>NC_056625.2:178301440-178609496 GCF_002870075.4 Lactuca sativa | reverse complement strand
TTTCATCACCAAACTACCCAAGTGTCCGAGTGGGTACGACACCATTTGGGTAATTATCGATCGTTTGACAAAGTCCGCTCACTTCATTCCGATCAAAGAATCATACAAGATGGAAAGACTCGTGCGAATTTACATCCAAGAGGTAGTCCGACTGCACGGTGTACCTGTGTCCATTATCTCTGATCGAGATAGCAGGTTTACTTCCAGATTCTGGCAGTCTCTCCAGAAGGCTCTTGGATCCAAACTAGACATGAGCACGACATATCATCCTCAGACCGATGGACAAAGTGAGAGAACAATCCAAACCCTGGAGGACATGCTTAGGGCATGTGTCATTGACTTTGGAAAGTCGTGGAACACACATCTACCTTTGATTGAGTTCTCGTACAACAACAGTTACCACACCAGCATTAGGGCTGCCCCGTTTGAAGCCCTATATGGTCGTAAGTGCAGAACCCCTTTGTGCTGGGCCGAGGTGGGGGACACGTAGCTAGCCAAGAGTCGAGTCCCCAACAGTGCTCTCACTGGTCCTGAAATCATCCGCGAAACCACCGAGAAGATCATCCAAATCTGGGAACAACTGAAAGCTTCATGAGAGCGCCAAAAGAGTTACACTGATAACCGACGGAAACCTCTGGAATTCCAGGTCGGTGACCGTGTCCTGTTGAAGGTCTCGCCATGGAAAGGCACAGTACGCTTTGGAAAGCGTGGGAAACTTAACCATAGGTACGTTGGACCCTTCGAGATCCTTGCCAGGATTGGTCCGGTAGCCTATAAACTTCGTTTACCCAAGGAGCTCAGTAACATCCATCCCGCCTTCCATGTTTCAAATCTCAAGAAGTGCTTATCCGATGAAACCCTAGTGATTCCTTTAGACGAGATCGAGATCAATGAAAACCTCAACTTCGTGGAGGAACCAATCGAAATCATGGATCGAGAAGTCAAACGTACAAAACAAAGCCGCATCCCGATAGTGAAAGTTCGCTGGAACGCCAAGCGAGGACCGGAGTTCACTTGGGAGCGTGAAGACTTGATGAAACAGAAGTATCCGCATCTCTTTTCAGATCCATGATTTGTATTTTGTCTTGTATCTTAATTTTGAATTTCAGGACGAAATTCCCTCTAACGGGGGGATAATGTAACAACCCGAAATTTCGTATCATTGCTTGTAACTCTTTTCGTAATCCATTTCGACCAACCAATCATCGTTTCCAAATTCGTTTCCGGTTTGTCATTTAATTAAGTCGTTAATTAGAGATTATCTAATATGACTTAACGGGTTTCCTAATGCATTTAGAACTCATTCTAACACCCCATATTAGTGATCAGAACATCTCTAGAATCAACCATACCGGGTTACGGCAACTTGATCGGGTGCGACCAAAAGCCCCGTCTAAAGCCGGTATCGGGTAGAATTCCACCGTGTCCAATTCCCGAACACTATGTAAAGTGTTCTAAGCCTTCATTTGAAGCTTTTTCTTCATCTCACTACTCTCTCTCTAATCTCTCTCCTCATCTGAGATCAAGGTCCAAAAACGTAGATTTAAGGCTTCAAATCATAGAGGTAACTTCCCTAACTTGTTATTGTTGGGTTTTGAGCATTCTAACACTTCCTAAGTGTACATGCAACCCTAAATACCTTGGATCTATGTTTTCTCTATTATACATGCAAATAAGAACTTCCAAGGTATTATCCTAATCTAGCATATAAAACAATAACTATAGCAAGATAGAATACATACCTCTTTGGTGTAGAATGTCTTCATGAAGCTTGAGTGCCTAGTGCCCCAAGTGTGACACCTCAAATGGAATCACAATCATCAAAACACTTAGAATAACTTGAGAGAATTCTACACTCTTCAAAATCGGCTAGCCCTTTCTTCACTATCTCTAGTGGCCAATTTTTCCTCAATAATAAGATGCTTATATAGTTACACAATTAGGGTAAACTTCTTAATTGTCATGGCTTTCCATTTCCTTGGATCCATGGGTACAAATACACCATGGAGCATCCATGGACCATCCTATGGGTTTTAGCCCAACTTGATTATCCATGGAGCATTAGCCCACTATACAAGTATGGATGATTTACACAATCAACCCATATATTTAATTAGTCTTCTTTTGATCACTTAATTAATCCTAGATTAATTCTTGATCAATACTAATTAAATAATCTTATTATTCTTATTATTAATATACTAGAACTTATAATATATTAATAACCATAAGTGTCTTATTTCTCTCATTCAAGTGCATGATGGTATGCAACCCAAATGGACCATGCCGGGTCGGGTCAAGTCTTACCAAATATAGTTATGGACTTAGACATTAATCCAACAGTCTCCCACTTGGATAAGCCTAAAACTATTATTGCGTATGACTTCAGGAACCAACCGGCAATCGTAGCTCTCAAAAGCTTCTGTCGAACTCTGACCTTGTAGATGAACTCTGACCTTTGTCAGTGACTTGTCCATTAGATAAGGGATCATATATTCCTCCATTCTAGATATCATATGGACTGAGACATGGATTATAATCATTCTCTCTGTTCATTTGTTGTTTCCCGATTTCCGATTTATGACGACTGACTAATTGAACAAATCAAATCAGTCCTGGCCCGGCCGAGCACTTCCATTTGTCATCATCAAATCATCGAGGGGCCCACAGATATCGCTTTTATCCCGAAGGTAAAAGGAACGGATAAACTTCGACTCATATGGCTTGTTCTACTACTTGTTGAATCATACACAAAAGCACGTTTTATAGCACCGAGTTACCGAATGCGGTTTCGTGCAATCAATGTACTACCAACTCATAGTAACAACTCATATCTCTAGGTTTGAAGAATATAAGATATTATCGTCTCATGATCACTCGTGATAAAATCCATGAAGTGATTCCAATGAGCGCGGGTTGAATCCAATACTCAGAACTTATGAGCACTCATGATTGCTGTAGCCTTGTCCAACACCTTAGACCTCTACAACCCATCATGACAGTCTTAATTCATATCTACTTCCAAAATATGACCGACTGTGGATGGTTTGAATAACTTAGTCATTACGGAAGAATAACCCAGTTTATTCGGGAAGTCAAAACATCCAAAGTGAAACACAATAATAATTGAATCCAATATGGTCTCAGAACTTATGAATATAAATAAAACACCTTTTATTTATCACCATATGATTACACATTATTCATTGTATACTGTTTCAGCTATCAACTTTATTCTTGAATTTAAAACAATAGTTGTCCCATGCTCCAAGCATGTACACTGTGTTTTTTTTCTAAACACTAGTCATGCCACACACGAAGTATGCATACTATGTTTGTCTATGATCTTTACTTTGTGAACTAGATCAATTGAACATTACTTCAATGATTCTCTTTTCACACTCCCAAATCCTTACTGCAAATGCAAGAATTCCAACTTCATGCCATTTACTGAAATCTGTTAGATTCTAAACTTATATGCATTGATCCTCTCGCAATGATTATGCACAAAGTCATAAAGACTTGGCAACAATCATTACAGAGAATTCCAAAGGAGATCAACTCCTTGGAAATATCCTTCTTGCATTAAGTTTCCTTAATCTTACACAGATTGAAATTCTAACTTTGAAACATTTCCAGATTCCATTTTGACTATTACTTCTGATCAAGAGTTGCCTCCTTACAGATTATGTCAATATGGTCCTTCCAGAATTATCACTATACTTCCAACTGTCCTTGAGCAACCAATCTTTGGTAAACCTTAGATTGTCCTCGACAATTGTTTAATCCTTTTAGTCATATCCAGTTCTAAACATTTTCCCTTCTTAATGCCCTAGGCATTTGGAAAATTTTAGATCGGATGAATATAGCACATGTAATCGATCCTATATCCGAAGCATATGGGACACGATTCATGATGTCTCACATAAAGACTAAACCAGTCTTTTGCTATAACATTTCCATTTCAATTTGCCAAGTTCTCATAATTTAGATTATGAAAAGGGATGCCGTAATCATAATCGAATTTTAGAACGCAAATAATGGACTCATATACAGAATTTCCTTATGTTGAGCCATTCCAACATGAAATTCATATATATATCCTTGACTAAATGATTAAAACGTCACGATCTAAGCTTATAGATTTGAGATGAAGTATAATTTCCTCTCCCTTAATTAGAGCAAAACAACTTTTCCCAATTGAAACCTTTTGTTTTCTCTAATTAACATTGCTAATCTTGCAACGCTTATCATAATTATCATGCTCCCACTAACATGATGATTATTAGCATAACACTTATGCTCCCACTAGCTTTGACATGTACTCAGAAATCAGCTGGACTTCTAGAAATCAATACTTCATTGACTTTCTTACCAAAGTTCAGATTTCTGATACTAGATTATTTTGATAAGACTTTATCAAAATCATACACCTTCCCTTAGATAGCACACTTGTGGGTCTAAACAATTATGAAGAGGTATGCCGTAATCATAATGGCTAGACCTTTTTTGCCACTTCTCACAAGTCCATATTAGTGTGCCGGTTAACCACACGCGCTCCACTAACGACTTTGAGAATGCAAATATCACAATTGCTATCTAGCTAAAATCTACTTAGTGAAAGTGTTTCCTCACCATCATTTTCATGAATCAGAGAGAAACCTTATGACACTTAGATTTAATGGTGTATGAGTTCCTACCCATATGAACTGTCAAAATCATAATCATAAGACAAAGATAATGACAAATCCAAAACCATATGGATTGAACTCAATCTTAACTTCTTGCCACCTGGCAGCTCAAGGGCCTACCATTGCTTCCAAGTTGTTGTGCAACAAATTGAGAACTCTAAGAACTCATATGCAAAGCCAACTTTAACTGGAATGGGCACAGATATGTCAACACGATAGGTTATAAACCTCAAGTCGTGTGCTAGTGAAGAACTTCAGGTTTTACTCTTGATTAGTTCTTGAGACTTTCAAGACCTTTAAGACTCCCACTGTCCTCTTGACCTATAAGACTCCCTTGTCAAATATCCAAGAGATAGTGTGGATTCTAATCAAGACAAACACTTCACACAATTGGCCTAAGTTGGTCTTTGTTTTATCCAAAACATCACAGCTTACCAATTTCAAATGTACAAGAGTAGAAAAACTTTTACTCTTACATTTGACAAGTGTTTTAAACCTTCTTTTAAGACATGTCACTCAAGTTACAATCTTGGAGTATGACTCTAGGACTTGTATTGGAACGAAGTATGACTCATCTTCTTGATTTAACCACTTCAACAATTCAAGTTCCTCTTCTTAGTCATAAGAATGCACTAAGATTTCCTTAGAGAACTAATTGTGATATGGTTTCTTAATCATTAAGATGATCACAAAACTGATACTAAAGTACTCTCCCATCTTTTCAGATTTGAGAAACTTTTATCCTTCTGCCTAATTTGATTCTTCTTATCGGTCTTTTGTGGTGGACTTAATCAGTGCACAAGAATGTGTACTCGATCCCTTAGTCCTTTACTTGACTCACACATCCATGTGAACAAGTAATTAGTCTTAATTTTTCCAAAACTTGAAAGTTCTCATTCATCATGCTATACAACTTGCATGATTCCAAGTTCCGGTCCACTTGAAACTTGGGTGATGAGAATCTTTCCTTATTTGGTAAATTTAGACATTACCACAAATGAAAGAATCAATTTCATGTTTCCACTCTTGCTGTTAATGGAATCTTATAAGCAACAATTTTCTTTCCAAATGCCATTGTAAGGATATTTTAAAATAAATAAAATCAAAAATTTTCTTTTTATTTTAAAACTTTGCGGAAAAACTTATCCTTACAATCCATATGAAAACTTGTTGTTATCTATTCCTAAGCAATATCTCATAACTCCTGAGAAGTAGCTCACGAATCCGATTTTTCAAGCTACGCGATAGAAATCCATCTACGCGATCAGATTTAGCATATTCTTTCTTTAAGTTTCTTCACTTTTCTTTGATTCTTAAACATCACCATGTGACCCAGTCACATCATGTATCAAGAATCTCAGAATAGAAACTTAACAGAGTTAGATAGTGGACTTTACCTGAAGTAGAGTCAAACTTATTGACTTTAACATCCTTAGGTAAATTTGGCAGCTTCGCAACCAATGCCCCTTCCTTTGGCAATATAAACATATGGTCCCTTTGATAATGGTACACGGGACTATCACAGACTTAGCTTTTCTCTTTACCATTTGGTCAACCGAGTTGACTATGGCCGATCCCTATCCACTGGGAAGAGAATGCTTTACTGGATAACCAATGTCATCATTATCAATGTCCATAAAGTTTTAGGAAGTTGATCTTAGCAAATAGATAAGATCATTAAGGGTCTTGTCATAGTCTGTTTCATAGGTGTCCCAAAGGAACTCACTATGTGACTTAGAAAGTGATTGAACCACCAACTTTCTCAAGACTTTGACACCCAACTCTCCCGGCTTGTCAATATGTGACTACATCTCCAAGATGTGTTCACACCTAGACCTTGCCTTGCCAATAGGGCTTGAGTGACCTTAAACTTTTCAAGAACTTGTGGGTTGGGAGAATAATTGGAGGAGGTGAAAGAAGTATGATTTCCAAAGGACATCATCTTCATTTAGGAAATCTTGTTTCACTAGATTTGGGAAGATCATAGGTGTCCAAACCAGACATCTTTTGGGAGATATTCAAGATAGTTGATTTAAAGTCCTTAATATGACACCCAATATGAAATATTAAGGCTAGGACCCAACAAACTATTTTATAACTTAGAAGAGGTATGCCGTAATCCAAGCAATAAAATATTTGAAGGTAGGTGAATGACGATTCACCAATTTCCACCAAGATAAACGAAATGAATTATTAGGTTTTAATTGGTTTTGAAACTCCTAGATCTTTGAGATTCATTGAACTTTTCAAAGGCATGTTTCAATCTCGAGTGTGCCCTTCAGGTTTTGTGACTGGGATGCCGAGGATCACAAAACAAGGTGTGAAGTAACCATGCAAATCACTTGGTACCCTTAATAAATTACCCCTCAATCGATGTGCCGGTTAACCACACACGCTCCATCGATACTATGATAAATATTAAGTCACCCTTTACCTACCTTGTTAAGTCCAAGTTAGTGTGCCGGTTAACCACACACGCTCCACTAACGACTTAGACAAAGTGTAAAGTGTAATTTCATGGGTTAGCACCTTATTCACATTTTTCCTAAGTAACTAAGATTGGGTATTATTAAGAGTTTAGTTACTTAGTATTATCATTAATACTTTTAATGAAGGGAGAATTCTAGTCCTGTCAAACCCGTTCGGCTAACGACCCTCCACCAGTCAAGCAAGCGGTGGGTGAGAGTGGACACCCATTAAGTTGCCATTTTATAGGCAACAACCTTATACCCACCTTATAGACCGGCTTCGTGAATGAGGCGTACTAGCGGTAAGACTGACTTTACTCTTATACATATATATATTATTAACTTATAATATTATAAAGTATAAGGGTTGAATTTTAACTTTTAAAATTCTAAGGGCTAACTTGGAATTAAAGTATTCATAAGTGAAAACTTTACAAATTCCAAAACTTGAGGGCAAGTTTTGAAACTATTCAAAACTAATTAATTCCATAACTTATGTGTTTAAAGTAGTTTTAATCCAAAAACTCTTCAAGTTCCATAACTTGAGGACAAGTTATGGAAGACTTTAAACTAATAAAAGAATTAACTTTTCTTTATTTTATAACTTATGGAATTAATTAAGGTTACACCTTTTTTTTTATTTAATTAAATGAAGAGACTCTTGGTCCTCCATAACTTGAGGACAAGTTATGGAGTCATAAAACCATTTAATTAGAACTAGACTCTTCATTTTTGTAACCTTTGCCAATTTTTATGAGTTTTATGATTCTTAAATGTGACTTTTCATATAACTTGAGGACAAGTTACAAAAACACATTTTAGAATCAATTCTTAGATTAATTTGGATTAACACCAACTTTTGTAACTCCAAAAAAACTTTGAATCAATTTTTTTTTTAAAACCTTTTTCATATCCATAACTTATGGAGGTTTCAAAAAATAAAACTCTTTAGATCAAACTTTTAAAACTAATAAAATAATCATATTATTTTATCTTTTATTAAATTTGACCTAATTCAACTCATAAAGCAAATTATTCAAATTTTACAAATAATTAGTTTTTCACAAGAACAAGTAATTATCTTAAAATTTGACAAACTTCATGTTTTTTTTTTCAACTTTGAAAATAAAATATTTGCATGAATATAACAGAAAACAACCCGTGGCTCTGATACCACTGTTGGGTTTTGAGCATTCTAACACTTCCTAAGTGTACATGCAACCCTAAATACCTTGGATCTATGTTTTCTCTATTATACATGCAAATAAGAACTTCCAAGGTATTATCCTAATCTAGCATATAAAACAATAACTATAGCAAGATAGAATACATACCTCTTTGGTGTAGAATGTCTTCATGAAGCTTGAGTGCCTAGTGCCCCAAGTGTGACACCTCAAATGGAATCACAATCATCAAAACACTTAGAATAACTTGAGAGAATTCTACACTCTTCAAAATCGGCTAGCCCTTTCTTCACTATCTCTAGTGGCCAATTTTTCCTCAATAATAAGATGCTTATATAGTTACACAATTAGGGTAAACTTCTTAATTGTCATGGCTTTCCATTTCCTTGGATCCATGGGTACAAATACACCATGGAGCATCCATGGACCATCCTATGGGTTTTAGCCCAACTTGATTATCCATGGAGCATTAGCCCACTATACAAGTATGGATGATTTACACAATCAACCCATATATTTAATTAGTCTTCTTTTGATCACTTAATTAATCCTAGATTAATTCTTGATCAATACTAATTAAATAATCTTATTATTCTTATTATTAATATACTAGAACTTATAATATATTAATAACCATAAGTGTCTTATTTCTCTCATTCAAGTGCATGATGGTATGCAACCCAAATGGACCATGCCGGGTCGGGTCAAGTCTTACCAAATATAGTTATGGACTTAGACATTAATCCAACAGTTATTCAACCTCTTAGGCCTTCAAATCTGTGTTTAATGTATGATTTTGGACCTGGAACATGTGTTTATGGCCAAGGAGCATGCTTGGGCCGTAAACACTTAATAAAGGGGTTTTTGAGCAATTTAACCCTTCCAAACCAACATTTGGACTTAGATATGACCTTATGGCTTACAAACCCAGACTTAGAACACCCTAGACATGGATTTTAAGGGAAAAATAAGAGTTTACGGCCAAGGAATATGCTTGGGCCGTAAACCCCTCAAACATGGGGAATATACTCATTTAAACATGTTAGAAAGCCATACAACTCCACCAATAGCATTGGAATAAATCCTATAATCATCTAAAAATTGTTTGGGGACCTTAAACATGTCAAACACCTTCCAATTAGGTGTTTACAGCCATGACACCCCGAGGACATATTCATGGGCTGTAAAATCCTTTATACATGTAAAATGGTACCCTAAATTCATACCAAGGCTTGGAAAATTATTGAAATCACATGTGATTAATCTTGGGACATTAAATCACTCATTCAAGAAGATTATAGGAGTTTATGGCCGTAAGATCCATGCTAGGGCCGTAAACTCCCTTAAATGGTGTTGTTGGTGATTTAATTTCCATCACATGCCTTAGATAAAATTGTACCAACTCTTTCCAAATGATATTGACCATTTTAGCACCATAAAGCACCCAAACATGAGTTCACGGCCGTGAACTCATGTGAGTATGGTATAGGGGGCCGAAAAATCATTAGGGAGTTTACTCTTGAAGACTAAACTCAATTCCCAAGTCCCACGCATCATTACACGTCCGTAGATGTCACCCGGGTCACTCCAAACACTCGTTTTGAAGTGTTTTAGTCATTGGAGTGTAATGTTCCATCTAATTAGTATTTGTAAATCTAATTAGATAAATTTGGATACTATTCCATTTTACATAGCAACCTCGCGAGTAATCAAGCCCCGAACGAACGTTTAGTACTCGAAATAGTCGCATTTCCTCGTCTAGTGAGTTCATACCCCTACGCTTTTTCACTATTTTTCACTATTTTCAGGGGGGGGGGGGAATACAAGCAAAGTACATGGGAATTCTTGTACTCAAAACTTGTTTTCATGTGTGTGTTTCACATTTTATATGCTTTTAACACTGATTGTTATAACTGATAACCGTTTGAACATGCAGATCACGTAAACATATATTTGTGAAATAAATTTTAAACTATTATGTTTTATATATTTCACAAATGGTTTTGCACATTTTATCAGTTAAAAGCATGACAATACAACCTTTGAAACATAAAACTTGTACACTGTCTTGTCCTCAGTAACACTCGACAGAGATACGTGAGTGGAGGACTATCGTATTATTACTAGTAAATTTCTTAGTCCTATATGATTGGAGACACGTCCTTTGGTAAACACTCCATAGAGATATGCAAGTGGAGGACTGCACCCGTAAATAGAATTTCTTGGATAGGGAGCGTGACTTGAGTGTATAGATCTATACCGGGCTGACTACCTGTCACAACTAGAAATTTTGTGTCTTGTAAACTATACACTCAAGCTAAAGTGAATCAAAAGCTTAAGAACATGTGTAACACCCATGATTGTAACAACAAAATTTCAATCAAATACACCATACAATCATTCAAATGGTCAACAAACAATTGGAAAGCCTAGAAGTTCTTATTTAGGTCCACTTGGACTAGAACTCCATTATTGGATCCAAATGGACCAATAAGCTTCCAATTGGACTACCATGGGCTTAGAACCCTAATTGGGCTCTAATTGGACCCACATTCATTTATTTCAATATTATGGGCCATATTGGGCCTAGAATGAAATAAATTGAAAGCTTTGATCCATGATTAACCTAATCTAGCTTATTAAAACATAAAAATCACAATTTTATTTTATAAGGCCAATAAATACCTAAGATTAACCCTAATAGTGGTCTTAGGGGCAAAGTCCCAATTTTCTTCCTTTTCCTTCCAAAAATATCGGCCCAAAAGCCCAAGCCCAAGATGAAGAGTTGACTTCATCATGCCACCTCATTATTACCTCTTGGTTCTCCATGCAACATCTCATACTTCCATGTATACATCACCTCAAGGTCTATTTCTTCTTCCTCTCTCTCACTCTCGGCCGAGCAACACACACACACATTCACCAAAAATCTCTCAACTCTCTCAAGAACACTCCTTCCTCCCTCTCCAAAAAATTTCGAGATTCAAGTGTATTCCAAGGGATTTTTCACAAAAATCACCATCCAAGGTAAGGTTATACTTAATTCTATGATCTAGTTTCCTTGAGCTATCAAATATCTCTTCTTAACTCATGAGAAATCATGATCTTGTACCTTAGAAACACCTCAAGGCCGAGATCTTCATCAAGGGGTGCTAAGGCCGAAAATCACCAAACTTTCTTCCATATTCTCTTCAAAAACCGAAAGCTTCAAACAAGGTGAGCTTCATACCCCCTATTTTCGGTTTTCATGAGTTTTTTTTTTGGGGGGGGGGGGGGAATACAAGTGAAAGTGTAGATCTATATGTATTTTGTATGCTTGGTATGATTCCATGCTTATATGTGTGATTTTTGTGTGTTATAATGTTGGATATAGTCCTAAAACCCCTCAAAACCGAGATATACCTCTAGTTAAAAGACTATAGCATCAATTATGCTTCTACATACAAAGTATTTCTAGAAAAATGGTTATATGGTTTAGTAACAATTTCTTTGAGCTAAAAACACCATTTTTGGACCTAAAATGCGAAAAATACAAACTTTAAGGGCCTAAATTGACAAATCACGAACTTTGATAGTTGAACTATGTCAAAACAGTTTCAATAAAGAAATTTCTGGAAATATACTTATTTAGAGGATTAAAAACATAAACTTCAAGCTTAATGGGCTAAAAATGACATTTTAGGCCCAATGAGGCCCATTATGCGAGATTTTCTGTTTTGGAGGGTCAAAACTGCATTTTCCTGTAAAACAGTGGACTATAAGTGTTCCAAGTCCTTTTCAAAGGTTTAAAATGCTTTTTAAATTTAAAAGGGACTAAAGTTGCAAAAAATTTTCAATTTGGGCCAAAATTGTCAAACTTTCGAAAAAGAAGGGTTATAGCCGAGAAAAACTGAAATTCAGGGACTTAAGCTGTTTTCTATGAAAAATTTGCTGGAAAATACTTATTTCAATAATTTTTTTTGGTATTAAAATGTCAAGAAAATTGATTTAAGGACCAAACCGGAAAGTTTTTAAATAAGGGATTGAAAAAGTAAATTTTTACAAATAATGAGGGGCTGAAAACAGAAAATTTTCAAGACTAGTTCAATACATGCAAATTGATCCAATGATGATACCACAATTATCGACGAAATACAATACATTACAACACCAAAAGTCGTTGTCAAATGAATTGGTTCGGTCTCGAACCAATAAAAATCCGAAATTACTAACACGACAACACTATGACATTACGACATTACGATAACGATTGGGAAGTCACTATACATGCGAGTGTGCACAGACGTCTACGCACCACCTTTGGGCCCCAAAAGTGTAAAATCTTGTTCGTTGAGCCTAGCTAGCCTAATGACCTGATCTTAAGGCCCGAAGACCTCTCTCTTACGAAGTGTTGGGTTTCACCGATCCAACATAACGTAAAAGGACTTTCAATGGCTTGTATACTACTGGTCCCCAAGGGTCCTTTGGTATTGTTAGTAAAGTCTACCTTTTCATGCGAGGCGGGTCTGGGACCCCTCGTACCTTTTATCCCCAACCGGCTAATGGAGTTATTGAGGCCTTCGTGTCCTCGTTCTCTTCGGGTGTGGGACTACACGTAGTCAGGGCGGTTGGAGAACGTGATTAGTACGGACGACGCCTTCGTGATCGTTAGTATCGCTATAGACTAGTCGTTTGTGTAACGTGTGTTTGTAGCAAATAATCATGCTCAACAATAATCCAACGTCGCCTGGTACCGACAACTTCACATGTTGCAATTGTTTCAATGTACGAATTAGGAAAACATCGGGTTTTCCTAGGGTATTTCAATACATACGGATTCGGAATACACACAAATTTTAAATGAACAAATTTTACAAGTATAGAAACAAACAAGTATACCTATGGATCTTCACACATTTTTGACTTTACTATTTTCAGAAAATATCGGATTTTCTGGTGTTTCTCAAAACATTACAAACATTGGATTTCAAACATTACTTATGAACTCACCAACATTTCATATGTTGACGTTTTTCAAAATACTTGTATTCTCAGGTAACAGATAAAGTGGAGGATGAATTGTACTCTATGACGCTTTGCTGTGGTTTAATTTAGTAACAAACAGTTATTTTTGAGAATGTCATGTTTTGGGAACAATGTAATGGATGTAAACGCTATCAGTTGTATCATTCCAAATGTTGGTGATGTATAATGTTATGTTTCATGTATATGCAATGTGATGGTATTCAATTGAGTCACGATAGCCCTCGGACGTTTCCGTCGTCTGGTTCGGGGGTGTGACACTACCCCACACCTGGCTACTAGCTACAGCCGAACCGAAATGGTTCAAGGGTGATGAAATTCATAAGGTGATGTGGACTACTTATTGCCATATCTAGTCTATCGTATGGTTATGGAACTCGCAATTAGGATAACAGAGATTTACTTAATAGTAATAATGAATAAAGTAATACATTTCACAAGACAACCAGGTTTACAGTATACATCTTTCACATTGGTAACCGACATTTAGGAAAGTATGGGACTTTCCTGGGGAACACTGTACATAACTAGAAAAGTGTAACAAACCGGATAACTTTACATTTCATAATGGTAAACATGTTTTTCAGTGTACATCTTTCACATTTGGTAGCCAACATTCAGGAAAGTATGGGACTTTCCTGGGAATACAATTGTACATTACCAGAACAAGATAACAAACCAGATAACCTAACTGTACATTTCCACCAGAATAAACATGTTTTCAGTGTACAACTTTACTTTACATTTTGAGAAACAATAACCATCCTTTTTAAGAAAATATGAGATTTTCTTGGTGTGTGTAACTTTTCATAAACGGAAAGGAAACTTGTACACTTTTCACAAAACAAAACCGCTTATGAACTCACCAGCGTTATGCAGATTTTCAAGCCGCTTGTATTCTCAGGTCATCGTTAGACAGGTACTCAAAGACCCTTTTGTTCGAAGATGGAGTGCGCAGAAGACCTATTCCATTTTGTTTATATATATTATGTATCACAACTGTACAACTTTACTTTTGAAACAATTGTAAAACTTTTCTATATGTAATGTAATGGTTGTTTTACTTTACTTACTATGTGCATTGGATTTGATACTCAACGTGGAGTCAACCCCGGAAATGTTTCCGCCTTCGGTTTTCGCGGTGTGACAGTATTGCATTAATCACCAATGTGACGACCAATCCAGTTTGTCGTCTATGTCGTGAGATTGGACACTACAAAAGGGAATGCCCAACTGAAGAAAAACAACAAAGACACAGGATGAGCCTAACTCTACTGCTTCAGGAGAAGCATCAAGGAACCCGGTAGATTTTTGGTATGTCTCTCAATCTTAGATAACTAACGCAAAACATTAAAAGGCTAATTCAAATGTAAATACTTCCCCATTAAGGCGAAAGTCGCATCACTGTTATAAAATTGAAAATTCATCAGGCAAAACTATAATGGCTAAACATATACGTTACGACCACGTATAGTTAAGATGGATAGACCTAGAGTGAGTGAATGCCGCCTCATTTCCTGTTCCTCGTTTGGTTGTGGATTAAGTCGGAGTCGCTCAGTCAAGAGTCCTCCCCACCTTAACTATACATGACTAGTATATGTTAGGCGATTATAGAAATGCCTCGCGAGAATCCATTCATGAAAAGGCACCCTACTCAGAAACACTTAGGACTCTCTATAGTTCTGCTTCGACTCTATCGGTCCAAGTATCCACGGAAGTGATACACAGGACGAAACCCCAGACACCTAGAACTTGTGTGCCTGTTCGGCGAATGACTCTATCGATCCTCATTTTATATCATGTCGAGGTATGCCAACTTCGACGACTCTATCGATCATGGTTTGACGTAGTGCAACCATGTGTAAATCCCTAGTACTGTGTAAAAAGAACTTTCCCCATAAGCCATCTCGGAAAATTAAGGTTCTTCCGAACCTAAACATAATACAAATAATCAAACCTAATGCGATCCGTCAATCGTCCTTTTTATCTCAAACCTTCCGAGGTACCCAAGAGAAGGGTATCGCGCGTTGTTGACCAACCCCTCTTAGTCAGATGGAAACCGAAGCGAAAGACACTGCAGGCATTCCTGAAGACAATAAACATCCGAAGCATACTCCATAGATCCACCAGAAAGACCCTTCGCACCTCGCAAATCAGGTTTGTGAACCCAGAGGATAGAACTCATGGGACTGACCTCTATAACCAGGTATATGCATAAAGGTGGTATATAGTTGAGACCAAAAAGATTTAAGATGTGTGCTTCCTCCGTACTACCTGTTCCTCGTTAGGTTGTGGGTCTAGGGAGGAGTTGCACAATTGAACATCCTGCCGACTTCAATTATATACGGCTTGCATACACCAAGTATTAGTGGTTAAGCCGAGTATGAGCTCTACCACGAACCTCATAGTAAAGCCCTTCATCCTATTCCATAAAATAGGAGCTGCAGCCAAGAGAACCACTGCGGGATGAGCTACTATAATGAACACAAATCCAAAATTTGTTGTCATACCGGTTAAGCCCACATAGTAGCTAACACCCTCAGTTAGTAAAGAGATTAAAGTTCTGAGTGATGGGAACCTATACTCACTGGATTTAACCTAGACCGGGAAAACTCAGAACCTTCAGAAGAGTAGTTGCAGTAGATGCTCGCACTACTCTGGCACTTCATCCACCCCGTTACCGACGAGTAGTGCCTAGGATCCTCCGCCCTCTCTCAAGGATGAAGTCACCGTCGCCCTATAGACGATAGATTTCATTCTCTGAAGTGAACACTAAGATACAGAGAACCACAGTATAACCTTCGCAGCCCAGAATACTTTAACCAAGGTGCAAAAATAGTTGTGTTAAGCCTTATAACCCAGATCCCGAATAGATTATAGACTTGACACCAGTCTAGGTGTTAGTCGGTGGGGTATACAAGAGCAACCGCTTCCCGCACTGAAATAAACCAATGTCTTAGAGATTTATTGGACTACTAGGTATTCCACGAATACTATCTCGCGCAGAAATAGTAGAATCACCTCCCGAGGTAGTCCAACACTCATCTGGTGAAGCCCTATCTCCCTGGCCCCGAGGGTTTCCGGTAGAAATATCTCAAGATTCGCTAGTGCAAGATTATTTTGCACAAGATTGGGATAGACCCTTTGCAACAAAAGATACCGTAGATACACAACCCATCCGATGATCTAGAAAGTCTCTAACAATCAATTGACAGGAAATGCGAAACCAAGGACAACCCAAGCTTCTTAAGAACCAACCTGAAGGACTACACATCCAGTACGAGTGAGAACGTATAGAACTTCGGAATGGTGATCACGCCAGTGATGATCTTGCCATAGAAGTAGACTATGTTCTAAGTGCTGAAAGCTCTACCCTTCTGAGAGCTTAGGACCATCTGAGAATCCTCATGGAGATTTGGTCCAACCCTCGTCAGACCACTACTACTCGCGGATATTCCACAACCTCCATCCTAGACCGATCCAGTCTTTAGACTTGTTTAGTGTTGCCGACGTCACTTTTCATATCCCACTCATCTTGATAGAAACCATTGAGAACCCTAACCTCATAGATACACTAGTCGGAACTCGCTAACTACACGAGACGGAATCCGCATCCCATAGGTGAAGGTTTGTTGGAATGACAAACACAGACCATAGTTTACTTGGGAATGCAAGGACAAACCGAATAGGAAATACCCTCCTGCCTCTATCATTCATACCTACTTCCTTGCCTAGACCTGAATTTTGGGATGAAATTCCCTCTAACGGGGGGATGATGTGACAACCCAAAGTTTATTACGTTACATTACCCCGTTTCCATTGACAAAATATTCCACGTCATAAAAGTTCCGTTGATTTGAGGCCGAAAAATAGATAAATGTTTTGTTTATTTATAACCTATGTCGTTATTCGTCGTAATAAAATAAAATAAAAGCACGTAATTTACATTTCCAATTAAATTGGAAAAAGCAAAATTTTATTACGACCACTAAATCAGGTGCGACCAAAAGCCCCGTTTAACGGCAGTATCGGGTAGATTCTCATTGAGCCTCAACTCAAGCCACTATATAAGTGGGAATGGACTTCATTCCACCCTTTTTCACCCTCTCTCTATACTCTCTCTCATAAAGCTCGTTTTCAACTCAAAACCGCGAATTTTCTCTTCCAAAACATAAGTCCCCTTACCCTAGCTTATTCTAAACATCATGGATTGTTGTTTTACCCCAAAAATCGAGCTTAGAAGCTGTTAATGAGGAGTTTACGGCCTAAGAACCTCCTTAGGCCGTAAACCCCTTAAATGAGGCCAAAATGACCCAAAATTGTCCCTTTGAGCTTAGAAACCAATTGAGGATTTAGCCTAGGAGTGTTTGAACCCTAAAATAACAATTTTTGGGACATAAAAGAGGGTTTACGGCCCAAGCACATGCTTAGGCCGTAAACACCCTCTAAACTTGTTAAATCAAGTCTAAAACACTCTCAAACCACCCTTAGGCTTAAGACATAAATTATGGACTTGCTATTTCGGGTTTGGAGCAATTAAACACAAAGAAATGAGGGGTAAAATGGAGTTTATGGTCCAAGCACATGATTAGGCCGTAAACACCCCCAAACCATGCCAAATGATAGTATATGTCCCATAAATGGCCTTATACCTTCACTAGAAAATGCTACAGTTGAAACAAGGGCTTAAAATCAAAGTTTAATGGGGTGCATGAGAGTTCACGGCCAAGCCAAGAGCTTACGGCTGTAAACTCCCAAGGAGTGGTCATTTGGACCATAAACTCCAAGGGAGTGCACTCTCGAAACCCTAAACACCCCTATAGCCTTGGATAATTACTTAAAATCAATTCTAGAAGCATTTGGGACTTGAAATCATCCTAAAACACTCCTCCCATGAGTTTACGACCATAAACTCATGGGGAATATGGCTTCCCAACCGTGAACTCATATAAAGTGGGTTTTAGGAGAGTAAACTCCTTATTCAAGCCATACACACCCTTAGATGTTACCCGGGACACCCCTAACGCTTAATTAAAAGTGTTTTCGCACTTAGGAAGAGTATACTTGTTTAATTAGTATTAAATGTGATGAGATTAAACAAACCTTTAATCTATAAAGATCGATTAGATCTTGAACAAGTAAGTAAACAAAGACGATATAAACACAATAATAAGAACGAGACAAGATGGAATCAAACGTGTCGAATGATTAAACAAAATCCTCAGAAGAGCTCGATTAAGAACATCAACTGTAGAGGATTGGAAGGTTACAAGAACGATCAAAGAAACCTGTTGTCGTCTAGATGTATCGCTATTCTCAGATCTCTAAAACCTTAACCTAATATGCATGCAAGCGTAAACATATATACAAGACATAAAAGGTTCACGGTTGGACAGGCCCAAACCGGTACACAAAAAGCCTTAGGCTAAACGAGCCCAAAAGACGCAATCAACAAAAATGATCTTCAGCCCAACAATCTCCCCCTTTGCGTCAATTTGGAGCGAGACCTTCACTAATTACTTGGGCCAGTGGCTGAAACAGGTACCTTCTTCACGGTAGTAAACAGACATTTGGTGATTGAAAGAATGGTCTGTCTAAACCGGATGTACCAGTTAATCATATCTTCAAAATACTTGATATCATCGGCCGAGTTCTCTTTACACCGTTTGACAATGAACAGCACATGCTCCAAACAGGTTGTGGTGTAAAGATGCTTGTCAGCTAAAGCGAAGAGACATTTCTGTCCTTCCGCTCGAGTGAACATAACCGTGTTGCGTCTCGGGTCGATCTTGCCCAGTAGCATTTGATTGAGATCACTGGCCGATCCCATAGGAGCAATTTTGGGTTTCTTCTTGAAGACTGTGGCGACCTCCTGATCCATTAGGGCAACCTCCATGATGTAGCAGATTAACATCCTTTTGACATGGTCTAGAATAGGACCATATTCAGCTTCATTAGTCAAAAGGATATTATACAGGACGATCCAATCATGAGGATTTAGATTCGGTAGATCTGCCAGGGAGATAAGATGAGTAGTTCTTGCAGATCCCCGAATCAATTTGAACCGAACGTTTATAAAACGTCCCTCAGAATAAGGTTTCAGCACCCGAACGTTTACAATCTTCTGGGCGCTCCATGTAAGGAATTGTGGACGAGCAGCCGCCAGATAGAAGTCAATGAGCTCCCTGTCAAGCTCAGCGTTCGGGTGAGGGACTTCAAAGATGTTAGAGAAGACGTGGAAGATGAACGCCTTTCGAGTCAGCGGCATATCGAACTGCGAATCGACAGTGTTGTTGCAGTCGAACGATATAACCGGCTCAAGCCATAAGATGCTGGGAGTTTCAATGGCCTCTTTGATTAAGCGTTCCCTGGTCCAGGCAGGGAAGAGAGTCTTTCGGCTCTCAAGGAGATCGTGGACTTCTTTTTGTTTGCGTTCGGCTTCGGCAGCCTCACGCGCCACACGACTGGCATCTTCACCAACCTTGCGACTGTTCTTTCGTTTTAAAATGTCAGCAATGGTCTCCTTGTCGCCTTCTTCATCTTCATCCTCAGCTATGTTTTTGCCTTTGTTCTTCACACCCGAACCTAAAGTTTGATTAGTTGGAGATGGTTCGGTCGTGTGAGTAGCTTTGGAGGAAGGAGGTGGTTTTGATCCTGTCTTCTCATCTCCCCCTTGTTTCGGAATGGACACAAAACTTGGGAGGCCTTCTACTTTGTTAAGAAGATCGATGGCTGGAGAGAGCTTTTCAGCAAGGGAACGCCTCACCGAAAAGCTTAAGATTGGATCGTGTGCTTCCAGAATGTTGGATATAACAGCGTGGACATCCGAAACACACGTCTTGACCACCTCCCGTTCAGATCGAAGATCTTCCAGTTGTTTTTGGGATTGAGAGAGTTGTGTTGTCTTGACCTCAAGTGCAGTTGTTTTGATTGCCAGATCGTCCATTAACGAACGCTCGGTTGCCAGATCTTCTTGTAGCTTGGTGAGGCGAGCATCAATGGAGGCAGTAAAGGTCGAGTTGTCATCGCTTATGGTTTGGCGTAGAGTTGCGAACAAAGGCAACTCCGATGAGACAAAATTGACCAATTGTTGGACAATTGGTTCCAAAGATGCCTTTGTGGCATCTGCACTTTCCTGCAGGGACTGCAGCGGGGTAGAGGCATCAGAAAATAGTTTATCGACTTTTTCGGTCGCTGCCTCACATGCCCTGGTAGATGCCTGAATTGCAGCAGTTGCTGAGGCCGCTGAATCATGTTGAGCCCTTGAGAAGGCATCAACAATCTTCTGAAGGGCAGCTTCAGACAAAGTGGAATGTTGGTTAGACGAGGAGGCGAGAAGTAGGTCAATCTTCTCGTTGAGCTCTTTGAGATGTTTCTTGGTTACTGGAGCATCATCCTCCTCGTCACTTTGAACTTGAAACGGACTATAGTAGACCGAATCAAAGATCATGTTTTCTCCCCCAAGATAAGGGTTTTCACCCTCAGATGCATTTTCAGGAGATAAAGGGGGGGAAGAGGTTGGAGGTGTTGTGGGTTTGGTAGGATCATGTTGAGTGGGTGATGGTATAGTTTCGGTTGGTGGTTGAGTATGAGGAGTTTCGGTTGTTAGGGTTTTGGGTTGAGGAGGTTCGGTTACATGAGGTGATTTGGTTGTAGTTGTAAAGATTGGTGGTGGGGAAGGAATTGGGGAAATTGGTAGTTCTATCTCTGGGGTAGGGGACCGAGGTGGTGTATTGCCTCGTTGAGGAGATGCATCCCCTTGAGAGTCGTCAGATCCCAAAGTCTCACCCTCAGAGTCACTCGAAGAAGAGGGTATAACAAGCTTTCGCTTCGGTTGGGTCTTCCTCTTCTTCGGTGGTGGGGATGGTGCGGCTTTTGGCTGTTTCCTCTTTTTAGGAGAAGGTCCCTTTGAAGCTTTGGAGGCTTGCTTTCCTTTTTCTGCCTTTTTACCTCTGCTCACCGGTTTATCTACATCATGAATAGACCTGAGCATATCCGAGGTCAGATCCCTTGGACCAGATGGCCTTAGCTCCTTGAGCTTCCGAATCAACCTGCTATCCGAAGGCACATCACCATACATTGACTCCGGGATAGAGCCAATAAAGGAGAATTTTGATGCATCTGAGACGATGATCTTCTTGGTATGGAAAGTACCAATAGAATACATCGATGCACCTTCAGCAGTGGGAACATCGAATCTGTCCATGGCCCATTTAGTTATCAGTATCCAGAATCGGGCCAACGAGACTTCAGAGTGTCGGGATGAAGAGGAGAGGCTTTGAATAAGTTGTTGCCATAGAACAAACCCATAATCCAGGTTGATCCCATTGTAAACGCCGTACATGATGGTGAGGAACAGACGACTTGCACCATCGGATCCTGAACTTCTCTCCGACAAGCCCTTGAAAAGGACTGTAAATAAACCGTTCCATTGTGGCGGCAAGCATGACTTTTTCAATCTTGCAACGGAGGTAAGAACTTCTGTGTATCCCATGTTGTAAAACATGTTATACAGATGACCAATCTGTATACACTCCGGATGAACTCTGGAATGGTCAGTAGCAAATCCGAGCAAAGTGCAGAAGCGCGGGCGAGAGACGGAGGTTTTGTGGTCTCCAATCTCGAAAAACACCCGGTCGACAGC
Source organism: Lactuca sativa (assembly GCF_002870075.4). NCBI lineage: Eukaryota > Viridiplantae > Streptophyta > Magnoliopsida > Asterales > Asteraceae > Lactuca > Lactuca sativa. Next base: position 178,587,487 of record NC_056625.2, on the reverse strand, counting down.
CTTGTCGTAATATGCAGTCGCATAGACCTGCGATAGGGCCGCCATAGGCACCGATTCGATTCTGGAAAGTGCTGGAACGAGTTGGGAATACTTTAAGCACTCTATGACCGGCGACATGTAGGAGTCGTATGCCATTGGGTTAAGATCAATGACCAAACATTGCTGTGGGCGAATGGGAAGAATCTGTGAGGTAGCATGAACTGAAGAGGAGTCAGCCATTGATGCAGGTGAGAAGAAGATGATGAACAGGAAACTGTATGGGAGTATTTGCGTTTCGGAAATTTTGAAAGTGGTAAAGAGGTAAAAGGTGGTGTAACAAGCTATTTATAGTGGGTGATAAGAGAGAGAAAAATCGTTTCAAATCTCTTATGGATGACAGTTGGGACGTGCGATGATCACGTAGGAGAGAGAGTGTCAGGTTCCTAGGACCACGCCGCCCAATAAGCGCCGTTTCATAGGGACAAGCCGTTACTGTTTAACCACGCGCATTGAATGCCACAGGACAAGAAAGAACTTAAGGTTTAAAAGAATGTCCGTTAAAATTACGATCAACCAGTTATAAAGAAATGTTGAAAGGCTTCTTTTAATTAGGTTAAAAACGACTAGCTTGAAAATAAAATCTCAGAAAGAAAAATAAGAACTAGATCCCAAGGGAAGAAATGTTATGGGTTTTAACAACTTCATAGGAATCACATAAAATTGGAGATTTTAATAGGGTACTTTCATCAATTCTTTAGTGAAAACTTGAGCAATTTAATTGTTCACCATCAATTCGTTAGGTGTGGAATTTTGGGTTTCACTTAGTTCGTAGTGACACAATACTAAGATCATAAACACAGATGTTGTGTAACCATAAACCTCAGTGGTAATTTCTGAGAGTCTCAAGGGTTACCATGATGGAATGAGTGTAGTGGAGAAGTAATGTAGAGATGGTGTAAGAGAACAAAGTACCTCTACTGCGAAAAGAAGGACCAAGCAGGAAACTCTTAACTCATGTGAGAAAAGAGTGAGGTAGCTCACGATTAGAATAAATGAATTGGCCTTATTGGGAAGACAAGGTTTGTGTATACCAGGTCATGAAGGCCATTATTCAAAATCTTATGAGGCTTGAGACACATACAGCAGCATGCTTCTAGGGACATTTAGGTATTTCATCAAATTTATCCCCATAAACGAACACAAACACACAAGAAAAAATTTTTGGAATTTTTGAGATTAAAAAAAATAAGATTAAAAAAAAAATTAGACAAAACAACTTGAAAAATTGACAAAAGAAAAAAAACCGAACCCGATCAAATAGTTGGTTTCGGTTGAGGAAAATTTTGAAAAACCGAACCCGAACCTTCGGTTGATTTCGGTTCTAGAAAATTCTGAAAAACCGAACCCGAACCTTCGGTTGGTTTCGGTTCTAGAAAATTTTGAAAAACCTGGAAATTTAAGCAAACAAATTTTTTTTTTTTTTTTTTTTTTTTTGAATCAAACGAGGAAAAACAGAATTGTACAAGTAATATACAACAATGAAAAACTACCTTTGAAGAAATGAGTGGGTCAGATAGTTGAACCGAACCCGAACGATCGGTTGGTTTCGGTTCTTACGTTTGAGTTTGAGAGGTAGCGTGAGGTACTGACTCTGATTCCATCATACCTAGTCCTTGCAATATTTTATTGAATGATGCTTCAGGAAGAGCTTTTGTAAAGACGTCAGCCAGTTGATCAGTGGTTCTTACGAAGTGAACTTCGACGTTTCCATCTTCCACGTGATCTTTGTTGGGTTTTGAGCATTCTAACACTCCTAAGTGTACATGCAACCCTAAATACCTTGGATCTATGTTTTCTCTATTATACATGCAAATAAGAATATCCAAGGTATCATCCTAATCTATCATACAAAACGTGAATATAACAAGATAGAATACATACCTCTTTGATGTAGAAAGTCTTCACGAAGCTTGAGTGCCTAGCCCCAATAGTGTGGAAGCCTCAAATGGAATCACAGTTATCAAAACACTTAGAATAACTTGAGAGAGTTCTACACTTCATGAAATCGGCTAGCCCTCTCTAGAATAATCCTAGTCGCCGATTTTTGTCAAGAATAAGATCATTATATAGTGTTACAATTAGGGTAAATCCTTAATTGTCATGACTTTCCATTTCCTTGGATCCATGGGTTCAAATACACCATGGAGCACCCATGGACCATCCTATGGGTTTTAGCCCAACTTGATTATCCATGGAGCATTAGCCCACTATATAAGTATGGATGATTTACACAATCAACCCATATATTTAATTAGTCTTCTTTTGATCACTTAATTAATCCTAGATTAATTCTTGATCAATACTAATTAAACAATCTTATTATTCTTATTATTAATATACTAGAACTTATAATATATTAATAACCATAAGTGTCTTATTTCTCTCATTATAGTCTATCTAAGTGCATGAAGGTTTGCAACCCAAATGGACCATGCCGGGTCGGGTCAAGTCTTACCAATTATAGTTATGGACTTAGACATTAATCCAACAGTCTCCCACTTGGATAAGTCTAAAACTATTATTGCGTATGACTTCAGGAACCAACCGACAATCGTAGCTCTCAAAAGCTTCTGTCGAACTCTGACCTTGTAGATGAACTCTGATCTTGTCAATGACTTGTCCATTAGATAAGGGATCATATAATCCTCTGTTCTCATGATATCAGCCGGACAAATACATGGAACAACGTCGTACTTATTGTCCAGCAGTTTGTTTCCCGATTTTCGATTTGTTTGACAAAGAACTTAATCGAACACATCAATTCAGTTCTGACCGGCCGGTACATAGGTCACAACAAAATCATCGAGGGGCCCAGATATCGCTTCTATTTCTAGAAGGAACAGATAAACTTCGACTCATATGCTTGTTCTACTACTTGTTGAATTGTACACAAAGGCACGTTTTATAACATCAAGTTACTGATGCGTTTACGTGCAATCAATGCACAACCAACTCATAGGTAACAACTCATATCTCTAGGTTTGAAGATTTATATGATATTATCGTCTCACGATCACTCGAGATAAATTCCATGAAGTGATACAAGTGAGCGTGGGTTTATTCCAATACTCATAACTTATGAGTACTCATGAATGTTGTAGCAACCATTGCCATGACTAAACTCATTTAGCCATCTACAAACCCGATTCATGACAGTCTTGATTCATACCTACTTCCAACATATGAACGACTGTGGAGTGTTTAAATAACTTAGTCATCCGGAAAGAATAACCTAGCTATTTTGGAAGTCAAAACAGGCAAAGTGAAATACAATAATAATCGAATCTAATATGGTCTCAGAACCCTTTTGAATATAAATAAAACCACTTTTTATTTATCACCATATTGATTACACATTATTCAATGTTTCAAATAATCAACTTAAGACTTGAATAAAAACAACAGTCGTCCCATGCTCCTAGCATGTACACTTTGTTTTTCTAAACAATAGTTATGCCATACCCCAAGTATGCACACTATGTTTGTCTATGATCCTTACATTGTGATGTAGATCAATTGAACATGATTCCAATGATACTCATTTCACAATCCCAAATCCTTATTGTAAATGCAAGAATTCCAAATTTATGTCATTTACTGAAATCTGTTAGATTCTAAACTTATATGCATTGATCCTCTTGTAATGATTATGCACAAAGTCAGAAAGACTTGACAACAACCATTACAGAGCATTCCAAAGGAGATCAGCTCCTTGGGAACATCCTTTTTGCATTAAGTTTCCTAATCTTACATAGATTGAATCACTTCCACCTATGGAGACATTTCCATAGTCCTATTTGACTATCACTTCCGAACAAGAGTTACCTCTTTTCAGAAAATGTCGATATGGTCCTACCAAAATTAACACTAGACTTCCAAATGTCCCTGAGCAACCAATCTTTGGCGAACCTCAGATTGTCCTCGACAATTGCTTAATCACTTTAGTCATATCCAGTTCTAGACTTTTCCCTTCTAAATGCCTTAAGCATTTGGAAAATTTAGAAAGGATGAATATTATAGCACATGAAATCGATCCTATATCCGACGCATATGGGATACTATTCATGATGTTTGACATAAAGACATGACACTAGACCAGTCTTTTGCTACAATATTTTTTATTTGCCATGTTTTCAAAATTTAACTATGAAGAGGGATGCCGTAATCATAATCGAATTTTGAAAATGCAATATATATAGAATTTCTTCAAGTTGAACCATTCCAACACAAAATTCACATATATTCTTGACTAAAGATGATTAAAATCTCAATCTAAGCTTTAGAATTGACATGAAGTATAATTTCCTCTCCCTTAATTATAGCAAAACAACTTTTCAACCCCTGCAACTTCACGGATTGAAACTTTGTTTTCTATAATTAACATTGCTAGCTTGCAATACTAATCATAATAGTCATGCTCCCACTAACATGATGATTATCAGCATAACACTTATGCTCCCACTAGCTCTGACACATTTCCAGAAATCTGTTGGACTTCTGAAATTTAGATTCATACACCCTTTCTTAGATAGCTCACATGTGTGTCTAAACAATTTTCAGAACTATGAAAAGGGATGCCGTAATCATAGTCTCAATTGCTTAGGCATTTGCCATTTCTCACAAGTCCATGTTAGTGTGCCGGTTAACCACACGCGCTCCACTAATGACTTTTGAAAATGCAAATGACACAATTGATATCTACTTAAAATCTATTTAGTGAAAGCATTTCCTCACCATCATTTTCATGAATCGGAGAGAAACCTTATGACACTTAGATTTAATAGTGTATGAGTTCCTATCGATGCGAATTTGTCAAAACCATAATCACAAGATAAGGTTAGTGACAAATTCAGCCCTACATGGATTAAACTTATTCAATCTTAGTTTCTTGTCACCTTGGTAACACAAGGCCCACCAATGCTTCCAAGTTGAACTCTGATAACTCACATGTAAATTCAACTTATTTGAAGTAGGTACAGAAATAAGAATTATGTCAACACGATAGGTTGAAAACCTTAAGTCGTGTGCTAGTGATAAATTACAGGTTTTACTCTTGATTAAATCTTGAAACTCTTTCAGGATCTTTAAGGCTCCCACTGTCCCCTTGACATATAAGTTTTCCTAGTCAAGAACCATTCCTTGATAAAACAAATATTCAAGGGATAGTGCGGATTCTTATCAAGACTAACACTTCACACAATTGGTCTTAGTTGGTCTTTGTCTCATCCAAGACATCACAACTTACCAATCTCAAATGTACAAGAGTAGAAAACATTTTACTCTTACATTTGATAAGTGTTTTAAACCTTCTTTAAGACATGTCACTCAAATTACAATCTTGGAGTATGACTCCAAGACTTGTATTGGAACGAAGTATGATTCATCTTCTTGATTTAACCATTTCAACAATTTCAAGATCCCTTCTTCTTAGTCATAAGAATGCACTAAGACTTTCTTAGAGAACAAATTTTGATATGGTTTCTTAATCATTAAGATGATCACAAAGCTGATACTAAAGTACTCTCCCGTCCTTTCAGATTTGAGAAACTTTTATCTTTCTGCCTAATTTGATTCTTCTTATTCGTTTTCCAATGTTACAAAATTATACTTAACCTTATAAGTATAATCATATTTACTAATCTTTAGTAAATCATGACAAATCAATCTTTGTGGTGGACCTTGACCAGCGCACACCCAGTGTACCTAATTCCTTAGTCCTTCAATTGACTCACATATACATGTGATCAAAGAATTAGTCTTAATTTTTCAAAGATGAAAATTCTCATTCATCATACAATACAACTTGTATGATTCCAAGTTTCTGTCCAATTGAAACTTGGGTGATGAAAAACTTTCTTCATTTGGTAAATTCAGACACTACCACAAATGAAAGAATCAAATCCACTTTCCAATATTGCTATTACTGGAAACATATAAGCAACAATTTTCCACCGATGCCATTGTAAGGATATTTTTAAAATAAATAAAATTAAAACCTTTTTTTCTTTTATTTTAAACTTTGCGGAAAAACTTATCCTTACAATCCACATGAAAACCTTGTTGTTATCTATTCACAAGCAATATATTATAACTCTTAAGCAACAGCTCAAAATTCTGATTACCGAACCATGCGATCGAAACCCATCTTCGCAATCAGAATCAGCATATACTTACTTTAAGCTTCCTATCTTTTCTTTGATTCTTAAAAGACATCAGCATGTGACCCATTCACATTATGTAATAAGAATCTCCAAATAGGAACTTAACAGAGTTATACAGTGTATTTTACCCGAAGTAGAGTCAAACCTCTTGACTTGATCAACCTTATGACCTTTCAGGTAAATAGGGCAGCTTCGCAACCAATGCCCCTTTCTTTGGCAATATAAACATATGGAGACCCTTTGATAATGGCACATGAGACTATTTCAGACTTAGCCTTTCTCTTTACCATTTGGTCAACCTAGTTGACTATGGCCGATCCCTTTCCATTGGGAAGAGAAATGCTTTTCTAGATATCCAATGCTACCATTGCCAATGTCCATTTAAGGTTTGGGAAGTTGATCTTCTAACAAAATTTGCTTCACTAGTGTTCCAAATCATTGCTGATTCCACAGCACAAAACAAATAGATAAGATCATTAAGGCTCGTGTCATAGTCTGTCTCATAGTAGTCCCAAAGTGACCCGCTATGTTACTAAGAAAGTGATTGAACATCCAACTTTCACGAGACTTTGACACCCAACTCTCCCGTCTTGTCAATATGTGACTACATCTCCAAGATGTGACCACACCAAGACCTTAACTTGCCAATAGGGCTTGAGTGACTTTAAACTTTTCAAGAACTTGTGGGTGAGGGAGAATAATTGGAGGAGATAAAGGAAGTGAAGCATGATGTTGAGGAACATCATCTTCAAGAGATTTGGGAAGATCATAAATGTCTAAACCAGACATGTTTTGGGAGATATTCAAGATAGTTGATTTAAAGTCCTTAATATGACACCCAATATGAAATATTAAGGCTAGGACCCAACAAACTATTTTATAACTTAGAAGAGGGATGCCGTAATCCAAGCTATAAAATATTTGAAGGTAGGCGAATGACGATTCACCAATTTCCACCATGAAAAACGAAATAATTTATTAGGTTTTAATTGGATTTGAAATTCCTAGATCTTTTGAGATTCATTGAACTTTTCAATGGCATGTTTCAATCTCGAGTGTGCCCTCTCAAATTTTGTGACTGGGATGCCGAGGATCACAAAACAAGGTGTGAATAACCATACCAATTCACTTGGTATCCTTAATATTATCACCTAATCAATGTGCCGGTTAACCACACACGCTCCATTGATCTATGACAAACATTAAGTCACCCTTCGTGGTCCTTACTAGTCCAAGTTAGTGTGCCGGTTAACCACACACGCTCCACCAACGACTTGGTAAGGTACAAAGTGTGAATTCCATGGGTTAGCACCAAATTCACATTTTTCCTAAAGTAACTAAGATTGGGAATTATTAAGATTTTAGTTACTTTAGTATTTATCATTAATACTTTTAATGAAGGGAGAATTTAAAGTCATTGTCCTACCCGTTCGGCTAACGACCCTCCACCAGTCAAGCAAGCGGTGGGTGAGAGTAGACACCCATTAAGTCGCCATTTTATAGGCAACAACCTTATACCCACCTTATAGACCGGCTTCGTGAATGAGGCCTACTAACGGTAAAACGACTTGTTCTTATACATATATATAATAATTAACCATTAATGTTATAAATAGTATAAGTGTTGAATTTTAACTTTTTTAAAATTCTAAGGGCTAACTTGGAATTAAAGTATTCATAAGTGAAAACTTTTCAAATTCCAAAACTTGAGGGCAAGTTTTGAAACTATTCAAAACTAATTAATTCCATAACTTATGTGTTTAAAGTAGTTTTAATCCAAAAAACTCTTCAAGTTCCATAACTTATGGAAGACTTTAAACTAATAAAAGAATTAATCTTTTCTTTATTTTTATAACTTATGGAATTAATTAAGGTTACACTTTATTTATTTATTTATTTATTAATGAAGTGACTCTTGAATTTCCATAACTTGAGGACAAGTTATGGAGTCATAAAAAAAAAAAAAAAATTCAATGACACAAGACTCTTCATTTTGTAACCATTACCAACTTTTATGAGTTTTATGAGTCTTTAATGTGACTCTTCATGTAACTTGAGGACAAGTTACACAAACACATTTTGTACTCAACTCTTAGATTAAAATGGATTGAAAACAACTATTTCAATTAACTTTTCTATTAATCTAAGCAACTCATAAGAACAAGATAATTCATATCAAACTTCTTCATGTAATTAGTCTAAACCTTAAACTAATACAAAACATGAATCTATTGACAATTATCTTTGAAAATGGATTAGCATGAACATTACCACATTAAAAAACAAGTTTATAAGTTCAAAAACAACGTAGGGTAATGTTCCTAGTCCATTTCTAGCCAAAAACCTCGAAAATATGCTGTCTGGGGTCCAACTCGTCGAGTGCATGAACATAACTCGGCGAGTTGGATGAATTTTGCCTTGGACTCATCGAGTCCCTTCATGGACTCGGCGAGTCTGCTGGGCTGACAGCATCACAACTCGATTTTTCAGCTCTATTTGCAAGTATAACAAGAAAACATGCCTAGGCTCTGATACCACTGTTGGGTTTTGAGCATTCTAACACTCCTAAGTGTACATGCAACCCTAAATACCTTGGATCTATGTTTTCTCTATTATACATGCAAATAAGAATATCCAAGGTATCATCCTAATCTATCATACAAAACGTGAATATAACAAGATAGAATACATACCTCTTTGATGTAGAAAGTCTTCATGAAGCTTGAGTGCCTAGCCCCAATAGTGTGGAAGCCTCAAATGGAATCACAGTTATCAAAACACTTAGAATAACTTGAGAGAGTTCTACACTTCATGAAATCGGCTAGCCCTCTCTAGAATAATCCTAGTCGCCGATTTTTGTCAAGAATAAGATCATTATATAGTGTTACAATTAGGGTAAATCCTTAATTGTCATGACTTTCCATTTCCTTGGATCCATGGGTTCAAATACACCATGGAGCACCCATGGACCATCCTATGGGTTTTAGCCCAACTTGATTATCCATGGAGCATTAGCCCACTATATAAGTATGGATGATTTACACAATCAACCCATATATTTAATTAGTCTTCTTTTGATCACTTAATTAATCCTAGATTAATTCTTGATCAATACTAATTAAACAATCTTATTATTCTTATTATTAATATACTAGAACTTATAATATATTAATAACCATAAGTGTCTTATTTCTCTCATTATAGTCTATCTAAGTGCATGAAGGTTTGCAACCCAAATGGACCATGTCGGGTCGGGTCAAGTCTTACCAATTATAGTTATGGACTTAGACATTAATCCAACAATCTTTGATGAAGTGATACCGCAGTGCTATGTGTTTGGTTTTGGAGTGTTGCACTGGGTTATGACAGATCCTAATTGCACTTTCAGAGTCACAATATAGTGGGATCTTCTTCATATTGAGTCCATAGTCTCGAAGTTGACTTTGGATCCAAATCACTTGTGACGTGCATGATGCAGCTGCCAGCTGACTAACTTCCCGTCAAGAAATTGACAGCCACCAGTTGTGCTTTTACGGTCGAGTCCACATCCTCCAAGGTCAGCATCAGAATAGGCTTGAACAAAGAAGCCTGAGTTGGATGGATACCATAGACCTAAGGAGGTGGTTCGCTTGAGGTAGCATAGGATATTCTTCACTGCAAGCATGTGAGGTTCGCGTGGGTTTGCCTGAAATCGAGCACAGTAACAAACGGAGAACATGATATCAGGTCGGCTAGCAGTTAGATACATTAATGAGCCAATCATTTGACGATAGAGCGTGATATCGACAGCCGATTTGTCTAGGGATGGGGTAAGCTTGGTGCCGAATGCCATTGGGACTTTGACTTTTGAGTCTCCCATCATTCCAAACTTTGCTAGAAGAGTCTTCGTGTAAGCTTCCTGATTAATAAAGATGCCTTCGGGTCCCTGTCTTATGTTTAAACCAAGGAAAAAATTAATAGGACCCATTGAGCTCATTTCAAACTTAGTCTCCATCAGCTTTCTGAATTCAACTGTTAAGCTAGGATTCATGGAGCCAAAGATGATGTCATCGACATAAATTTGAACTATCATAAGGTGGTTACCTTCCTTTTTGCGAAAGAAGGTTGGGTCAACCAAACCTTGTCTGAATTTAGACATCTTTAAAAATTTTGTAAGCGTTTCATACCAGGCTCTCGGAGCCTGCTTAAGGCCGTACACAGCTTTATCCAGAATATAGCAATGATTTGGATGCCTTTCGTCCACGAACCCAGGAGGTTGCTCCACGTACACCGTTTCTTCGAGTTCTCCATTGAGAAATGCACACTTGACGTCCATTTGGAAAACCTCAAAGTTCTTGTGAGCAGCATAAGCCAGAAATATTCTAACAGATTCTAGCCGAGCTACTGGAGCGAAAGTCTCTTCATAGTCTATCCCTTCCTCCTGACAGTATCCCTTTACCACCAGACGAGCCTTGTTCCATATAACATTACCTTCCTTGTCCATTTTGTTCCTAAATACCCATTTGAGACCAACAACCGAAGCATCAGGAGGAGTTGGAATCAGGCGCCAGACTTTGTTCCTTTCAAATTCGTTCAACTCGTCTTGCATTGCTTGAACCCAATCAGAGTGATCGAGGGCAGTATTAACTGTCTTTGGTTCAACTTTTGATACGAAGGATTTGAACATGCAAAACTCAACCTTTGAAAATAAGGAAGTCTGTTTTGCCTTCAGTTGTGATCGGGTCAAAACCTTTTCAGAGACATCTCCAACTACTTGAGAGACAGGATGATCTCTGGTCCATTTGATAAGAGGAGGGTAATTTGGATCAAAGGTTGGGTCTAGTTCAGCATTAATTATTTCGTCTAGCTCAGATTGGCTATCGTAACCGAGTGTCATATTATTATGGCCCTCCTCAGTTGATGAGCTTTGGAAGACATGAGGTTCAGGTGGTTCTTGTGGTTCTAAGCTTCCTGGTGTTGAGGCCTCTTCGGTTGAAGTTGTAGAATTTGGCTCCCCCTGGACTTGAGCGCTTGGCTCCCCCTCGACTTGAGCGTTGTTGGAAGGAGAGTCGTTAGAGGTTGATGTTTCTTCATGCATTCTTCTTGCAGCATCTTCGACAATCTGCTTCATGTGATCAACTTTGTTGTCTGCTGCACCTGCTTCAGAGAGTGAAGCATTCTCCGGTTCGTCAAAGAGGTCCATGAATGTCTCGAATAAGTTGGCGACCGAGACTATAACCTGGCCATTTAGAGGAAAGATTTCCCCAGTGATATCTTCTATAGCCTGTAGCTTCTTGACATAGTTGTCGTCAAAGGTCACATAGTATGTCTCTTCAATCTTTCTCGAACGCTTGTTTAGGACCCTGTATGCCTTGGATGTGAGCGAGTAACCCATAAATATTCCCTCTTCGGCTTTGACATCAAACTTGTTGCGTTGTTCTTTAGAATTAAAGATGAAACACCTTGAGCCGAACACATGGAAAAATTTCACATTTGGCTTTCTGTTGTTCAGTATCTCATATGGAGTGAGCGTGAACCTCTTGTTGAGATATGACCTGTTCTGTGTAAAACAAGCAGCCGAAATAGCGTCAGCCCAAAAATAAAGAGGTAAGGAAGCGAAACTTAGCATAGTTCGGGCAGCTTCACACAAAGACCGGTTTCGTCTTTCGACTATTCCGTTCTGTTGCGGTGTGTAGGGAGCTGAGAAATTGTGACTAATTCCCTTTTCGGCAAGAAACTCTTCAAACTCCCTGTTCTTGAATTCGAGACCATTGTCGCTTCTGATGTTGCGAACAACCTTCTTAAGCTGTACTTCAATTTGCTTGATAAACACTTTCAGCTTTTGAGTCGCTTCAGATTTGAGCTTTAGAAAGAAGACCCATGTAAATCGTGAAAAGTCATCAACAATAACAAGAATATACTTGCTACCACCGATGCTTTCGATAGATGAAGGACCACACAAATCGATATGAAGTAATTCGAGTGGTTCAACAACTTTTGTGTTGATTATAGATGGGTGACTTTGACAACTCTGCTTCCCCATTTCGCATGCAGCACACAGATGATCCCTATCGAACTTGAGCAATGGAAGGCCCCTAACATGACCTCCAATAACAAGACGGTTGATATCTTTAAAATTAAGATGAGATAATCTTCGGTGCCACAACCAGCTTTCGTCAGATTGAGCTTTTGACAACAAGCATATAGCTGGGTTTCCTTTGATGGGTTTAAGGTTTAAGGGAAACATTTCACCCTGTCGCTCTGACTTGAGAATCACTTTCTTTGACTTTTTCTCTATGATTTCAGAACCTTCATCATCGAACGAGACTTTGAGACCTGTACCTCCAACAAGCTGAGATACACTGATTAGGTTGTGTTGGAGTCCTTCCACATAAGCCACCTTCCTTATAGTAAAGTCCCCATTTGTTATCATTCCGTATCCCTTTATGGTGCCGAAAGAATTATTTCCAAACTTGACGTTGCCACCATTTGCAAGAGATCTGTATTCCCTAAGCTCCTCTTTCCTCCTTGTCATGTGACGTGAGCAGCCACTATCGATGTACCATTCTTCGTCGAACTGCTCGTCACTTATAACCTGCAAAAAATTAGACAGATTTAGGAACCCAAAGTTTCTTGGGTCCACGTGAGCTTTGCATGGGAACGGGAACAATAAGAGAGACATCAACAAGATAAGTTCGTTTTATAAGAGTTGTTTCATCTTTCCTTTTAATGGTAAAAACTTTTATTTTGTTAGGATTCGGTGAGTTAGGTTTGGACTCTGGTTTGGATTCATTGACCTTTTTCTTCCAATTTTGCTCAGCTTCAGAGTAAGATGGAGACGAATCGGTGGGAGTAGAAGAATTAGAAGAACGAGAAGAAGAATTAGAAGAACGAGAAGAATTTGAACGAGAGGGTTTGGATTGAGAGAAGTTCCGGGCTGGAGACTCTAGGTGACCCTTTTGCTTTTGATCATTGGAGGGAGTGACCTTAGAGTTTTGTTCTCTTTTGACTTTAGAACCGAAACTTTGTGTTCGGTTGGAACTGTCTTTGGAACCGAACCTTTGGTGTCGGTTGAAGTCCTTTTCAGAGCCGAACTTTTGCCTTCGGTTGATATCTTCTTGTGAACCGAACCTTGGCTTTTGGTTGATATCTTCTTGTGAACCGAACCTTGGCTTTCGGTTTTTGTGACTTTCAAGCTTTCCTACAGGATTGTTTTCATACTTCAGATTCTTGTCTTGATGAGAGAAATATGCATTCTGGGAATGCCAGAATTGTTTCCTTTCAGAAAGGTTCTTCCTGTATCTATTGTTCCTTTCTATCTTCCTATTCCTCATCTGAGAAGGTTGATGATGAACATTTGCTTTCGTTTTTGGTGACTCCTTGGCTGGTTCCTTTTGAACTACAGGAGTTTTACTTTGAGCCGAAGGAGCCGAGGGAATGTCTTCTTTTGCCGAGTGATCATTCTTCTGAGGAATATCTTTTGTACCACTGGTGCTCGGCTCATCGAAGTTGTTCGGCTTATTCAAGGGTTCAGGTATGTATCTTCCTTTGCTCTTTCAGATAAACCAATGGTTTCGTCTGCATTATCAATTGGAGCTTCCCAGAAGTACTCATCACAGCCATCAGCATTGTCTTCGTTTACAATGGCTACAAGTTCAGCTGTTTGATGTTCGGTTACTCCTGTTACCTTGTATACTTGATTTGGAGTGGTCCTGACCTTTTGATACACAACAGCTTTCTCAACTAATTTTGGGGACTTTTGATGGGACAACCGAGCGAACTCCACTGAATTTTCAGAAATTAGATTCTTGTGATTTTCAGGTTCGGTTTTAATAAATTCTGACCAGTCAACCGTGTCCTCTACAGAAATTTCGCTCATGTTATCGTCCTCGTTAAGCTCAGATGCATTTTCAACATCAATTTTGTTTTCTGAGCTTACGTTGGCGTTTAAAGAGTCAAATTTTTGCATGGTTTCGGTTCTCAGTTTAAGTCTGTCATTTTCATCCAAAAGATTTTTAAGCATGTTCTTGTGGTCTTTGGATTTAATGAAGGACTCAATTTTGTCCAGTCCATACATGTAGGTTGGATTGACATCATCAGACGATATCACACTCTCACAATTATAGGCTTCGGCATCGATTTCATCTTCCTTAAACTCTAGGAAGGGCAAGATCATGCGGTGGATCTTTTGGCCTATTTCACAATCCAAATGAAGTTGAGTTATATTAGAATACAGACATTTAGCAATTAAACAAAAAACATTTCGTTGTTTTAACAATTTTAAATTGTCTCTTTGCAAATAAATGTTTTCATCTTTAACTTTGACTAATTCTGATTCCTTTAACTCTATCCACATTCTCCGCTCCTCACTCTTCGACGCCGCCCTGCTCAATTGATCAGTTAGGTTAGAATTTGTGACTCGAGTTTGAGTTAAGCTACTATCTAGATGAGAAATTCTTGTATTGACGTTTTTTAGTTCTTTCTCATAAGAGGATGATGGTACTTTGCATGAAATAAAAACATATTGTACCTTCTTTATCAGTTCATCGAGCTCATTGAACTGCTGGCTGAGCGGTTTGGCCGTAAAGCATATGTCCTCCTTTGCCTTCGGTCCATCACTGCCTCCATCGGTGTTGTATCCCCTCATATGAGATACGTCAGTTACCATGAAGCATCTTCCACCACTGCTTTCTTCCTTAGACATGTAGGCTTTTCCATGGGTAGGTTGCCTCACTTCCTCGTCTTTTGAGTCGGTAGACCAAACTTCCGTGCTACCGAACTCATCACCTTGAACCGAACCCTGCACAATAAGAACATTAATAGGAGGGTTAGCGGTAGACTTCTTCTTTCTCAACTCGTCCAGTCTTTTCTGCAACACGGCTTCCTCGTCATTCCCATCATCTTTTTCAGCCATTTTCTTAAGGACACAGTCCTTAGCATAATGATTTTTCCCACCACAGTAGAAACAGCTTACTCCAGAATCACCATCCACCTTCGGTTCCTTCTTGTGCTCCTCAGCTTTCGGTTCATTAATCACTTTTTCAGAGCTGTAACTCCCCTGCCAGTTTCGGTTTTTGTTGCTGCGGAATCTCTTCTTTATGAACCTCTTGGGATTGGACACCATCATGGCATAATCCTCTGATGTGAGATCATATTCCTCCAGGTTGAGGTCTTCATCCTCCATAACAGCTTTACTTTTTGACAGGAGGGCCAACGAACTGAGATTGGAAACGACGTTCTTTTCTTGCAGCACAATCTTCTCTTGGGACTTGAGAATACCCACCAGTTTCGCCAAAGAATATGATTTAAACTGCTCATGGGCTTTAACTGTGGAAACCACTGATCTCCATTCAGACCTCAGACCATTCAGGAATGTAACCTTCTGTTCGATAAGCTTCCTTTCAATATCGTGTTAGATCATCTTGCTGAGAAGATGATTGAAGCGATCGAACGTCTGGGTCACAGTTTCTTCAACCCCTTGCCTGAATTCTCCAAACTCAGATAGGAGCAAAGTTTGAATAGAATGTTCAAGATCCTCGTCTGTAGAATACAGTTCGCGAAGTCTATCCCAAACATCCTTTGCCGTCGTGCATGAGCTAACCAATCTGAATGTATCAGACTGAAGGGCGAACCTGATCAACCTTAATGCCTTGATATTGCACTGGAACTTATCCTTTTCATCTTGTGCAATATCTTTCACGTCCTTTAGCAGATCATTGTACTCTTTTTGTGTCTTGATGATTCTGGACGTTGCAGAATGAGAAAACGGTCCATTGGTGATGGCTTCCCAAATGAGATACCCAATATCCTCCGATCCAATAACGTAGTCTTCGAAGTGATGTGCCCATACTTCATAGTCGTGGGTGTATAAGATCGGAATCTTTGTCGTCGAACCAATGCTGTTGGAAATATTAATAAGGTTTGATTGTGTCGCGTTCATTATGATCGTAAAAACCTGTTCAAAGATCAGACTTGTAATAAAGCAGATTAGGGCAAAATAATAAATATCAAGATACGTCAATAAAGAGATGACAGCTCAATAAATATTGATGATTGCTGAAAAACCCTAATGGAAATCTTTTTCACAGAAAAGATGTGTATCAATTACACAGCCTCCTGCTCTGATACCAATTGATGAGATTAAACAAACCTTTAATCTATAAAGATCGATTAGATCTTGAACAAGTAAGTAAACAAAGACGATATAAACACAATAATAAGAACGAGACAAGATGGAATCAAATGTGTCGAATGATTAAACAAAATCCTCAGAAGAGCTCGATTAAGAACATCAACTGTAGAGGATTGGAAGGTTACAAGAACGATCAAAGAAACCTATTGTCGTCTAGATGTATCGCTATTCTCAGATCTCTAAAACCTTAACCTAATATGCATGCAAGCGTAAACATATATACAAGACATATAAGGTTCACGGTTGGACAGGCCCAAACCGGTACAGAAAAAGCCTTAGGCTAAACGAGCCCAAAAGACGCAATCAACAAAAATGATCTTCAGCCCAACAAAATGTACTAATTCTATGTGAACATATGTTATCGTATGTTAAATAGGTCACTAAGTGTGTTCAAGCCTTTACTTGACACCGATCAACCAACCGACACCTTCGTTGGATCCACTTACATCAGGTGAGTTCATACCCCTGAATGAACCTTTTAAATGTTTTTACATGTTTTATAGGGGGGATACAAGTTAAACATGCCAGTTATCATATCAATCACATGTGATTGATAACCCGCATGCACAAGGATTTACCATACTATAAACTGTTTTACCGAGTAGGATACTATAAATGGTTTTCTAAAATGTTTTCACTTGTTCAAAACTTTTACTTATACTGTTTTATCAAAGTTTCATTTTAAACTGGTTTATGAAAGGTTTCCAAAGAATTTCTAAAGGTTTTCAAACTTATTTTACCAAAGAATACCAAGTTGTGATTTTCTTAAGTATAAAGGTTTTTGCAAGGTTTTCATCAAAGTTCTCTTTCATGTCGTATACTCTTACTTGTTAAATACCGCTGCTTTGCTTTTACTTAGTTTAAACTCCTACTTGATAACAACTCCACTTCGTGATACACTTATATTTGGTAATGCTTATACTTCAAGATTCGGTTATTCCATACTGTTCGTTTACACTTCACGATTCAGTTATTCCACACTGTTCACTTATACATCACGATTCGGTTATACTTCACGATACATTTCCACTTGTTAAACACTCAAATGTAGTTAGATGTATGCCTGTGCTTGTATAGATGCATATAAATAATGATTGAAGGACTTAGGAAGGCTTGTCCGCCCTATTTCCTTTTCTTTGTTGAGATGTGGTCTGGTGGGATCGGATGGCCGTCCGAAGGTCGTTCGATTCATTAGTTATATATTATGTATACAAGAATAGACATATAGGTTTACATTAGTCAGTTCAGTTATGAGTCTCTACCGCTAGTTCAGCACTTATATTGGAAACTCACTACCCACTATTTGAGATGCATCTTCGGGACACGACCTTCTCCGTCGTCTAGTTGGTAACCAGAGTCTCCTGTAGGGAGAGCGGACATTGTATGTATAGATCTATACAAGATTGACACCCCTGCACCCTGACTGCTAGCTACAGTCCACAGCCTACCAAGCTAAGGGGTGAAAAATGTCATATTATATATAGATGCTTGCAGGGCGTCAAGTAATCTAGTGTCGGTTAGTATGGTTACGAGTATCCCAGGTTACCTTATAATTCATGGCCTTAAGGTAACGGTATTTTACACGTATTTTACACTGTATGCTGGAAACCCACTCTCAGAGTCACACTATTTTTAGACCTTGCTAGTTGTATCTTTCATTTGATACTGTTTGGGGTCTGTATTCTTTGTTTTTAGACCTTGCTAGCTGTATCTTTCATTTGATACTGTCTGGGGTCTGTATTCTTTGTCTTTAGACCTTACTAGCTGTATCTTTCATTTGATACTGTCTGGGGTCTGTATTCTCTGTTTTTAGACCTTGCTAGCTGTACCTTTCATTTGGTACCGTCTGGGTCTGTGTCTCCCTTTGTTAGACTGAGCCAGGCATTTTGTTTTTTCGATACTCTCCTGGAGTTTATGATTCCTTTTGCCTTGGTCAGCAGTCTTCACTGCTGAGGCATATGTTATTTCCCTGATTTCCCTTGCTTTCTTTAATAATCAAATTATGTATTTTGATAATGATAGCGATTAAGGGAAAACTACTTTTTACCACATAACTCCGTCCAGTCATGGTAGAAGACTGCTGTTATTAAAGAAAATATAGGATTTTCTGGAAAAGACACTAATTTAATGGATACTCTAAAACTACCACATTTATTAAAGTTATTTGAATCAAATGACACTAAATACTTACGAACTCACCATCATTTGTAAAAATGCTGATACTCGCTTTTCAAATAACTTGTATTCTCAGGTCAGCATTAGACAGGTACATCCTGGAGCTTTTGATGAAGACAATTTAGTACCGAGCTGCACTTATACTATTACTTGTATTACTTTGTTGTATTCTAATGTAAACCATGTAAAAATATCACTATTAATGCAATGGTTGTTGTACTTTGATTTACTATACTACATATGTTGTGATACTTGACATGACGTCATCCACCCCAGAACGTTTCCGCCGTTCCGGTTTTGGGGTGTGACAAACTCTCACTTTGGAAGGTTTTTAAGGTTTGTATGGCCAACCTATGAAGGTGTACGACCATACTCCATCAAAAGATGAAGAACATGATGAATCAAGGCTTAGATTAAGGGGTCTTTCAAGTGAAACAAGTGAAAGGATGAAATACTTACGTTTTTGAAGCCTTTGGAGGGTTCACGGGTGAAGAACTCTAGAGAGAAGAAAAGAAGTGAAGAAATGAGGTCTACCCATATATCTGGGGGGTGACCGGCCACTTGGAGTGTACGGTCGTACACCCATGTGTGCGACTGTACACACCACTTGATGGCGTGTTTGGCTCGGATCCAATGCTATTTACTGAAATTAACTCACCCCTAGACCCATTCCATCAATAAACTAGGCTTAGAACACCCAAACATACTTTAAATAGCTAAAAGATAGTAAAGAAGAGTCTGACATTGATTTAATCGAATGGTTGAACAAGATAGAAATTTTAGGTTGTCACATTATCCCCCCGTTAGAAGGAATTTTGTCCTGAAATTCAGACATAGAATACGAATTATGGACTTGGAAAAAGATGAGGGTGTTTCTATTTCATGGAATCTTCTAGCTCCTAAGTGAATTCAGGTTCCTGCTCGGCATTCCAGCTGACGTTAACCATCGGTATGCGACTTTGTTTTGCTCTTTTGACTTCCTTATCCCTTTCCTACGGGTTCCTCTGTGAAGTGTAAGCTCTCTTCTGGTTTGATCTCATCGTGAGGTATCATAAGCGCCTCATCAGACAAACACTTCTTTAGGATAGGTAGGCTAACTGTATATGTCCCTAGTCTTAGTGCTTTGAACTTGACTTGCTACGCGAGTGGTGTTTCTAAAATGGTCTGCTGGGAATGATTAAGGAAGGCTACGAGTGGATACCATGCTCCTTGCATGAGTATTTTCGGGGTTTGAATCAAGATGAATTATCGAGGTTCGCATGTAGTTTTCGTTATGAGTGATGAGAGTTTTGTTATTTGATCAATTCAAGGCAAAGGGTTTCCTCAGTGACATGTGGGTTTGGTGTAGTGTGAATTCAGCTAGAATATATGGAATGACGTCGTATGGTCGCGTGTTAGGTTAGTTCAGAAAGAGCATTTTGTTAGAACATTGGTGCCTCTAGGTGCTTTACCGGTGCTGTTCTGTTTTGATCCATATATTACTACTACGATAGATGCGTATTGACTTACATATATTATATAAAAGATTATTCTCGTGAACTTTACTTTGTTTAGACGAGTAACAAATTATTACGATTAGAATTTAGTTGGGAAACGTATCGCTGTTCTCAAGTGGTTCTGGGGTAGACTCCCCTGCAGTGATCATTAGCACTCTTCTTTCTTCACCAGGGTTTCTGTCCAATGGACAATCTCTCCTGTAGTGTCCTGTTTCGCCACATTCATCGCTGGTCTGACTCATTTCCTCAAATTAGACTTGAGAGATTGGTCATGCTGGTGCTCTACAGAAACGGATGGTGTCTGTAGAGAATTGTAATTGAGAATCAGAAAGAAATAATGATTAAACAAGTTCGTAATGTAAGATTGAACACAAAAAGTAAATATGAATCTGTTGTAATTGTTACTCTCTGAGAACTTGAATACAAAATGTGTATGAGAAAGCTCGAAAAATCGATAGTCTACATCAAGGCTCAGTCCCTATTTATAGGAAACATGAGAGTACAAAAAATATTAAGTCTAGACTTTAAGCTTCGATAGAAAATGACTTAGAAAATACATACATACGAAACAAGACAAATGACACTTCAACTTTTTTCAATAAATTTGACTCTACAATCACCTCCTTTGTAAACAAGTCGAAGCTAGTCAGTTCGTGAGAACCTGAGCAACTGAGTGCATCGTCCTTCGTATCTCAGAGTACCAGGTGATAATCTTCTTCAACTCCCTTTTATCACCTTCGTTGTTCTTCGTGCAGTTGTTAATACGAACAATGAAGTTCGTATATTGAGAAGTATTATATCTCTCAATCTCTACCACTTGGAAAAAAAATCTCTTCGCCTTTCCTTTCATATCTTTTCCTGCAAATACTAGGCCGAATGGTTTGAGACAAATCTCCCCATCTAAATATTTCTTCAATTCATTCTGTGGCTTCGTGGGTTCCATTGCGACATTGACCTTCCTTCCAATACCCGAAGCAAGTTCTTCATCAGGTAGGGCCAAACAATCGTAGTAGTTGTCTATGAATATTTTGAGATGCCCAAAACCAAGTCTGAAAACATCTGAATCAGTTCCCTTCAGTTGGGTTTCTTCCATATCTTTCAGAATTAATGCAACTTGAATAAGATCATTCAAGTTCATCAAAGGAAAATTTGCTACTGCGAAGTCAAAATGCTTGTTATCTGCTCGAACTACATGATACCGAAAGTTCTGGATCATATTCTTGAACAAGTCATCTTTCTTAATTTCCATGACCTTCTTGACCTTCACCAGAGACCATACATCATCTTGATTCTTGCCTAGCACTGCATGAAAATGAATTTTCATGTGTGTGTAGTCGTCTGGGTTTTCGAATTTCTCACTGACTTTATACTGTGCAGTTATGAACATCATCTCGTTGATCGGAAAATCCAACTGGCACATGTCAGTGTTCGATGTGGCAAAACTCTTCCTTGGTTTCTTTTCAAAAGCATACATATGATTTCCTATAACTCTTGATTCAATAGTTTGATAAGAGTATAGCTTTCGAGGATCAACCTTGTTCATGCTAGGTGGGTGACTTGCTCTCAGCCTCAGGATACTTTGTATCAGTCTTGAATTCTCCATCTCGGCTTCGATTTCTGCTTTCTTTTCATCTTTTGTTTGTCCGTGAGCAATACACATCCCTTTACCAACATTCGAAGAATTAGGCTTCGAACTTGAACTTCCTCCTTCATCTGCTGAACCAATTTTGATTCCTTTCAGAATTAACTTTGTGATTGGCTTGGTCATTACAATCGTTGAAGGTATCAGATCTGTCTTCAAGGGTAAAGTTGTTTTGAGTTGAGTAGAATGCACCTTCCCTGCTACCTTCGCGTCTTCCCATTTACTTACTTTTCCTTCTCCCCCTTGCACCCCTGTGAAATCAGGTGGGGCATTTTGAGGCAAAAGTAAGTTAAACTTCGTGATCGGAGCAATAGCTTTTTGAATAGCTTGCTATAGCAAAGTAACCTTTAAGGTCAAGAACTCAGGAGTCAAGATTGACTGTTCGATACCACAGCCTTGAGTTCAGCTAAAATATCAACCAGCTTAGCGAACTGCTCCTTGTCTTTAACTCCCTTTCCTCAAATTTGGTCACCTTGGATTGATAAACTTCGTCACAACCTTCGCTACTATATCAACATGTTGTTGAATAGTTGAGTTTTGAGAGGTTATTGCCTGAATCTCCTTAGCAACTTCCTGCTTCAGTTCTTTGATTTTCAGATTGACATCTTCTCACACCTTCTTTACATCCTGTACGAAAAGAACATGTCGTTCTTTTGTAACAGGCTTTAACTCCTTAAGGGCACCATCAAAAGATTTAGCTTGAGCTTTAAGATGAAGCTCATTATTCTGATTAGATACATCAAGCTTTTCAAGTAGTATTCTCTCAGCTGCTTTAATCAGAACATCAACCTCCAAACCCGAAATAGAATGCTTCACACCCGAGTCAGCTTGTGATTGAAGAATCGTATTTAGCTTCATATTCAAGATTTTGAACTGCTTACCTGACATCAGCATGTGATCGGGTATTTTCTCTTCTTCCGAATCAAAGTGCAAATCTTCGAAAGTTCCTCCGAAACCTCCTCCTTCCGTTTCTTCATCGGAATGAGGTTGTTGATCAATGGGTTGTGGTTCTTCAGGTGATTGTGATGGGAATAAGGTGGTGATTGGATGTTGTAAAACGTGTTCGTAAACAGGTAATGTGGTGGATACAATTGTGTTTGGAAGGATGACTGGTGGTAACGAAACGGATGTGCTTTCGGTAATGATAGGCAAGGAAGTAGATAGAATGATTGGATGTGTGGCGTCGACACTCGTAACATGTGCCCCCGTATCAGATACGTTGTCAACAATGTTAGAAGTAGGTACCTCCTCATAAGATGATTTGGTATGTACTACTTCGAGTGGAATAGTAGTGGATGTGGAAATGAGAGAAGCAATGATCGGTGTAGAAATTATAGGAGATGATGTTACCATGGCTGAAGTCGAAGCAATCGGT
Organism: Lactuca sativa; assembly: GCF_002870075.4. Taxonomy (NCBI): domain Eukaryota; kingdom Viridiplantae; phylum Streptophyta; class Magnoliopsida; order Asterales; family Asteraceae; genus Lactuca; species Lactuca sativa. The sequence continues at coordinate 178,564,428 of NC_056625.2, read as the reverse complement.
ATTTCTAGAATGGCTTCATCTTCAGAAGACCCTTCTCGTATAATCGGCTTTCTTTTCTTATACAGTTTCCCTGCTATGTGCTTTGCCACGTCATGATCATGTTTCTTCTTCGATAACGGAGAAGCAGGGGCAGGAATTTCTATGATGACAACTCCCTTACTACTCACTTGCGTTTTGCGAATATTTTGGAAATCATCAGACGAAGTCCTCTTGTGAGACATTTTTCTGAGCTTCTTTAAAATACCCGATTTTGAAGGCATTAACTCCTTCGCTGGTTTCTTAGTAGTAACTATTGTTTGTGTCACATCACCAGTAGAAACCTTGGGTGATTCATGTTTCCCTTTATCATCAGTCTTCATCTTCTTCACAGGCTTCGAAGACTCCCCTCTAATATCTAATAGAACCCCTGTTTGCACATTTGGGTTTATGGATTTCATATATTTCACCAATACTTTGTGGGTCGGATTCGCCTTTCGAAGCATTGCGTCTGGAATCCTCGCAACACTTGTAAAAATGTTTTCATCCTCTTTGACAACCTTAGGACATTGATACTTTGTGAACTCAGCAACAACTTCCCCCCTGAGGAACTAAAATTCCTTCCTTTTCGTAGACTTTTTGCAAAATCAGACTCGAATACCTTGCATAAGATATCCCATTTGCAACACTGGTATTCTCCAAACTTTTGATGAAGTCCTTCCACAGCTGAGTTCCATAGTCGACACTGATGTCATAGTATAATCCCATCACCATGGCATATACCTCAAGTCGACCTTTATCTAGACCCGCACTTCGCCCTATCAGACAACGAAGAAAGATCCCAAATAAAAAGTTCCATATACAGGGTAGACCGAATTTCTTAAAATCACTGATATTTTCAAGAGAGGGTTGATGACCCATCTCATTGAACATGAAGACGATCTGAGAAGTAGTTGGTTTGAAGAATGGGGGTGAGTTCGGAATGTTCAGAAAATTGATGAACATCGTCTTGGTGAGACGAATCCTCTTATCATTCACCAGATTGAATGTTATGATATCAGTCGCCTTATTGAATGACACAGTTGAAGCAGCCATTGACAACCAAGACATGGGAACTGCAAAAGAGTTGAACATAACTGTAGATAGACCTAGTCTCTTCAAAGCTACGATCAACATCTTGAGTTCTTCTGGATACGCAGAGACATTACCATCGACTTGGTAATTTGTGTTCTGGATCTTCATGAGCGTTGTGAAGCAATTTCTTCTGTGTTGGATTGAGGAGCAGCCATTGTTGATTTGAGAATGAACTTTTGAGAGAAAAATTAGGGCTTTTTGTTCGTCTGTAAACTTGGAATCGCATAATGATCAACAGTAAAGATTTGCCCATTTATATGTTATCCCAAATATGATTCATTTCTCAAAATAGAGTAGGCTATGTGTGTCACACCCCAAAACCGAGAACGGCGGAAACGTTCTGGGGCGGAGGACATCATGTAAAATATCACAACACAGTAATAGTAAACAAGCAAACAACATCATCCATTGCATTAAATATATAATTTTAATACATGTGTATCATGTGTAATTATATACACCAAAAATGTAAATCAAAATAAAGAGATGAGTCCTGAATGCGCTGCATCCTCTCAAAAGCTGGTCACAGTACCTGTCTGCTGATGACCTGAGAATACAAGTTATTTTGAAAGAGTTTATCAGCATTTAAGTTGGTGAGTTCATAAGTGTTTTAGTGTCTGTATTTCTATCAAAACGTTTGAACATGATTTTAAACATGAGTGGGTAAACATTTGAAATAAAAGTATATGTAAGTGTTTGTCAAAGTTTGTAACTCCTAGAAAATCCTATGTTTTCTACTAAAAGTAGCCTTCTACCAAGGCATAACTATTTTGTATTGTAACAACCCGAAGTTTTCCATTGTCGAAAACCCGTTCTACCCGTAAAATTTGTCGTTAATCAATTCGTTTTCGTTTCCGTTTTGGGTTAAAATAAATAAATTTATATGTTTATTATAATCCAATGAGTGTCCAAACCTCTTAGGAACTCATAAATCTAGCCCAAAAATGTTTATTTCAAAAAGTTAGAAACGTTCCCGCCGGGTGACGGAAACTTAATCGGGTGCGACCTAAAGCCCCGTTTAATGCCGGTATCGGGTAGAATTCCACCGTGTCCAAGTTTTAGGACCTATATAAATGTGTTTAAATATTCATTTGAAGCTTTTTCTTCCTCTCTCTACTCTCTCTCTAACCTCTCTCCTAAATCCAAGTTTAAGGGTCCAAATCATCAATTTTAAGCTCCAAATCTTTGAGGTACCTTCCCTAACTTGTTATGTAACCTCCGTAGCCTTCAAATTCGAGTTCAAAACATGGAATAGGACCACATTCATGAGTTTACGACCCTGGAACAGTCCTAGGCCGTGAACTCATATTAAATGGGTTTTTAGAGCAATAAAAGCCTTCCAAACCTCAATTGGACCTTAGATATGGCTAGATGGCTTTATGGAATGGACCTTGAGTGCCTTAAACTATAATTTGGGGACTTGTATGTGAGTTTATGGACAAGGATAGTGTTTAGGCCGTAAACTCATAATTAACGGGTTTTTAAGCCCTTAAACCCTTCCAAAACCTCAACAAGACATGGATATGACTTCTAGAATAATTTCTTTAGCCTTGGAACACTTTAAACATAATTTTTGGGGGACTTATATGAGTTTACGGCCAAGGCATGTGCTTGGGCCATAAACTCCTTAAAGCATGGTGTAAAATCAAGTTCAAAGTGTTAGAAAGCCATCCAACACCACCAAAAGCCTTGGAATAAATCATGGGACCAACCAAAAATAGTTGAAGGACCTTAAAACACATCAAAACTCTTCATTTGAGAGTTTACAGCCATAGAAGGTGCTCCATGGTCGTAAACTCCTTAAAGTATGTCATTTTGTGTCCAAAAATCATTTTAAGGCTTGTAGGAATTTTTAGAAGTGTATGCAAACAAGTTTTTGTCCTTAAAGCATAATAAATCCCTCTCTAGGAGAGTTTACGGCCATGAGGGGGGTCTCATAGGCCGTAAACTCCAAAAACACCCCAAATGTCCCATAAAAATTCATGTAAGGCCTTGAAATAATTTTAGCAATCACATGTAATTTGTTTGGAATCCAAAAACACCATTTTCGAGGGTTTGTAGGAGTTTACGGCCATGATTCCTATGCTAGGCCATAAACTCCCTTAAATGTGTATATTTGGTGTTTAAAAATTATTCCAAGCCCTTAACCCAAACCTAGAAATTATTCCCTAAGTGTTTGAAGCCATTTTGCACCATAAACTACCCCACCATGAGTTTACGGCCGTAAACTCATGGGAAATGGGTGTTATGGCCGAAAACTCTTGTATGAGTTTATTCATGGGGAGTAAACTCAAGTCCCAAGTCCCTAGTGCTATTATACGTCCTTAAACGCCACCCGGGTCCCTCCAAACACGCGTAATGGGGTGTTTCCGCGACTACAAGTGTTTCTCCCTAACAAACAATCAATCTAAGTCCTAATTAGATACAAATATGTATTTTTACATTATACTTAGGAACCTCGTGCGTTTACGAGCCCCGGACCAACGTTTAGCATCCAAATCGTCACATTTCTCGTCCGGTGAGTTCATACCCCTACGCCTTTTCCGTGTTTTTCAATGTTTTCAGGGGGGAATACAAGCAAACTATAACTGTTTTCAAATCATAACATTGATATGTTTCAAATAATATCTGGAAAATTTATAAAAACTTTTACTCCTTATGTATTATGCTGAGCATAAGGAATGATTTATCAATTACAACTAAATGAATTTTAGTTAAGAAAATAACCAAACTAATCAAATTATTATGGGAATAATTTGGGGTTCTGTAGTTCTCTTTCTATCATATACTGGTATCTATATAAAGTTATTAGATAAACTATGTCTGATTCAGTTTATCTCCGTATCATTTGAATGTATTGCCACATAATTTCATTGTATGTATCTATATTCATTGTATTATGTTTCATAATCTTTTGTATATTTGATATCGTATGAGAACCCTGTGAATAGTTTAGTACTAGTTTGTGAGTTAGTCACTACCCTTTATGGATGATCAGTAAATCCTCCCCGGAAGTGTAACCAGAGTCTCCTGGAGGGAGAGCGACGAATTTGTGAATAGATCTATTCGGGACTGACAATCCCACACCTTAACTGCTAGCTACAGTTAGGCGGGCACGTCTGGGGTGACAAATTCTGGATATCGTCCGACGTCTGACAAACGTCAAGGAGGTCTCGTTGTCATATCAGCATGGTTACCCGACTCACAATACATATTAATATAAGTTTATTCACAACTTTGGTTTTAGAATCTATATCTAGTTCGGGATAGTAATCTCACGGTTTTATCAAACTATCATGTATCTAGTTCGGGATGGTAGTCCCATGGTTTTCAGTCTATTGAACTTGTATCTAGTACGGGATGTTATTCCCATGATTTTCAGTATGCATATATCCTATATCTAGTACGGGATGATAATCCCATGATTTCAATCTATATCTTGTACGGGATGATAATCCCATGGTTTTGAATCTATAACTAGTCCGGGATAGTTGTCCCATGGTTTTCAATCTATAATTTCAAGTATATCAAACTATCTTATAACTAGTTCGGGATGTTAGTCCCAAGGTTTTCAAACTACTTTCTATCTACAGTTCGTGTATATTAAAGTATTTCATATCTAATTCGGGATAGTAATCACATGATTCTCAATATATAGTTTTGTGTATTAAACTATACTTCGTGTTATTCAAACAATCTTGCATTTAGGAAAATATGGGATTTTCCTGGGGTTAACACATAACGCGTAACTGAACTGTAATGAAAGATATCTAACTGTTAAACATAAGAAAATATGGGATTTTCTTGGATAACAAACCTTTTCGGAAAACTAAAGGAAACCGATACATTTTCATAAAACAAAACCGCTTATGAACTCACCAGCTTTATGCTGATTTTCAAACCGCTTGTATTCTCAGGTCCAAGTTAGACAGGTACCCGACGATATCTTTTGGTGAAGACGGAGTGCTCAGAAGACTCGTCTCGTTTTGTTCATATGATATATGTATAACTTTTGTACAATTTACTTTTGAACCAAATGTAAACTTTCATATATATGTAATGTAATGGTTGTTTACTGTGATTACTATGTACATTGGATTTGATACTCAACGTGGTGACAACCCCGAAAATGTTTCCGCCTTTGGTTTTCGGGGTGTGACATGTATGTTCATTTCTTGTAAAAAAATGCGTAATTTTCCCAAGTGTAACTATTATTCTCGAAATATAGTTTACACATTAATGTTTAAGTAAATTGATCACTAAATATATGTAAAGGGTAAATTAATGTAGTACTGTAGTGTTGTATTATAGGAACTACTGCTGTACTATCTACCTTAAACTGGATTTATATTAAGGTATTATGTGATTAATTTTACCATACTATCGACTGAGAAACCACGACAACGTAAGTCGTAAAAAGGTATGACGTTTGTGATGGGTTTTGAGCATTCTAACACTTCCTAAGTGTACATGCAACCCTAATAACCTTGGATCTATGTTTGTCTAATTATCATGCAAAGTTGAATTCCAAGGTTATATTCCTATCTAGCATACATGGGGAACAATTTTAACTTGAATCATAGATAGAATAACTTACCTTGTTGTTACTTGAGTTCCTTGAAACCTTGTGAGCCTAGCACCCCAAGTGTGATGCCTCAAATGCTTCACACAACACCAAATGCTCTTGGAAAGACTCTTGAGATAACACACACTTCTCAAAATCGGCCAAGCCCTCTAGTTTCTTAGTGTTCAACTTGTGTCACCAATTTTGTGGAGAATGGGACTCTTATATAGTGTTGACACATCTAGGGTTACACCATGTAAACCCTAATGTGTCATGACTCTTCATTTCCATGACCCATGGGCTTGTAACTCCCATGAAGCATCCATGGAGCATCCTATGGGTAGAACCCAACTTGATAATCCATGGAGCCTCTTAGCCCACTATACAAGATATGAATGATTTACATAATCAACCCATATATTTAATTAGTTATCCTTTGATCACTTAATTAATTCCAAATTAATTCTGTGATCAACTAATCAAATAATATTATTAATATATTAGAACTTATAATATATTAATAATCTCCAAGTGTTATTTCTCTCATTTAGTCTATCCAATTGCATGGTGCCATGCAACCCAAATGGACCATGCCGGGTCGGGTCAAGTACAAGCCCGAAATAGTTATGGACTTAGACACCTTATCCAACAGTCTCCCACTTGGATAAGTCTAATAACTATATCTCTAGTACTTCAGGAACCGACCGGCAATCGTAGCTCTTTCAAGGTCTCTCGGAACTGAGAAGATGATGATACGCCATTTAAGATAAGTGATCATATAATCCTCTGTTCTAGATATCAGCCGGACAAATACATGGAACATTGTCTTGCTTATTGTCCAGCATTTGTTTCCCGATTTCCGATTTGTTTGACATAGAACTTAATTGAACACATCAACTTAGTTCTGACCGGGCCCGGTACATGGGTCAAAACAAAATCATCGAGGGGCCCAGATATCAGCTTCTAATCCAAGAAGGAACAGATAAACTTCGACTCATATGTTTTTTCTACCACTCATTGAATTACACACAAAAGCACGTTTTATAACATCGAGTTACCAATGCGTTTTCGTATGATCAATGCATAACCAACTCATAAGTAACAAATCATATCTCTAGGTTTGAAGACTTATATGATATTACCGTCTCACGATCACTCGAGATAGAATTCCATGAAGTGATTCCAGTGAGCGTGGGTTGAGTCCAATACTCAGAACTTATGAGCACTCATGATTGTTGTAGCCTTGTCCAACACCTTAGACCTCTACAACCCATCATGACAGTCTTGATTCATACCTACTTCCGACATATGACCGACTGTGGAGGTTTGAATAATATGTTATACCAAACAAAATTATTCTGGAAGTCAAAACATGCAAAAGAAATATAGTAAACGATTGACAAGAGATAGCAACACTTTACTCATAAATAAAACACCTTTTATTCACCATCAAATGTGAATTACACTTTACAAATTTCCGGGTTATCTAACTACTAAAACTTATATCATCCTTTAGCCCTATGCTCCGAGCATGCTGGAGATGCTTAACCCTACTCAGTCCCTTCGTGAGGGGATCTGCTGGGTTCTCATCCGATGATACCCTCTTTGCCACGAGGTGTCCTTCTTCGATCCGATGTCTAATGAAATGGTATTTTCTGTCGATGTGTCTGGATCTCCCATGATCCCTTGGTTCCTTGGCTAAGGCAACAGCACTTTCACTATCACAGAAAATTTCCATTGGCTCTTTAATAGCTGGTACAACTCCAAGGTCTCCAATGAAGTTCTTCAGCCACATCGCCTCCTTTGCTGCTTCACTAGCTGCAATATACTCTGATTCACAAGTAGAATCTGCCACTGTCTCTTTCTTGGAACTCTTCCAAGAAATTGCTCCTCCATTTAGGGTAAAGACCCAGCCCGACTGAGAGCGGAAATTATCCCTATCAGTTTTGAAGCTAGCATCACTATACCCTACAACTCTCAAGTCATCACTCCCACCGAGGGTAAGAACCCAGTCCTTAGTCCTCCGCAGGTACTTGAGGATATTCTTTACCGAAGTCCAGTGTGCCTTGCCAGGGTTCGCCTGATATCTGCTAACCATGCTCAAGGCAAAAGCTACATCGGGTCGAGTACACGTCATAGCATACATGATCGATCCTACAGCCGAAGCGTAAGGTGTTCGACTCATTTCTGCTATCTCAGCCTCAGTGCTAGGGCTTTGTGTCTTACTCAATCTGGTGTTACTCTGGATGGGTAACTCTCCTTTCTTGGAATCCTGCAAGCTGAATCTCTTCAGCACCTTATCCAAGTAGGTACTCTGACTAAGTCCAATTAGTCTTTTACTCCGATCTCTCAAGATTCTTATCCCTAGAATATAGGCAGCTTCACCAAGGTCCTTCATAGCGAAACACTTCCCAAGCCAGGATTTTACTTCCTGCAGGGTTGGAATGTCGTTTCCTATGAGTAGTATGTCATCCACATACAATACCAAAAAGCTAACTATACTCCCACTAGCCTTGACATACACACAAGATTCATCTTCACTCCTAGAAAAGCCAAATTCCTTGACCTTTTCATCAAAGCAAAGATTCCATCTGCGAGGTGCTTGCTTCAATCCATAAATGGATTTCTCAAGCTTACACACTCTATTAGGGTACTCGTTGCTGACAAAACCCTCTGGCTGACTCATGTAAACATCTTCAGCCAACTTTCCATTAAGGAAAGCGGTTTTGACATCCATCTGCCATATTTCATAATCATGAAATGCAGCTATGGCTAACAGAACCCGAATAGACTTAATCTTGGCTACCGGAGAAAAGGTCTCATCATAATCCACTCCAGGAATTTGAGAGAAGCCCTTTGCAACCAGTCTAGCCTTATAAGTGTGTACTTTACCATCCATGTCGGTCTTCTTTTTGAAGACCCATTTGCACCCTACTGTCTTACGACCTGGTACATTTTCAACCAAGTTCCAAACTTGATTGTCATACATGGATTGTATCTCGCTATCCATAGCCTCTTTCCATTTAGCAGACTCGGGGCCTGCCATGGCTTCCTCGTAGCTGTTAGGGTCATCTTGACTTACTAGTGTTTCATCACTAATAAGTGTCTCACCTTCTGCAGTAATATGGAATCCATAGTAATGCTCAGGTGCACTCCTAACTCTCGTGGAACGTCTCAGAGGTACAGATTTGTCAATTGGCTCAACAGGAGTTTCCTCCTCAAGTTGAGGGCTAGAGTTTGAAGTTCCTTCACCGCTTGATTCTTGAATTTCTTCAAGATCAATTTGCCTCCCACTGTCTCCTTGGCTTATAAACTCTCTTTCTCGAAAGACGCCTCTTCTTGCTACAAAGACCACATTGTCACTAGGTCTGTAGAAGAGGTAACCAAAGGATCGCTGTGGGTAACCGATGAAAATACACCTCTCGCTTCGAGGTTCGAGCTTATCATGAGTCTCGCATCTCATGAAAGCCTCGCAACCCCAAATCTTGATGTGGTCTAGTTTAGGTACTTTACCAGTCCACATCTCGTGAGGAGTTTTGGCAACTTTCTTTGTAGGGACTAGATTAAGAATATGGGCGACAGTCTCTAAGGCATACCCCCAGAATGAGATTGGTAGCGTAGCTCGACTCATCATGGAACGAACCATATCTAGCAAGGTTCGATTACGCCTCTCAGCCACACCATTCAACTGTGGTGTCCTGGGAGGTGTCAATTGTGAGACTATCCCACATTCCCTTAGATAGTCGAGGAACTCTGAACTAAGATACTCACCACCACGATCGGATCGAAGCATCTTAATGTTCCTGCCCAATTGATTCTCGACTTCCTGTTTAAATTCCTTAAACCTCTTGAAAGTCTTTGACTTATGCTTGATCAAGTAGACATATCCATATCTACTATAATTATCAGTAAAAGTCAAATAATAACGATTAGCATCCCTTGTGGCATGTTTGAATGGTCCACACACATCCGTGTGTATAAGGTCCAACAAACCTTCACCCCTCTCACACGAACCTGTGAAGGGTGACTTTGTCATTTTTCCAAGTAACCATGATTCGCAACTATCACTACTAGAAAAAAGGCCTTTTACGACGCTCATTGCGCGTCGTAAAATGCTCAGACGACGCGCAAATGCGTGTCAAGGAAGGCCCTGTCATAAAGAGAGACGACGCGCTTTTGCGCGTCGTCTATAGACGACGCGCATTTACGACGCGCATTTACGACGCGCAATTACGACGCGCGGTTACGACACGCAATGCGTATCAAGGAAGGCCCTGTCATAAAGGAAGACGACACGCATTCGCGTGTCGTAACCTTACGACGCGCGTGTTAATGACACGCAATGCGTATCAAGAAAGCCCCTGTCAAGAAAGGCCATGTCATAAATGAAGATGACATACATTTTTGCGTATCGTAAATTTAAATGTTTAAAAAAAATAAATTTATATATTTATTAATTTTTAAATTAAATTTTCATTTAATTTCTTATAATAGAAATAAAATACCATATACAAAAAATACAATCCATTGCATAATATAAAATAAATTGCACAAATTATAATGTCATACAAAGAATCATTCAAATGTTAAACAAAAATAATACATTGCTAACATGTGTTATACATTCCTATAAAACTAACAAATAATCATACAACTCTGTTTCTTACTGGAAAGGAATGCCAAACATGATTACAAGTCTCCCTTAATCTTGATTATAATCAAATGTATCTTTAATTCTTTATATAAATGAAGCTTAAATGATGTCTTTAAATAATGAACACAATAAATGTTATAAACCTTTTGAGGCCCCATAACATCAGGATCTGAGTATTCTATTTCAACTGCAGGACTACCGTTAGTTTAAGGATCACTTTTTGGACGCTTTTTCTTCTGCATACATTAACAAACATGTTAACTTTCAAGAAATATATTTAGTTTTTAGGCTCATAGTGGCATGCATATAGTTGAGGTGAGAGAAAGGTATACATACAGCTAGTAAGACATCCAGACTATCCATAACAGGTGGTTTCAAATTTTCATAATCAACTGCATTGTAAGATAACATGAACACAAGAAAGGTAATCAAAGGTTAAAATATTACATATTTACATGTTAAAAGTGTAAAGAAAAGATGATGTGGTTACACAGCTTACCATCAGAATTTAAGAGGTCGCTACTTAATGTGTGTCCTACTTGTGCCATAGAAATCAACTACAATCACCACACACACCGAAAAGGGTCATGTATACAGAAATGGTGGATAGAAGAGAAAGAAGATAAAGCTAAAAAACTACCTGCATTGTAGTAATAAACTCTTTGAAGCCAAGAAAGCCTTGTCGTCTAGAATCTGCAATTGCCCATACCTTAAGAAGTAGTATGAACAGGCGTAGAGAAATAGTTAGGACAGATTGGGATTAAAAGAGTAGAAAAGCAGAAAGAGAACTATAAGCTAACTTCTGTGCCCTTATGAGCACACTTAGCAATCAAATTAATGATCAAAACTTGAGGAGGTAAAACACTATCTAAAAAATAAATAATCATTTATTTAGAGAGTTAAATGCAAGAACTAATGCAGACAGAGCTTCCACTAGAGCTGAAAAGTAAAAAAAACATAAAAAAATATGACAAGATCTTTATAAATGTAGTTGAATAAACAAAAATCAGAGGAATGATGCACAGATGATGATGAAGCAGAGACAAATAAGAAAGTAGATTCAAAGAAGAAAGGATGGTTTTCATCCATGTTCCAAAGGTTAGTTTATAACTCGTATTTTTTTCATTTTTAGCATTTTTAATGGTCATTTAGTCTCGTTTAGATGGTCTATTTAGTCTAGAAAGGCAACACTCCTTATGTTGTAACAGAGTTGGAAAGTCAATAAATCTTGCCAAGGTATAAAAAAATATTAAAAATTGAATCTTGGCATACAAAAAACAAAAAAATAATATGTGAAATGTTGTGTGCATAATCTGGTAAATATATATATCATCAAGGATATTAATTATTATTTATTAAAATCAAATAAATCATTTTAAAAGCAAAAAGTAGGCTACTTACCACATTTTCTGGAAGAGATGTTGCCACACCGATAGCAGTAATTTGGTGCAGACCAAACCTATAAGATGAAGAAAGAAAATGAAACATCAAATTTTTTGATTTTTGGGAGTGAAAAAAAGGGTAAAACAGGAAACTTACAGTTACAAGTCGTTTATATTGAAACATGTACTTTAAAGAATTGAATCTCTAAGGTTTTTGTTTGGTTCAAAAGTAAAGTTGAGGTGGATTTCTTCCCGAAGCCACTAATGTTGGCTGCAAAAACAACACTGAGTGTTACGTATACACTTGAAAGGAATTGAAAATATCTACAGTCATACACTTAGTTAGTTACCTGATTAAGGGTGGGATACTTATCTACTTTTTGGATCTTTGTTATCAGAGAACAATCTTTGTTATCAGGTAAGCCTGGTGACACATATGAAGAGTCATGATCATATTTTGCAATCCAGAATGTGTAGTAATCCTTTTCATTGAGGCTCTTGGATAGATTGAAACATAGTTTAGTGTTGTGTTTTCCTTCAGCCCATCGCACATAGACATTATGTCAAGCACCTTGTGGGCGTACATCAGTAACTGACCGAACAGAGACTAATTCGTGTTCATGGCTATACCATCCAAAGCAACTTTATGAGTAGACAAATTAAGTGTGTGATATATCAACCATTAGTTCCGATATTACATAAGAAAATGATAACAAGTGCAATCACCATGGCCTTTGCATCATTCTTATACCCCACCAGAGCTGTTGTAGTAATTGTCACCACCTAGTCAAAACAATAGCACACAACAGTGCCACATCAGCATTATCAAATTGCTATCATGAGTAAAAACAAGTACATTTCTCATATCAGTAAAAGAAAAAGAAAAAGGCAAAGTACCTCTCGTTCAAATGGAGGATATCTCCCAAGTCCTGGTGTAGCATTAGCTGAAGCTGAAACTATGTCCGCAAGTACACGATGAACCTGTACTCATTACAAACGATTACATAAATGAAATTAAAAGAATAATAATATTAATAAGAGAAAAGGGGAATTAATTAAAAATGAAAAAACAAAATAATGTGTAGTTTTTTTACCTCGTCAACACAGAGACGTGAGGGCTCTTAATCTGATACATAGCAGAAATCAGAGGGACCATTTTGTAATTTATTCTTAATCGATTTTACTGATCACAGCAATGGATCTTGTTGCTATATTAGAAAAATTATATTTTAATAATTCATGAAGCCTTGACTGGATTGCAATTTCGGGAAACAAAGATTAGTTGTCCCAGATTACTTACCTTTCCTTGAACACTACTTGGAACAACTTATCACCATGACAAGCTAAATCAACTAGAAACTTTCCCTATTTACATTTTACAACAATACCTATCAATAAATGAAACAATTATACTACATTTCTTTAAAAAAGCATAAAATTAGAATAAAATAATGAAATAAATGAAGAGAAGTTAAAAAATCACGCATATTATAGAACATATCCATATCTAATGCCTGAAGCATTCTAGTTTAATCAACTAGGATAAATGTCTAGCAATGTGATTACATTGCAATAATTTCATGAAGATTATTTATATAGCTTTGTTGTTTTGTATAAGGAAATACAATTACCTTCCCAACTAGTATCTCATTAGCATGCTGAACCCCATATACATCAACAGTATCAAAGAATGTAACTCCTCTATTAAAAGCTTCCTTTAGCACTTTGCTGCCTTCTTCCTTAGGGAGAGGATTGTTATAGATACCTGTAAGCCCCATGCAGCCATACCCTAGTATTGAGACTTGTAGAAAAGGAAAATGAGGTTGAATGTATAACGGATCCATATCTAATTTGCAATTTATAAAAATCTTTTCTATCCCTAATCATACAACTTTTTGTCCCAGAATTCAACTACCGAATGCATCAAACCCCCAAATTGGAAGTAGAATATAAACCTAGATAGAATTAAAGAGATGATTTAGGGAGAAAGGTTTTAACAGAAAAAGTAATCGTATCACATACTAGTTTTCTATTATGTTGCCCCATGCAGCCACATGGATAATGTTTTTTGCATGTATCAGACACATAGAAATTCAGAAGCCACATGGATAATGTTTCTTGCCCTTTAGAATTCATGCACATTCTAGTTTTCTATTATGTTGCTCCTTCATTCCAAACAGAATTACAATTTTTCTATAGGAAAAAGAATCTTTTGAACTACAGATTTGTCAATCTGTCTTGATAATTTTATGGTAACAGTTAAGTAACCCTAAATTTCCAATTTGTTTGTGTTTTGAACCAATTTGTCAAAATTAAGTACTATTCAGAGAATACAAGTCAACATGAGGGGGAGAATCACCAAATCAAGGGCAAAATCGACATAAACAAGCAAAAATTCGAACAATAGAAAAGAGAATTTAACAATATATATGAAAATTTAGTGAATAATGCCAATTTGAGAGAGACGTGGTTTGAAGTTTCATAAAATCTCATGTTTGAAAGCCCTATGTCGGCTGTTTGGACTGTGGTCTCGATTACTGTAGGTAGAATCACATATTGTGGGTGCGATCGAGCCCACTAAGTTTTAGATGATATTATCATACCTTCAACACAAGGAAGACGATGTTATTGAGAGGGAGTCTTGTTGTGCGAGACAGATCACAAAGAAGATCTGATGGTCATTAAACCAGACCTAGGGCTTGTAAATTTGAGCATATGTGGCGGTCTCTGTCGAGGTAAGGTTATCCCAAGCTCTCCGGCTAAAAGAGATGAGTCGAGATCGTTGGTAGATGAGGTGAGCCAAGGTAGCGAGCGTTGTAGAGAGCCTTCCCATCTTGAAAAGAACCCTAGAATGATCCCTTCGATTTCAGGGGCAATCTTGTGAGGATTTCAAGAAGGAGAGACTCAGTGAGGTTTTGAATATCGTATGAGAACGTATGAGCAAGGAGAAGATGAAGGCCCTAGAGATTTTTCTTGAGGCGGGGGGATTAATTTTTGGAATCCAATAGGCGGGAGTAATTTTAGTCGATTTCATTTCCCGCCTAAAACGCGTGTTTCACTTAAAAATTATAAAGCGACACATTTACACGACGCACATTTTATGAAAGGCGCCCTCCGCATTTCTTTTTTTTTCTTTTCTGACACTAATTTTAGGGCGCGCACAAATGCGTGTCCTTTATCCTTCAAATTTTGCAAAACTGACATTATCTTTTAGGGCACGCACAAATGCGCATCCTCTATCAGCGAGTGTCATTGTTTGCGCGTCATTAAAGGCTGTTTTTCTAGTAGTGTATCCTCTGACTTTAGGTCAAACGACTCCAAGACTCCATCCTTTTGGAGTGGGCCTATGCGCTTCTTGCTTATATATCCAAGACGACAATGCCATAATGATGCTTTATCCAAGTTATTATTAGTAGAATCAATACACAAAACATTATTTCCTAAGTTATCTACAACAGATACAGCTTCATACACACCATCACAAGGTAATGCTTTAAAATAAAGAACATTATTAAAGAAAGCATCAATAGAACCAACTTCATTATTAAATGAAAAGGTAAACCCTTATTTGTACAAAGCATGGAAGGAAATAATATTTCTTGCCATTCCTGGCGAATAACAACACTTATTCAGATCTAAACTAAACCCACTACTTAGCGATAAAGTATAAACTCCAATCTTGGTAACAGGTATAGCTTTCCTATTCCCCATGATCAAGTTTATCCTTCCTTGCTCCACATCCTCACTTCTTCTTAGTCCCTGCAAGTCACAACAAATGTGAATACCACACCCGGTATCAAGGACCCAAGAATTAGAATGGGGTGAGTTATTAGGAATGATAGTGTAAATACCTGCATGGTTGGGTTTAACCTTCCCATGCTTCACATCTTGCTGGTATTTTGGGCAGTTCCGCTTCCAATGAGCTTTTTCATGGCAATAGAAGCATTCAGCCTCTTTTGGGTCAGAAGAAGGAGTAATGAAACCTTTCTTGGTTCCACTTGAAGAAGAGCCATCAAGGGTCCGAGCCTTGGTACCCTTCGAAGATCTCTTTCTCTTCTTCCATCGATTCTTCCCAATTGCCAAAACCGGAGTAGAGTTTTGAGTAGGAGTGATAGCAACCGACTTCCCCTTAAGACCTGATTCTGCGGTCTTGAGAAGTCCCTGAAGTTTGCTGAGGGTGACTTCTTCCTTGTTCATGTGATATGTCATGCGGAATTGATCATAGCACGATGGTAAGGAATGCAAAATAATATCTATTGCAAGATCCTCCGTGAAGTTCACATTAAGCTTCAGCAAACGATCCACATACCTTTGCATTTTCTGCATGTGGCTCGTGACGGATTCCCCGTCCTTCATCATGGTTGTTATCATGGAGCAGATGATTTCATACCTCTCTTGTCTTGCACTTTGATGGTATCTTTCCATCAAATCTTGGTGCATGTCATAAGGGTAGAAATCCTCATAAGACTTTTGGAGTTCCGCTGTCATCGTGGCCGTCATGATGCAAGCCACTTTCGTAGCATCCCTTTCATGTGCCCGAAATTCAGCGATCTCCTGAGGAGTTGCAGTGGACTCATCAATCTCCTTAAGCTCCTTGTCAAGGACATATTCTTTGTCCTCGTAGCGGGTAATCATCCTGATGTTTCTGATCCACTCATTGAAGTTGGATCCATCAAAGGTGACTTTCCCACACAAGTTCATAAGGGTAAAGGAGCCATTAGGATTAGAGCCAGAAGCATTGTTGAAAGACATCTAAAGGAAGGAGGACAAGATTAGTTTAGATATAAGAGAGTCCTTAATAAAACACTCAAATGTAATATTAAGGCTAGGATCCAATCACAATATAATATAACTTAGAAGAGGTATGCCGTAATCTAAGCTATATCATATTTGAAAGGTAGGTGAATGACGATTCACCAATTTCCACCACGAAAACCGCAATATTTTGGTATTAGGTTTTTGAATGGTTCTTAGAAATTCCTAGATTCTTTGAGATTCAATGAACTTTTCAAAGGCATGTTTCAATCTCGAGTGTGCCCTCCAAGTTTTGTGACTGGGATACCGAGGATCACAAAACGAGGTGTGAAGTAACCATGCAAATCACTTGTTACCCTTAAAGTTTATCACTCAATCGATGTGCCGGTTAACCACACACGCTCTATCGATACTATAATAAACCCTAAGTCACCCTTTACCTACCTTGTTAAGTCCAAGTTAGTGTGCCGGTTAACCACACACGCTCCACCAACGACTTAATCAAAGTGTAAAGTGTAATTTCATGGAATAGCACCTTATTCACATTTTTCCTAAAGTAACTAAGATTGGGAATTTAATAAAACATTTAGTTACTTTATAATATTCATCATACTTTTAATGAGAATTAATAAGTCCTTGTCTTACCCATTCGGCTAACGACCCTCCACCGATCAAGCAAGCGGTGGGTGAGAGTGGACACCCATTAAGTCACCATTTTATAGGCAACAACCTTATACCCACCTTATAGACCGGCTTCGTGAATGAGGCGTACTAGCGGTAAGACGACTTTGTTCTTATACATATATATATATATATATATATATATATATATATATATATATATATATATATAATTATTAAATCATAATAATATAAGTATAAGGGTTGAATTTTAACTTTTAAAATTCTAGGGGTTGGAACTAAAGTTTTAACTTAACTTTACTTGTTCCAAAACTTGAGGGCAAGTTTTGTAAACTTTCAAAACTTTTCATTTCTTGTAACTTATGAGTTTAATAGAGTAATAAAATGAGGACTTTTTCATTTTTCCTAACTCTTGTGTTCTTTTAATGGTTTTTAATCCAAGAGACTTTTGGTTTTCCATAACTTGAGGACAAGTTATGGACTCCATTAAAACACATTATGATCATGAATTAATCTACCACATAGGTTACAAATAATTCCTATGATCATCTAAACATCACAAGAACAAGAATATGAATATGAACACTTTCAAGAATCAAAATCACATTTAATCTTTGTAATTTTGATTACTAGTTGTTGTAAATGAGTTAGAAAAGACATTACACCTTCTAAAACAAGTTTTCAAGTACCAAAACATTTTAGGGTAATGATTCTAATCCATTTCCAGCAACTCAAGTCGAAATTCTGCACTTTGTCGACCCTACTCGCCGAGTGCATAAACCTACTCGTCGAGTAGGTTGAAGATACACATGAACTCGACGAGTCCTCCCCATGGACACGCCGAGTCCATCAGTCAGACAGCAGAATTTCCGACTTTCTTCAACTTTTAAGCACAAATAACAAACAAACAAGCCTAGGCTCTGATACCACTGATGGGTTTTGAGCATTCTAACACTTCCTAAGTGTACATGCAACCCTAATAACCTTGGATCTATGTTTGTCTAATTATCATGCAAAGTTGAATTCCAAGGTTATATTCCTATCTAGCATACATGGGGAACAATTTTAACTTGAATCATAGATAGAATAACTTACCTTGTTGTTGCTTGAGTTCCTTGAAACCTTGTGAGCCTAGCACCCCAAGTGTGATGCCTCAAATGCTTCACACAACACCAAATGCTCTTGGAAAGACTCTTGAGATAACACACACTTCTCAAAATCGGCCAAGCCCTCTAGTTTCTTAGTGTTCAACTTGTGTCACCAATTTTGTGGAGAATGGGACTCTTATATAGTGTTGACACATCTAGGGTTACACCATGTAAACCCTAATGTGTCATGACTCTTCATTTCCATGACCCATGGGTTTGTAACTCCCATGAAGCATCCATGTAGCATCCTATGGGTAGAACCCAACTTGATAATCCATGGAGCCTCTTAGCCCACTATACAAGATATGAATGATTTACATAATCAACCCATATATTTAATTAGTTATCCTTTGATCACTTAATTAATTCCAAATTAATTCTTTGATCAACTAATCAAATAATATTATTAATATATTAGAACTTATAATATATTAATAATCTCCAAGTGTTATTTCTCTCATTTAGTCTATCCAATTGCATGGTGCCATGCAACCCAAATGGACCATGCCGGGTCGGGTCAAGTACAAGCCCGAAATAGTTATGGACTTAGACACCTTATCCAACAGTTTGGCACCCGCAGACTTGTAGGTCCGGCTGTAGCTGGCAACAAGGTGTAGGATAGTCAATCCAGTAGAGATCTATACGCAAACTCACGCTCTCCCTCCAAGAGATTATGACTACAACTCGGGTCATGACATTTAAGGCATGCTCCGATACAGTGGATCACATTTATGTTAATGTATTCTTGTATATGTACTGTATTGTTACTGTTCTAGTATAGTTGTATATGATCTTCTTCTAGTATAGTTGTATATGTACTCATAGTAATGTAATGTATATGTTCTCATCGTAATTAAATGTTCGTGCTCTCATAGTAATAAGTATTGACTCATGAATGCACTGACTCCTTATATGTTTCATTGTGCCAGAAGTAGTGAGTAGTATAACTCTAAACTATACCTATTATAGTTTAATAGTAGACTTGCTTGTATGTAAGATTGTACTGAATTGAGACAAAAATCTTTATATCTTTACATAGATACATAATATATAAGTAAGGATTCAACGACATTCGGACAAACAACCGGGTACTTTAGGACCACAACCAAACAAGGAATAGCAAATAAAGCGGGTTATCTCTCCTAAGTCCTTTAAACCTTATGCATATACCTATATATGTAGAAGACTTGGTTTTAATAGTATATAAGTTTAAGAGTTGTAAAAGGAAAGTTTGATATTCAAAAGTGTGTTTGATAAAGAGTTTGACATGTAAAATAGTTTGAAAAGCAGTTTAAAGTCATTTGATTTGTAAAACTGTTTGAAGTATTGAAAGTTTCTTAATATACTAGTCATTAATCACATGTGATTGATCTAATAACTTATCATGATTTAACTTGTATTCCCCCCCCCCCCCCCCCATGAAAGCATTTAAAAGATTGATTAATAGGGGTATGAACTCACCTGTAGTGAGTGGTTCTGATGACAATGTTGGATCAATTGCTAAGTGTTAAGTGGTGACTTGAGTACACATGCGAATCCTATTTAGCATATATTGTACATATATGAATATAATTAGTGTTATGAACAACTAATTAATGTATTGGGACCACCTTAGGGACTAGTAAACACTTGTAATGAAGTGTTAAAATCATATATGATTATATGAAGGGTTATAAGGCTATACAAGAAGGTGTATAGCCAAAATACACATTATATGTGTGTGTGCGGCCAGGTGTGCTGCCAGATGGTGTGTGCTGCCAGAAAGATGGTGTTCTTGGTACCTTTTATGAAGATCTTCAAAGAGAATGGATGATATTTGAGAGGATTTCGAGTTCTATGCTTGAAGAAGTGAAAGAAATGTTCAAAAATAATTAAGTGTGGTATATATAGGTGGAGTGTGCGGTTGGGAAGGGTGTGAGGCTGCTAACACATGTGTGTGGCCACACACTCAAGTGTGTGGCCGCACACTCCATGTGTTGGAGTGTTTGGCCCGATTTTGATTCCTACACTTCGAGTTAACCCATTTCAACACTCCTACCTTGATTTTATCACATTTAGAATGCTCCAATAGACTCTAAATGGTACCAACATATATTAAAACGAGTATAATATTGATAAGAGTTGAAGAATGTACGTGAGAAATTTTCGGGATGTCACAATGTGTTCTTGGAAATTCGCACCACTAGCTGTTATAATGATCATGCCCCATAAGTGCCTTGAAACTAGGGCCAACAGTTACTTTAAAATGTTCGTGAGTACAAAATCAGACCCTTCGTTATTGAGGTAAGGCTCTTTCGTTTATGGGATACTAAATGAAGTCATTTGCCAGACTTGTGAAATCTTCAGCCAAAGTTGGTATTACTTAGAGCCTCAAGGATTTCGTGAGTGCAGTCATTGAACAAATGAGATAAGAAGCAAATATAACAAAAATTTAGGATTCTATGATGTCTAAATGATTGACACAAATGCAGTTAAACCCCGATCAAAGGTTGCTTCGCAAATTACCAAGAGAGGTAATCAACAGCTTTCGTATGTTCCCGTGATTTACAGTCGAATACTTGTAGAGAAGTATCGCAGGGGTTCTTTTATAGGCTTAAATGGGTGGCTTCGTGAATTTCGTTACATATCATCCTAAACATAAGGTGAGTAATTGTAACCGAAATTACTTGTTTGGCCATTGTGGTCAGGGACAAGTTTGCATTGAAATATTTTTGAGAAATGACTATGGATTCAGATATATACTCACACGGAAATCACATTCATAAAAAAATGTAATTACTGGATCCTGTTGGGAAACAAATGTCGTGGGCTTCGAACATTTGATCAGGACCACTCAAACGATAGAATGTGATTTGGAGTATACAAAATGTTAGGTACAAAAACAAGTGTTTTGTAAAAATCCGGAACAAAGTTCCCCGTCAATTCCTTAAAATTTGAAGATGTTGGGTTTCAGTTGCTTCACGGCCTCATGAATTAAGGTCATTAACACAGATAATTGATATGTCTAAGTCATGATTGGTTTGATCAAATGACCTCATGGACATATGTCTTCGTGTGTGCTTTGTGTTAAGAAATTTTGGGATGAAAAAGATTGGTGTAGAAGCGAATGTACCTCTGTTATGTATGGACCAAACAAAATGCTCTTAACTCATTTGAGAAGAGTAAGGTAGTTCGTTGGACTTATGCGAATGTAAGCCTAATTGGGAAGAAACTTTTGTATGAAAATTTCATTAAGCCTTTTGTATACACACATAGAGTCAGTCGAGGCTTTGGTCGACATGCTGCAACATGCTTCTAGGGACTTCTTAACTAGTATATAGTTCAAAGAAAAATTACCTTCGCAAAGAAACATAAGCATGACCTCTTCGAATTTGTTCCCTTAAAACTGAAAAACAAACAATTCTAAAAAGACAAAGTTAAAATAACAAAAATCTTTTTGTATTTTTATATTTTTGAAGAGAAATAAAAATAGTGTTGAAGTTTTGAATTTTTCAAAAATGAAAGACAAAACAAAAGAAAATCTTTTTGTTGTTTTTGATTTTTTTTCGAAAAGAAATACTAACAAAAGAAAATATTTTTGATTTTTTGAGTTTTTCAAAGTAATAAAGAAAACAAGAAAAATGAACTAAAGTTACCCAACATGCGAAAACGAAGCGTAGCGAAGCCTCTTAACACACAGTAACTTCTGAATGACTTCAACTCAGAGCCTCTGAATCGACTTTTCGTTCATCAAACAAATTTTATCATTCATTAGTGATTGAACATGGCACAAAATTTGCATCGAGCATCCCTAAACCTGCTAGAATTATTACAAATGATTTTGCATGAAGAGGTTTGGTAAAAATATCAGCAAGTTGATCAGTGGTTTTTACAAAATGAACTTCGATGTTACCATCCTCCACATGATCCTTTATGAAGTGATATCGAAGAGCAATATGTTTTGTTTTAGAATGTTGTACTGGATTGTGACAAATACGAATTGCCATTTGAGAATCACAATACAAAGGAATCTTTTTCATATTTATTGCATAATCACGCAATTGACTCAGAATCCAGATTATTTGAGAAGTGCAAGCAGCAGTCGAAATGTATTCAGCTTCAGCAGTTGAGATAGCAACTCAAGTTTGCTTCTTCACCTGCCAACTTACCAGCTTCCCATCTAATAGTTTACATCCCCCACTCATACTTTTATGATCAAGAGTACATCCTCCCAGGTCAGCATTCGAAAAAGCTTGAATGAAGAATCCCGATTTCGAAGGATACCACAGTACTAACTAAATTGTCCCCTTAAGATAGTGAAAAATATTTTTCATTGCAGTTAAGTGGGGCTCTCTGGGATTCGCTTGATACCTAGCACAGTTACATACTGAAAACATAATTTGAGGTCTACTTGCAGTTAAATACATTAAAGACCCTATCATTCTTCGAAATAATGTAAGATCAAGAGCAGGTGAATCTAATGAAGGAGTTATTTTCCTTCCGACTGCCATTGGCACTCTAAACTTTGTGTTGTTAGTCATTCCAAACTTCTCGAGCAAATTCTTTGTGTATTTTTCCTGATTGATAAAAATTCCTTCCCTGTTCTGACGAATATTCATTCCAAGAAAATTATTTATTTTTCCTAGCATGCTCATTTCGAATTGGCTTTTCATTAGATTTTCGAATTCAGTAGAAAAAGTTGGGTCAGTAGAGCCAAAAATAATATCGTCAACATAAATTTGAACAAGCATAAGATGATTACTCACTTTCTTTCGAAATAATGTGGGATCAACTGATCCCTGCTTAAATTTTGACTATTTTAAGAAATTGGTAAGAGTTGGATACCAGGCTCTTAGTGCTTGTTTTAACCCATAAGCAGCTTTATCTAGAATATAAACATGATTAGGATTTTCCTCATTTACGAAACCTGGAGGTTGTTCGACATAAACAGTCTCTTCGAGCTCTCCATTTAAGAATGCACACTTGACATCCATTTGATAAACGTCAAAGTCTTTATGTGCCGCATAGGCTAAAAATATTCAGATAGCCTCGACTCTTGCGACAGGGGCGAAGGTTTCTTCATTGTCCATACCTTCTTGTTGCGAATAACCTTTTACAACAAGCCTTGCTTTGTTTCGAATAATATTGCCATCTTTGTCGGTTTTATTTTTTAAAATCCATTTTAACCCGACAATCGAAACATCATTCGGTTTTGGAACAAGTCTCTAAACCTTGTTTCGTTCGAACTCAGCAAGTTCAGATTGCATAGCAACAACCCAATCTGAGTGTTCCATAGCAACCTTAACCGTTTTTGGATCTATTTTCGAAATAAACACATTAAACATACAAAATTCTTGATTCGCATTTAATACCTCATTTTTGGCACGAATCTGAGCTCTTGTCAACACACCATCTTGAGGATTTCCAATAACCTATTCCTTGGGATGACTCTTTGTCCATTTTTCAAGTGGTGGATATTTCAAATCGAATTCCAATGGTGCATCTTCATACACATTTTCCTTTTCAGTTCAAGCAACTAAAATATTATTATCTAATTCATGCTCCCCCTCAACATGATTGTCATCTTGATGCTCCCCCTCAACCTGTTGATCCAAATTTCTTTTCTCCTGTGACAACCTGATATTTCAACTATTTGTAACGACCAAAATGGGTCAAGGATTGTAACCACTTCTGAATAATAAAAAGTTACTTTCATAATAAAATGTATAAATAAGTTCTACTTAAATTCCTTCTATGATTAAATTTCTTTGAACCATGATCGTACGTGAAAAGAACGCCCAAATCCGACTTCATATAGCGAAGTTATGATTTTTCCAAGTTCGACTTAGCAACAGACAGCTAAAAACTCGAATCGGTAATCGAGCGACTTTTGGCCGGAATGACCTAAACAAGAATCGAAGGTCTCGACAATGGTATTCCAGCGGTAAAAAGTCTGGCAAAAACCGACATCAGATAAAGAAGTTATGAATTTTCTAAGAAATTCCTTAAACACAATGGATTTTTAATAAATAATAAAAATATAATTTTGGAATTTGCCGACGGAGTCTAAACGAAAGTTGTAGAGCGTAGCCTCACCTACGCGAGGATATAAAGACCATCGAAAACGGAGTTCATATGAAGAAGATATGAATTTTTGAAGTTTATTAAATAAATTAATTATTTATTTAATTCAAAATTCGGATATTATCCGAAGGGGAGTCAGCATCCTCCTCCGAAGTACGCGCTGCGTACTCCTGTACGCCCCGCGTAACCGAGAGGATTGGCCTCTGATCGTCCACGTCGCACTATCCGAAGAGACCGACCCATCCGACCCGTCCGACCCGACGTCCCATCCGACCCGCGTACCCAGCAACCCGTCCCATCCGAACCGAGGCAGTCGAGGCTTCGGTCATGCATGAAGTACGCGTACGCGCTGCGTACGAGCGTACGCCCCGCGTACCGAGGCAGACCAGCCTTACTATAAATAGGATGCGAGGGTTTCCAAAGAAAGGGTTCATTTCTCTCCTCTCTCTCTCAACTTTTCCATGTTTTCCGTGTCCGTTCAAACCCGAAGCTCTGGTCTTTTTGGCTCAAGTCCCGAAGGTCGATTTTACTCCCGAGATTCCCGAGAATCCCGAGGAAAATCCGTTTCCCAAGACGAAACTCTGCCCGGTTTTCCATCTCGCTATCTCCAAAACTTTCAAGTGAGTTTCATACCCCTTAATCAACCGTTTTAATTATTCTAAATACTTTTATATGCTTTCAAGGGGGGGATTACAAGTAAAACACACGAGTATTATCGTGTGTTACATAAAGAAACTCTTTTATATACTGTTATATATTCAAATCACATGCGATATATAAACATTTAAAGGAACTTTTATATATATATAACATATGTCACAATAGCATTTTACCTTTTAAAATATAATGTTGTTGTAATGCTTGTATAAACTAAACTGTTCTTAGATTTTTCTTGTCTATCCTAGACTCTACACCAAAAATCTATACTTTCATAAACAAGTGATTCCTTTTCTCAATATTTCTAAACAAACAAGACACGCTTTTTGGAAACTATAATAGGTATAGTTTTACGAACAGATTTCTAACTCTTATGTACTAGAAACACATATTTCAAGAAGTTTACTTTCGTATACAAGAACAAACGTAACATTTTAACAAGTAGATCTGTTTTTATACCACGGATTTGTGAGACACTAACTTCATGTACGTTCGAGTACACATTTCAAGTCCTGTATTATATACCAGAATCCCTTGGAGGGGGAGCGTGGTGTTTGTGTATAGATCTATACGGGCTTGACAACCCACGCCCTGACTGTTAGCTACAGTCCACCGTTTGGGGTGACAAACGTCATAACATTCCAACGCCTGAAGAACGTTGTGTATAGGCATTCAGAGTCAATAGTATGGTTATAAAACTCACAAGGGGTATTAAAAATGCATTGATTTACAAGGTTTTCAAACTCATTGGTTATTTTACATTTACATACATTTTGGAAACAAACATTGGTCTTGAGTGAAGGCTACTTTTATACTAGTAGAAAATATAGGATTTTCTAAACACAAACAAACAAAGATAAAACATTTCATTTCATTCAAACATTGTCACTTAAATACTTATGAAATTCACCAGCTTAAATGCTGATCTACTCTTTCAAAATTACTTGTATGTCCCAGGAAATCAGTAATTTCAGGTATTCATTTCGCTTTTGTTGAAGGGATGCTGCGGCGCCAGTTTAATCTTGTATTTTGACATCATATTGTAATTGAGTTTTGAACATGTAACTTTTGACAATTGTAAACTTTCAATTATATATATGATGGTTGTATTGCTTTCTTTACTATGTATTCATTTGTTACGCTACCACATGAAGTCATCCGCCCCCGAACGTTTCCGTCGTTCAGGTTTGGGGGTGTGACAGATTGGTATCAGAGCAATGTTTATAGTGAACTAAGTATATCGAACCACATAAGATATACAAACTATAAATGCTTAAGGGACTAATACTCTCTGACAAAACAAATTTTCTTTTTACACTTAAACAACATTTCGTTCAACTTAAATTGATAGTTCATTTAAGTACAATTACATGCATACCACAAACTATTTTCATGATTATACAACTATACAAGTATTTAGACAAGTTGACACTACGATTGAGACTCGATATATGTAATCAGATTTTGGACAAATATAGCATGATCAACTATATTTGCCCAAGATTGGACCAACGTATATCGAGGAATGATCGTAGTAAGCAACAAGTCAAAACTTACCAAACCATTACAAGAATCAAACACAAGAATTTAAATACTATAGGAGTATTTGCTATCTAAACTAGTTTAACTTACATGTTTTACATGTTCCGACTTTACCCAATTCTTATAACCCTATTTCTCGTACAGTCAAATGGCTGGATTTCACCACCCTGGCGACCCCTACTTTCCCAACCAAGGCAACGTAGGATGGATCGAAGATGATCCCGAAGAGGACGAGGAACCCATAGAAGTGGGTGATGACTCCGGTACCGACTCAGAGCCGGAAGTTATCGATCCACCACCCATTCAACCTCCCGTCTTCATAAGGAACTTTCAAGGACCGACTCCCGTCTGGGGAAGTCACCTCCACCATTGGAGCCAACAGCAAAACCTACGCCCTCCCTACGGCATGTGCCGGGACTTCTATGATGTCCACGGTGGAGGTTCGGCTGATCGAGCACTCTCGGTAATGGTGGGTAAGTTAGCCAATCAGTCCTATCAGTCTGGAGTACAAGCTAGTCGACTCCGGGATATCAACGTGGAAGTGCAGGTTCACACTTCTGACATCCGTAGGCTGGACAAGATGCAAGACAACGCCCAATTCCAAGCTGAATCGTTTCAAGCGCAAATGATTGCAGCCCTCGCCGAACTAAGGGAACAACAAGCCGCTTTCGATAGGTGTCTAATGGAGTCAAAGCAATCAGATATGGAGTCAAGCTCCAAGCGCAACCTTCGACACAAGTAGTGCTTGTCAAGGACTCAAATTTTGTTATAGCTTAGGACCTCGGCTAAAAGTCTTTAAATTTCTCGAACTTTGTAATCGGAGACCCTTATAGGGGTCAAATTTTCTTGATCGTTGTAACAACTTTTATATTAATATAAGTGGCACTATTACTACTATGTTGAGTATTTTGTTCGAACCTTGAATGGTCTTTGTGAACCCAAATACTTGTTTCATACCTTCAGTCTTACAAATAACTTTCATTCTTCTATTTTAAGATTCATACTATCATCTGTTGTTGAACTATAGCGATTTAGTTCATGAGACACATACATTTTCCATTCTATGAAATTCTTATCCTTGTCTTTTCAATCTATAGTTGAAGGATGCCTCCGTGTAGGAATCCAAGGCAAAACAACGGTGAGGAAGCACCTATACCACCACCACCTCCACCACCCCAATTTGATGCTGTTATGTTTCAAGCAGCAGTCACCGCAGCGGTAGCAGCTGCCATGTCACAGATCAATAACTCGAGTACTAATGGCTCCGGATCTGGCACACACCTATCCAACCATGGCGAGAGTCATGGACCACCTCGAGAATGCACCTATAAGGACTTCACTAATGCCAAGCCCCGAATGTTTTATGGTACTGGTGGTGTGATGGCCCTGAGGCAGTGGATTGAAAGGACGGAGGCAGTCTTTGAAATATGCTCCTGCCCCGAGCATAGCAAGGTCAAATTTGCAACTTTCACCCTTCTCGATAAAGCTTTAACTTGGTGGAATGGCCACGTTAAAGTACTTACCCTAATCGTGGCAAACTCCATAAGCTGGGAGAGCTTGAAGGCCATGATGATGAGAGAATACTGCCCACGGGGAGAGATTCAAAAGCTTGAACACGAGCTATGGACTCTCGGAATGGTGGGTACCGACATCGCTACTTATACCAACAGATTCTGCGAACTGGCAATCCTTTGTCCAGATATGATTGCTCCCGAGAGCAAGAAGATAGAAAGGTACATCTGGGGACTGACGCCCCAAATGCGATCAAGCGTGTTAGCTTCTAAACCTGACACCTTTGAAAGTGCTAAGGAACTGGCACAATCTCTGATCGACTACGGAGGTCATCAGAACTCAACCACTTCTGCACTAGCACCACAGAAAGCAAACAACAACAACAACAACAACAACAACAACAACAACAACAACAACAACAACAACAACAATGGCAGGAAGAGAGCGTGGATTAAAGGGAAGGGTGGGTCTTCCCAAGAATCCGCAAAGAAACAACTGGTGTCAGTAAATGCTGCCATTGTACCTGCTACAGCCCCTATAAATACCTACCCAGCAAAGCCTTATATAGGCAACCTCCCAAAATGCACCAAATGCAATTACCACCACCATGGACCTTGTCGAGATATGCAGTGCACCAACTGCAGCAGGAAAGGACACACAACCCGTTTCTGCAAGGAACCCGCAAAGCCGATCACTCAAGTTCCCGGTGCGGGTGTAGGGCAGGCTTGCTACGGTTGTGGCGAGGTGGGTCACTACAAGAGAAACTGTCCTAAGGCAGCAGGCACCGGAGGTGTGGGACAAGTTTTGGCAATAGGCCACGACGAAGCTGTAGCTGACCCAACTATAGTTGCTGGTACGTTCCTTCTCGATAATTCATACGCATGCATATTATTCGATAATGGAGCGGAGAGAAGCTTCGTGAGTCAAAACTTTATTCATTTACTTAAACCTAAACCTAGCAAGTTAGAAAATTCATTCACTGTAGAGATGGCCAATGGAAAAACCGAAAACACAAATTGCATATACATGGGCTGTACGTTAACATTAGACGGCCATTCTTTCCCAATCAATCTCATGCCGGTTCAAATTAAAAGTTTCGACGTCATAGTCGGCATGGATTGGTTGAGTCTTCTTCGCGCCGACATCATGTGCTTTGAGAAAGCAGTCCGTCTTAACCTCCCAAACAACGAAACATTAGTTATCTACGGCGACAAATCTAGTGCAAACCTTCGCATCATTTCGTGCATCCAAGCTCGAAAGTGCTTGCGGAAGGATTGTCGAGCATTCCTAGCGCACATCGTCAATACAAGTCAAGAACTGAAGGACATCAAGAGCATCTCGGTAGTACACGACTTTCCCGATATCTTTCCAGAAGAACTACCAGGATTACCACCGCAACGCCAAGTCGAGTTCAGAATCGACTTAATTCCAGGAGTTACCCCAGTAGCGAAGTCGCCTTATCGTCTTGCACCAGCAGAGATGCAGGAACTTTCCAGTCAGCTTAATGAACTCCTTCACAAAGGATTCATAAGACCAAGTTTCTCACCTTGGGGAGCACCGGTCTTGTTTGTAAAGAAGAAAGACGGATCGTTCCGTATGTGCATCGACTACAGAGAGCTGAACAAACTTACTGTCAAGAACCGCTATCCTCTACCCCGTATTGACAACCTATTCGATCAACTTCAAGGGGCGAACTACTTCTCCAAAATAGATCTAAGATCCGGATATCACCAATTACGAGTTCTAGAGGGGGACATTCCAAAGACAGGTTTCCGAACTCGTTATGGACACTATGAATTCGTGGTGATGTCGTTCGGATTAACCAATGCACCAGCAGTATTTATGGACCTAATGAATAGGGTATGCCGCCCTTACTTGGATCAGTTCGTCATCGTCTTTATCGA
The DNA here is from genome assembly GCF_002870075.4 of Lactuca sativa. Taxonomy (NCBI): domain Eukaryota; kingdom Viridiplantae; phylum Streptophyta; class Magnoliopsida; order Asterales; family Asteraceae; genus Lactuca; species Lactuca sativa. The sequence continues at coordinate 178,534,495 of NC_056625.2, read as the reverse complement.
TGATATACTTATCTACTCTCGAAGTGAGGAAGAGCATAGTCAGCACCTACGAAAAGTCCTAGAAACACTGCGAATGGAGAAACTCTATGCGAAGTTCTCTAAATGCGAATTTTGGATTCGAAGAGTCGAATTTTTAGGCCACATTGTTAGCGAGAAAGGTATACACGTGGACCCCTCCAAAATTAAGGCTATTGAGAACTGGTCGGCACCAAAGACACCTACAGAAATTCGTCAATTTCTAGGTCTAGCTGGCTACTATCGCAGATTCATAAAGAACTTTTCGAGCATTGCGAAACCTCTTACTTCATTAACCCAGAAAGGTGTGGCCTTTGACTGGGAAGCGAAACAAGAGAAGGCATTCCAGACACTAAAGCAGGCCTTGTGCACCGCACCGATACTATCCCTCCCCGAAGGGATAGAAGACTTCGTAGTGTATTGCGACGCTTCAAATCAAGGACTTGGTTGTGTTCTGATGCAGAGAGGGAAGGTTATCGCTTATGCCTCCCGACAGCTTAAGACACACGAAGTGAACTATACGACACACGACCTCGAGTTAGGAGCAGTGGTATTTGCTCTGAAGATCTGGAGGCCCTACTTATACGGAACAAAGAGTACTATATTCACCGATCACAAGAGCCTTCAACACATTTTCGATCAGAAGGAACTCAACATGCGACAACGGCGATGGGTCGAGTTACTGAATGACTACGAATGCGAAATTCGTTATCATCCTGGCAAGGCCAACATAGTAGCCGACGCCCTCAGTCGAAAGGAATACACTGGTCGGAGGGTCAAATCTCTGACCATGACTATCCATTCCCACCTATCCACACAAATTAAGGAAGCACAAATGGAAGCTTTGCAACCTAAAAATGTGGCGGGTGAATCCCTGCGAGGAATGGAGAAGAATTTAGAAGTCAAGGGTGGCGGAGCCTACTATCTCATGGACCGAATCTGGACCCCAAAACATGGTGGTTTCAGAAACGTAGTCATGACTGAGGCTCACAACTCAAGATATTTCGTTCACCCGGGTTCAGATAAAATGTATCTGGATCTTAAGAAACTGTACTGGTGGCCTAACATGAAAGCAAAAATTGCTACCTTCGTGAGTAAATGTCTTACTTGCGCTAAGGTTAAGGTCGAGTATCAGAAACCGTCAGGACTACTACAACAACCAGAGATACCGGAATGGAAATGGGACCGGATTACTATGGACTTCATAACCAAGTTACCCAAGACGACAAGTGGACTCGATACCATATGGGTCATTGTCGACAGATTGACCAAATCCGCACATTTCCTACCCATCAAGGAGACTGACAAAATGGAGAAGCTTACAAGAACTTACTTAAGGGAAGTAGTGCGACTGCATGGTGTTCCGATATCCATTATCTCCGATCGAGATAGTAGATTCACTTCAAGATTCTGGCAGTCACTACAAAGTTCCCTGGGAACTAGGCTAGACATGAGTACAGCCTACCACCCACAGACAGACGGACAAAGTGAGAGAACAATACAAACTTTAGAAAACATGCTGAGAGCCTGTGTGATTGACTTTGGAAAGGCATGGGATATTCATTTACCCCTTGTCGAATTTTCATACAACAATAGTTATCATACAAGCATAAAGGCTGCTCCGTTTGAAGCCCTCTATGGTCGAAAGTGCAGATCCCCTCTGTGCTGGACTGAAGTTGGCGATACCCAGTTAGCTAGAGGAAGAGTTCCTGAAAGCACTCTCACAGGTCCGGAGATCATACGTGAAACAACAGAGAAGATCGTTCAGATTCGTGAACGATTGAAAGCCTCAAGAGACCGACAGAAAAGCTACGCTGACCAAAGGAGGAAACCTTTGGAATTCCAGGTAGGAGACCACGTCTTATTAAAGGTCTCACCGTGGAAGGGTTTAATACGATTTGGAAAGCGTGGGAAACTAAATCCAAGATACATAGGGCCTTTCGAGATTCTTGCCAGAATCGGCCCTGTGGCTTACAAGCTTAACCTACCGCGCGAACTTAGTAACATCCATCCAACCTTCCACGTCTCAAACTTGAAAAAGTGTCTGTCCGATGAGACTCTTGTTATTCCACTCGACGAGATCGAGATCAACGAGAGCCTTAACTTTGTGGAAGAACCAGTAGAAATCATGGACCGAGAGGTCAAACAAACAAAACAAAGTCGCATACCCATCGTGAAGGTTCGCTGGAACGCCAAGCGGGGACCCGAATTCACATGGGAACACGAAGATCAGATGAAACAAAAGTACCCTCATCTCTTTCATGTTCACTAGTATCTTTACTACTTTAAATTTCGGGACGAAATTCTCTCTAACGGGGGGATGATGTGACAACCTGATATTTCAACTCTTTGTAACGACCAAAATGGGTCAAGGATTGTAACCACTTCTGAATAATAAAAAGTTACTTTCATAATAAAATGTATAAATAAGTTCTACTTAAATTCCTTCTATGATTAAATTTCTTTGAACCATGATCGTACGTGAAAAGAACGCCCAAATCCGACTTCATATAGCGAAGTTATGATTTTTCCAAGTTCGGCTTAGCAACAGACAGCTAAAAACTCGAATCGGTAATCGAGCGACTTTTAGCCGGAATGACCTAAACGAGAATCGAAGGTCTCGACAATGGTATTCCAGCGGTAAAAAGTCTGGCAAAAACCGACATCAGATAAAGAAGTTATGAATTTTCTAAGAAATTCCTTAAACACGATGGATTTTTAATAAGTAATAAAAATATAATTTTGGAATTTGCCGACGGAGTCTAAACGAAAGTTGTAGAGCGTAGCCTCACCTACGCGAGGATATAAAGACCATCGAAAACGGAGTTCGTATGAAGAAGATATGAATTTTTGAAGTTTATTAAATAAATTAATTATTTATTTAATTCAAAATTCGGATATTATCCGAAGGGGAGTCAGCATCCTCCTCCGAAGTACGCGTTGCGTACTCCTGTACGCCCCGCGTAACCGAGAGGATTGGCCTCTGATCGTCCACGTCGCACTATCCGAAGAGACCGACCCATCCGACCCGTCCGAAGCCCCGACCCGTCCGACCCGACGTCCCATCCGACCCGGCGTCCCATCCGACCTGCGTACCCAGCAACCCGTCCCATCCGAACCGAGGCAGTCGAGGCTTCGGTCATGCATGACGTACGCGTACGCGCTGCGTACGAGCGTACGCCCCGCGTACCGAGGCAGACCAGCCTTACTATAAATAGGATGCGAGGTTTTCCAAAGAAAGGGTTCATTTCTCTCCTCTCTCTCTCAACTTTGCCTCGTTTTCCGTGTCCGTTCAAACCCGAAGCTCTGGTCTTTTTGGCTCAAGTCCCGAAGGTCGATTTTACTCCCGAGATTCCCGAGAATCCCGAGGAAAATCCGTTTCCCAAGACGAAACTCTGCCCGGTTTTCCATCTCGCTATCTCCAAAACTTTCAAGTGAGTTTCATACCCCTTAATCAACCGTTTTAATTATTCTAAATACTTTTATATGCTTTCAAGGGGGGGATTACAAGTAAAACACACGAGTATTATCGTGTGTTACATAAAGAAACTCTTTTATATACTGTTATATATTCAAATCACATGCGATTTATAAACATTTAAAGGAACTTTTATATATATATAACATATGTCACAATAGCATTTTACCTTTTAAAATATAATGTTGTTGTAATGCTTGTATAAACTAAACTGTTCTTAGATTTTTCTTGTCTATCCTAGACTCTACACCAAAAATCTATACTTTCATAAACAAGTGATTCCTTTTCTCAATATTTCTAAACAAACAAGACACGCTTTTTGGAAACTATAATAGGTATAGTTTTACGAACAGATTTCTAACTCTTAAGTACTAGAAACACATATTTCAAGAAGTTTACTTTCGTATACAAGAACAAACGTAACATTTTAACAAGTAGATCTGTTTTTATACCACGGATTTGTGAGACACTAACTTCATGTATGTTCGAGTACACATTTCAAGTCCTGTATTATATACTAGAATCCCTTGGAGGGGGAGCGTGGTGTTTGTGTATAGATCTATACGGGCTTGACAACCCGCGCCCTGACTGTTAGCTACAGTCCACCGTTTGGGGTGACAAACGTCATAACATTCCAACGCCTGAAGAACGTTGTGTATAGGCATTCAGAGTCAATAGTATGGTTATAAAACTCACAAGGGGTATTAAAAATGCATTGATTTACAAGGTTTTCAAACTCATTGGTTATTTTACATTTACATACATTTTGGAAACAAACATTGGTCTTGAGTGAAGGCTACTTTTATACTAGTAGAAAATATAGGATTTTCTAAACACAAACAAACAAAAATAAAACATTTCATTTCATTCAAACATTGTCACTTAAATACTTATGAAATTCACCAGCTTAAATGTTGATCTACTCTTTCAAAATTACTTGTATGTCCCAGGAAATCAGTAATTTCAGGTATTCATTTCGCTTTTGTTGAAGGGATGCTGCGGCGCCAGTTTAATCTCGTATTTTGACATCATATTGTAATTGAGTTTTGAACATGTAACTTTTGACAATTGTAAACTTTCAATTATATATATGATGGTTGTATTGCTTTCTTTACTATGTATTCATTTGTTACGCTACCACATGAAGTCATCCGCCCCCGAACGTTTCCGTCGTTCAGGTTTGGGGGTGTGACATCTCCCCCTCGAAAGTATGCTCCCCCTGAACATTTGTATTCGTATGCTCCCCCTCCATACGAACTTCAGGCATGCTTTCCCTACTAGTTGAATCCAAAGTGAGTGTAGAGGCATCAGTGTGTTTTGAGGATTCAGGTGTTTGATTATCATGAGCATGAATTTCAACATCAATTGCCCTGTTAGGAATACCAAAACTTAATTCATAATCAAAATCAACGGAATTTTCATTTTCAATTTGATTATCTGACTCATCTAGAATTGGTTTATATTCGAATGTTCTGTGCATTTGTTTGAGATAATAGCCATCAAAGGTTAAGTTGAATGTTTCTTCAACTTTTCGTGTTCTTTTATTTAACACTCGGTATGCCACTGAATTCTGCGAATATCCTAAAAATATTCCATCATCATCTTTTTCCTGGAACTTGGAAAGATTGTCTTTCAGGTTCATGATAAAACACCTGCAACCAAAAAGATGTAAAAATTTTACATTAGGTTTTCTATTGTTTAGTATTTCATAAGGAGTGATGTTGAATCTTCGATGAATTAAAGAACAATTCTGAGTAAAGCATGTAGTGGATACGGCTTCTGCTCAAAGATATTAAGGTCAATTCGCATATGTGAGCATTGTCCTTGCAGCTTCGCATAAAGACCTGTTTCTCCTTTCCACCACACAATTTTGTTGTGGTGTATATGGTGATGAGAAATTATGCGAAATGCCTTTGTCAGTTAGAAACGAATCCAACCTTTGATTTTTGAACTCAGAACCATTATCACTCTTCATTTTTCTGACTTTCTTTTTCAAACTGATCTCAATCTTCTTGATAAAATTAATCATCATTTGAGCAAGCTCAGATTTTATCCTGAGAAAGAATACCCAAGTAAATCGAGAAAACTCATCAACATTAACTAAAATGTACCGCTTTTTGTTGAGTGTTTCAACAGTCGAGGGTCCACATAAGTCAATGTGAAGAAGTTCCAATGGTTCAATGATTTTCGAATCTATCACAATTGGATGTCATTTTCTATGTTGTTTTCCATGTTCGCAGGCCGCACACAAAGTATCATTATCAAATTTCAGTACTGGTAAACCTCGTACTAAATCCTCAGTGACAAGTTTGTTTATGTTTCGAAAGTTCAAGTGTGACAAACGACGATGCCACAACCAGCTAACATCATTGGATGCTTTCGACAGTAGACACATATATGGTTTGCCCACAATCGGTTTGATGTTGAGTGTGAACATATCTCCACATCGTTTTGGCTTCAGAAGCACTTCATTCGTCTTTACTTTCGAAATTATGCTGCCTTCTTCATTAAACACCACCTAATTACCAGTGCCCACAACAAGTTGCGAAACACTAATCAAGTTATGTTGAATTCATTCCACATAAGCAACTATGTTTACAGTGAATTGCCCATTCGTGAGTTTGCCATAGCCCTTTACTTGACGTTTGTGATTATTTCCGAATTACACTACTCGAGCATTATCCAGACTTTGATAATCTCGCAGGTTTTCCTTCCTTCCAGTCATGTGATGAGAGCAACTACTATCAATATACCGTTTCGTATCATATTTCTCGTCACACATTACCTGCAACCAGTGAAAGAATTTAGGTGACCAAGGCTTTTTGGGTCCTAGGTTATTAGTTTGAAACAAGTTTTGAATTTTCGTATTTAAAACCCATGTTTTAACTTTCTCTTTGACACTCTCAAGTAAATCAACATCATCAGACTGAGACATTGAAATAAAGTTGTTCGATAGTTTTGGTTTTTCAATTACTTTCACCTTAGGCTTCGCAACTTTCTTCAGTTTTACAACTGGTTTCCATTTTTGGACTAGAACGTTCAAATCGAGAGAATACGAACTACCAGCGGAAGATTCATTTACAAACTTTTCGAATGCAGTCTTGATTTTCTCTTGTGAAAATTTTCCAGTTTGATATCTTTTTCCTTGCCCTTCAAGCCAGTTGCTGATCGTATGAACATCAGACTTTCCTTTTGTATATGAAACTTTGGTTGGTATTGTCATCAAAGGATTTGGAAATTTTGGTTGTTTAGGTGAAAACTTTGTCTTTGATTTGGTTTTGACATTCGAAAGTGGTTGGTTATTCGTTGATTTTCTAACATTTTGAAATTTTCGATCATTCACAACTTTATGCGAAGTTTCATATTTTTTAATGCAATCAAATTTTCGAATATTTCTAACCTTTTGATTTATTGGAAATTTGTCAACAGCATTCATTGGTGTAACAGCCCGTCATTTCAAGTCAGTAAAAATCGAGTCCTGTAACCTCTTCGAGAAAGGAATTAGAATATCATCGACAAAATGAAGTATTCAAAAACTCTATTTGGAGTACGCTATGTGGTAGGTATCATCTTAAGGTTTCCAAACATATAAATAACACAAAAATCCGAGTTATAACGAAGAAATTATGACCATTCTAAGTTTTCCGACAAAAACCGGCAATACGAAGTTACATAAAAACGCAAAGTTTCAATAAAACACTTTTTGACCTTAGGTGTCTAAATGAAAGTCATAGATATCGTTAAACTAAAAACATGCATAAAAAGAACGCTCAAATCGGACATCGTATGAAAAAGTTATGAATTTTTAAAGAAATTCCTTAATCACGTCATTTTAATAAATAAATAATAAAAATAATTTCGGAATTTGCCAACGGAATCTAAATGAAACTTGTAGATCGTAGTCTCACCTTCGCGGGGATATAAAGCACGTCGAAAACGGAGTTCGTATGAAGGAGATATGAATTTTTGAAGTTTGATAAATAATTTATATATAATTTTTATTAAAAACTCGGTATTATCCGAAGGGGAGTCAGCCTAGGGCCGTAGTACGCGCCGCGTACCCTCGTACGCCCCGCGAACTCGAGGCCACGGCCTCAGATCGTCCACGTCGCCCCTATGCGAGCCTACCCCCCCCATCCCGTCCGAAGCGTTGCAGCCGAGGATGCGGTCAGCAGTGACGTCCCGTACGCGCCGCGTACGGGAGTACGCCCCGCGTACGCATGCCTCTCAGCCCCCTATAAAAGGGATGCGAGGGATTCTGGAAAAATTGCTCATTCACTCTCCTTTTTCTTGCGTTTTACCTCGTTTTTTGTGCTCGCACTACCCCGAAGCCCTGGTCATTTTGTGCAAGTCCCGAAGGTCGATTTTACTCCCGAGAAATCCCGAGAATCCCGAGGAAAATCCATTTCCAGAGACGAAACTCTGCCCGGTTTTCCATCTTGCTATCTTCAAACTTTCAAGTGAGTTCATACCCCTTTCAAACACACTTTAAATACATTTTAAATGCTTTTATACTCTTTTAGGGGGGAATACAAGTAAACGTACGGTTATTATCGTGCATTTTATAAAGCTTCACTTCGCTCGTTTTACCGAATAAATCACTTGGAACTCATTATTGTTATGGAAAACTCTTGTCATACTTTATGTGCATTAGACTTATGCAAAGTATATAATTATTTCAAAGTACCTTTCATTGTTAAGTCGTTTTATACATTCTAAAAACTTATGATTTATGTTTTGTCAAACATTGTGAAAAAGGATAAACTTTGCATACAAAAACTATCACTTTAATACAGGTTTAGTTGAGAATCCATGAGACGTATATATCTTCAAACATTACTTTTCTTTATTAGAAAGTAATGCTACAAGCCTTGTCTATAACCAGAGTCTCCCGTTCGGAGAACGTGTCAAATGTGTATAGATCTATACGGGAAGTCATGATCCTGCACCCTGATTGTTAGCTACAGTCCGTCTTTTAGGGTGACAGTTTGTCATAACGCTACAACGCCTGAAGAACGTCGCTACAGGCATATTATGTTTAGTATGGTTATAAAACTCATCGGATATACAATTATTATGGTATTATGCTTTTATGAAAGAGTGGCTATTAAAACTGTTCTTCATCTAACAAACGCGATCTTCGTATAGCTTTATTATATAAAACTATGACACAACTTTTAAGAACGTCGTTTTCTTGCGATTTTCGGTCTTAGAGATTGTCAATCATGTTAGGAAAATAAGGGTTTTTCCTGTATACAAACCAAACAACTAATAGGAAGATAAGGGATTTTCCTGGTACAGTTATTTACAACTTATGACACGAACATGCATATGCATTTCATACCTTTAATAAGAAAGTAAGGGTTTTCTTGGAAGAAACAACAAATCATATCTCAACCATTAGGGGAAATATGGGATTTCATGGATCTAATACATTCATTTTCAACACAACAAGTCATCACGCTTTGATGGGTTTTGGTCATAAGACATCCTATGTGCTCATACAAACCCTAATGCTTGGATCTAGGTTTCTCTATTGTACATGCTTTGAATCCAAGACTATAAACCCTAATTCTAGCATTCAAATAATCATATTAACATAAGAATGAGTTTATAATGTTACCTTGATTGTTATGTAGCAATAACAATCCCAAATCTCCTTGTATTGACTTTGGAATGCTTAGAGTCACAAGTGTCACTCCTCTAATGGCTCACAAACACCATAAGCAAATGGAAAAGGTATAAAGAGAGAGGTGAGAGGTTAGAATTCGTATCTAGGACCTCTTGGGAAGGGATACACGAATTCATGACCCTAGGGGTGTTTATATAGGTGTAGAGATAGGGTTTCAATCATTATCCTTATCTAGTTGATTATCCATTAAGCAACCAATAAGATAATCCTTGAATCCTTATCATACTCGAATTCTAAGGCTTTCCAACCTTATATTCGTCCACCATATAAATAAGATAATCCTTACCTTATTTTGTAACTATCACATAATTACAAATCAGCCCCTCTAGTTTAATTAATTACATTTGATCACAAAACTAATTCTTAATTAATTATTGACCAATATTAATTAAACAAATATGATTTCTCCTTTAATATATTATTCTTATAACATATTAATAAATCATATTATCCTCTCTCTCTTTATTCATTTCTCCAATCAAGTTGCTTTGGTGAAAGCAACCCAAAAGGACCATGCACCATCGGGTCAAGTACATACCAAAATAGTTATGGACTTAGACACTAATCCAACAGTCTCCCACTTGGATAAGTCTAACAACTATTCTGCGTATGACTTCAGATCCTGATCTGCAATCGTAGGTTTCCAAAGCCGCTGTCAACTCTGATCATATCAGATACGCGTGTCCTTAGATAAGGGATCATATATTCCTCCGTTCTAGATATCGTATGAGATATGATTTCTAATCATTCTCTTTGTACTATATCTCGATTTCCGATTTATGACGACAGACTAACTGAACAAATCAAATTAGCCCTAGCCCGGCCGAGCATTTACGTATGTCATCACTAAACCATCGAGGGGCCCAAAGATATCGCTTTTATTCTTTGAATAAAAGGAACGGATAAACTTTGATACAATGCTTGCTTGCACTCACTCACCGAATCACACACAACAATATGTTTTATAACACCAAGTTACTAGTGCGTTTACATATTATCAATGTGCAACCGATTCGCAAGATACAACTCACACATCTCGGTTTCAAGAATATAAGATGTTATCGTCTCACTAATCACTCGTAATGCAATTCATGGAGTGATCCAAGTGAGCGTGGGTTTAATCCAATGCTCAAATCATATTCATAAGCACTCATGAACGTTGCAGCAAACATTTGCTTATGTCTAATACTCTTCTAGACAATCCACACACCAATTCACGACAGTCTTCATTCATATCTACTTCCAACATATGAACGACTGTGGCCCGTTTGAATAATTCGATTATTCTTAATAAACTCAATTATTCTGGAAGTCAAAACACGCAAAGTGAAACACAAGAATAATACTAATCCCATATGGCCTCAAACCTTTGAGTATAAACAAAACACATTTTATTTATCACCATATCGATTACTCATTATTTGTCGTTTCGGGTAATCAACTTTTTACTTGAATTCCAACACTTGTCCCATGCTCCTAGCATGCACACAATGCTTACCTATGGTTCTTACTTTTGTGAAATAGACAAATTGAACACATTTCCAATCATTCTCATTTTACAACTCCAAATCCATTTTCTTATGTGTAAGAATAACAAATTCTTGTTACTTATAGAATATACTATATTCTAACACTTTATGCAACGATCCTTTTGTAATGTCACTACACCAAAGTCTCAAAGACTATTGCCAATGATATTACAAAGTCCTCTAACGTAGATTGTTACAAGACAATTCCTTAGATATGATGTCTCTCACTCAAAGTACATTCCTTTGAACATCCTTTTGCATAAAACTTTTTAATCTAGATTTTCAATATTTACTTCCCAATATAGATACATTTCCATACTTTTCATATGACAACTCATTTCTTAATAGAATCTTTTCTATTCATCATAATGTCAATATGGTCCATTAATACCATGCTTCCAACTACTCACAAGCGACCAATCCTCGTCGAACTTTGGATTGTCCTTTGCTAGTTGTTTAATTATTTTAATTATTTCCTCGTCGAACTTTGGAATGTCAATATGGTCCCTTTTCCCTCTAAATGTACTAGACATTTGGAAAATTTTAGAATGGTCAAACATTAAAGCATTTGCAATCCATCCTATACCCGAAGCGTATGGGACACGACGCACAATGTTTTATTTTCTATGTTCTCAAAATTCGAATTGTGAAGAGGAATGTCGTAATCATAATCGAAACTTTAAGAACACACTATGTACCTTTGACTAAATTTATCAACATTTCACAACCTAATCCTTTAGATTTGAAATGAAGCATAATATTCTCTCCCTTAATTATAGCAAAACAACCTTTCAACTCTTACAACTTTGCAAAGTATGACTCTTGTTTTCTATAATTAATATTGCCAACTATGCAATACGTGCCTTAATAATCATACAATCATAACATTTATGCTCCCACTATCATGATGATTATTACAAAACATAACACTTATGCTCCCACTAGCTTCGACATGTATTCATAAACATCTTAACTTTCAGAAAAACAATACTTATTGAATTTCTTAAGTTCATGTTTCTAATACTTAGTTCTTTGATAATCTTTTATCAAGGCTTCTTGAACTTATACACTTTTGCCTTAGATAGTTCATATGTGTGTCTTAACAATTAAGACTTATTGCCAAACCTCACAATTCAAATTATGGAAAGGGATGCCGTAACCATGATCGAATTCGAGAATGCAATTTTACAATCACTATCTTTTAAAATCTTTCTTAGTGAAAGCATTTTCTCACAATCATTTGCATGAAGGAGGAAATCTTATGACACTTAGATTTAAACGGTGTATGTGTTCCTATCCATGTGAATTTGTTAAAATCCAAAGTTTACGACAAATTCAAACTCATATGGATCGAACTTTCTTAATCTTGATTTCTTGCCTTATGGTAGCACAGCTGCCTACCACGTCTTCCAAGTAGTTAAGTAGCTCACCTTTTCCTATCAATGTACTTTCCATTGATCAAGGTCCTTGCCTTTTATCCATTCAAATGAGAACTCATAGGACTCACATGCATAATTAACTCGATTGGATTGGCACAGAAACAAAATAATATCTTCACGATAGGTTGTAAACCTCAACTCGTGTGCTAATGATGATCGATAAGGCTTATTTGATTTGTTCTTGAAACTTTTCAAGACTATTAAGACTCCCACTGACTCCTTGACATATACGATTCTCTTATCAAAACATTTCTTGACAAACAAATATTTCAAGAGTTAGTGTAGCTTATATCAAAACAAAACACTTCATAATTTTGGTCTTAGTTGGTCTTTGTCTTATCCAAGACATCACAACTTTCCACAATTGATGAATGTTATAAACCTTCTTAATACTATTCACTCAATGTCACAATCTTGACTTTAAGACTTTTTTTGGAACGAAGTATGATTGACTTCTTGATTTGACCATTTCTTCAATCTTTGATTCCTCTTCTTGGACATACAATTGTACCAAGACTCACTTAGAGGATCAATTGTGATATGGTTCTAAATCATTAAGACCTATCATAAAGCATAAAAGCTACTCTCCCTTCTTCTTAGAATGGAGAAACTCTTATCTTTCTTCCTACTTGATTCTTCTTATTCGTTTTGCTATTGATCTAAACCCTTTAATCAATTCAAAATTACACTTAATCTTGTAAGTGTAATCATATTTACTAAGCCTTTAGTAAATCATGACGAATATCTTTGTTACTCTTATGGTGAACTCGATCAACACACAACTTTGTGTACTCGATCTCCTAGTCCTTCACTTGACACTTTGTCAATGAATTAGTCTAATTTCCAAATATGAAATTTCTCAGTCATCATGCAACCAAGTTGCGTGATTCCAAGTTTCTGTCCAATTGAAACTTGGGCGATGAGAAACTCTCCCTATTTGGTAAATTCTCGACATTTCCATAAATAACATAACTAAGAATCATATCCATTCGTTGTAGAAATATGCAAACATCAATTTTAACATAACGATTTCATTGCAAGGAAGTAAACAAATAAATAAGTCAAACAAAATTTATTTTATTTATAAAAGCAGCGGAAAAACATTTGTCCTTATAGTGCAAAATCTATTGAAAACTATGTAAAAAAGAAAATTTCTAACAACTCTATCATAACTATCTAAGCTCAAAATCCAATCTTCAAGTCCATGCGATCAAGATCCATCACTTGTGATTAGATTCATCTTGCTCTCTTATCAAGCTTCCTTTCTTTTCACCGATCCTTCAAAACATTCAAATGCAATCTTATCACATCATGTATTAAGAATCAATGAATAGGAACTTAATGGAGTTAAATAGTGGATTCTTACCTAAAGCGTAGTCATACTTTTGACTCTCCCAACTCTTAGATCTCTTAGGTAGATAGGGCAACTTCGTCTCCAATGCTCCTTCTCTTGGCAATAAAAGCAAATTGACTCCTTTGGAACAACACATGGAACTACTTCAGACATCGCCTTTCACCAATCAACTTTGCTTTTCTATTGCGCCAAACCATTGTTGATTCAACAGCAATAAGCATGTAGGTGAGATCTATAAGGGTCACGTCGCGGTTCATCATATATTACTCTCTTACGAACTCACTATATGAGTTACGAAGCGATTGAAGAATCCAATCAACATCCATCTCTTCACCGACAACGAATCCCATCATTCTTAACCTATCAATGTGTGACTTCATCCCTAAGATGTGTACACACACCGACTTGCCCTCTTTATGTTTACTTGCCAAAAGGGCTTGAGTGATATTGAACCTTTCAATTTTACAATCTTGTGGGTTAGGGAGAATAATTGGAGGAGGAGGAGGAAGTGAAGCATGATTTCTTGTTCCTCGATCGAATCGTGGAATATCATCTTCATGTGGAATGCTTGTTCCACGGGACTTGAGAAGACCATAGTTGTCGAACTTTGACATCGGGAGAAAAACGAATTCAAGTTATTTGATTGATTGAGTCCTTGGTAAATCACCCAAATGAAATTCCAAGGCTAGGACCCAACAAAATATCCTACAACTCGGGAGAGGGATGCCGTAACCCAAATTGCAGAACATTTGAAGGTAAGTGAATGACGATTCACTAATTTCCATCATGAAAAACAAAAAAGAAATTTAAGTTTTAAATCTATGAAAACTCCTAGATCCTTTGAGATTCATTGAACATTTCAATGGCATGTTTAAATCTCGATATGCCCCTCTTGTTTGTGACTGGGATGCCGAGGATCACAAAGCGGGTGTGAATAACCATGCAAACTACATGGTGCCCTCACATGTTACAATCACCTATTCGATGTGTCGGTAAACCACACACGCTCCACCGAACTATGACAACCATTGAGTCACCCTTTGCTACCTTTGCTTAGAACCATTTAATGTGCCGGTAAACCACACACGCTCCACTAACGTCTTCGCAAGGGCACAAAGTGTAATTTCATGGAATTGCATCAATTCACTTTTGCCTAAGTAACTAAGATTGGGAATTAGAAAAACATTTAGTTACTTTGTATTTCATTATACTTATAATGGAAGGTTTCGTCCTATCCTACCCGTTCGGCTAACGACCCTCCACTAGTCAAGAGTGCGGTGGGTAAGAGTGGATACCCATTCAATCGCCATTTTATAGGCAATTTCCTTAAACACCCCTTATAGACCAGCTTCGTGAATGAGGCCTACTAACGGTAAGACTGACTTTTACTCATACATATATATAATATTAGACTTTTAATGTTATATATAGTATAGGGTGTATTTTATACTTTTAAAATACTATATGGTTAACTTTAACAATTTACACTTTTAATTCAATTAAAAATTAACCTAAACCTTTATGGATTTATTAAATCTCTTTTAATTATACTCCTTAATTAATTAATAAAATCATAAGGGTGTGATTTGAACTTTTCAAAACATTACTAGGGTTTTAGAATTTAACATTTCTAATTAAACCTTTAATTAACTTTTAAATTCCAAAACTTGAGGGTAAGTTTTGAAACCTTTTTTCAAAACATTAGGGTTTTAACTATTTAAATTTCAAAACAACAAAACTTTTGGGGTTCAAATTTAAACTATAAAACCTAAAGGGATAAATTGAAACTATTTCACAAGATAATTCAAATCTAAATTACAAATAATCAAACTTTATCTAATAAAACAAGTGATTATCTAAATTTTGACAATTATCTTCTATTTAGGTAAGGATAATCACATAATAATGAAAAAAAATCGGATTTTATCACAAAAACGAGTTTATGGTAATTATCCAAAACCAAAACGGGAAGAAAATCGCGAAAACGAGCTGTCAGACACTTTGACTCGTCGAGTCTGGGCTTGGACTCGTCGAGTTCAGCTGACTCGGCGAGTTCACCAAGTGACTCGGCGAGTTCACCAAGTGACTCGGCGAGTCAAACCTTCAAAACTCAAAAAAAATCGATTTTCAGTGCTTATTACGATCAAATATACATCAATACAATAGAAACCAATCAAGTCTCTGATACCACTGATGGGTTTTGGTCATAAGACATCCTATGTGCTCATACAAACCCTAATGCTTGGATCTAGGTTTCTCTATTATACATGCTTTGAATCCATGACTATAAACCCTAATTCTAGCATTCAAATAATCATATTAACATAAGAATGAGTTTATAATGTTACCTTGATTGTTATGTAGCAATAACAATCCCAAATCTCCTTGTACTGACTTTGGAATGCTTAGAGTCACAAGTGTCACTCCTCTAATGGCTCACAAACACCATAAGCAAATGGAGAAGGTATAAAGAGAGAGGTGAGAGGTTAGAATTCGTATCTAGGACCTCTTGGGAAGGGATACACGAATTCATGACCCTAGGGGTGTTTATATAGGTGTAGAGATAGGGTTTCAGTCATTATCCTTATCTAGTTGATTATCCATTAAGCAACCAATAAGATAATCCTTGAATCCTTATCATACTCGAATTCTAAGGCTTTCCAACCTTAAATTCGTCCACCATATAAATAAGATAATCCTTACCTTATTTTGTAACTATCACATAATTACAAATCAGCCCCTCTAGTTTAATTAATTACATTTGATCACAAAACTAATTCTTAATTAATTATTGACCAATATTAATTAAACAAATATGATTTCTCCTTTAATATATTATTCTTATAAAATATTAATAAATCATATTATCCTCTCTCTCTTTATTCATTTCTCCAATCAAGTTGCTTTGGTGAAGGCAACCCAAAAGGACCATGCACCATCGGGTCAAGTACATACCAAAATAGTTATGGACTTAGACACTAATCCAACACGCTTCACACTTGACATACTGAGTTTTCTGGAAAACATACACCCATTTTGGAATGGCATCCAATTTTTCTAAACTACTTATGCACTCACCAACTTAATTGTTAACACTTTTTATTTGAATTAACTTGTATTCTCAGGGAACCGCTAAGCAGGTTTGGGAATCAACTTTTGGGATTAACGCGCTGGCGTTAATTACTTCTTTTGAATGATGTTTATGTATTTATCTTTTGAACATGTAATGAATACAATTATGTAAACATCTTGGAAACTTTAATATATGGTGGTGTGTACTTTCCTTTCTATGAACTGTTATGATACTGAATATGACGTCCTCCGCCCCCGAACGTTTCCGCCGTTCTGGTTTGGGGGTGTGACAGATTGGTATCAGAGCTTTGTTTATAGGGAATTAAGTATATCAAAACCATTTCTTTTTGGTATACAACTATAAACTCAACTGGGCAAAAACACTCTGAGAAAAGTCATACTTTTGAAATTAAATTTATTTTGTTTTAAGGTAAGCATTCACTCATTTTATACTAATAACAGTTTCATAGTAAATAACTTTAGAAGTATTATAAATAAATTGTGCAGTACAGGTACGCCTTGGGACATGTAATCGGAACTGGGAAGAATATAGCCTGATCAACTATATTTGTCCAAGAGCCGACTAACGTATGCCAAGGAGTGTCTGCAATGGACAAAGATTTTAAAAATTACCAAAAACACATCATTACATAATACTAAGGGAGTTGTTGTGTTGCCGTCAACCATTAAACTTAAGGGTAAGTTTCATGTGCTCTAGCTTATAGTAAATTTTTAACCCTATTCTCGTATAGTCTAAATGGCAGGATTCCATCACCCCAATGACCCCTACTACCCCAACCAAGGTAATGGAGGATGGATCGAAGAAGATCCTGAAGAAGACGAAGAGCCTATATAGTTGGAGGGAGGGGATGACTCCGACACGGATTCGGAGCCAGAAATTATCAATCCACCAATCCCACAACCTCCCGACCATGTGAGGAACTTCCAAGGACCCACTCCTTTGTGGGGGAGTCACCTCCATCATTGGAGCCAACAACAAAGATTACGCCCTCCCTACGGCATGTGCCGAGACTTCTATGACGTTAGAGGTGGGGGATCAGCCGACCGAGCACTTCTGGTCATGGTTGGCAAACTCGCCAACTAGTGCTATCAATCCGGAGTGCAAGCCAACCGAATCCGAGAGGTCAATGTGGAAGTACAAATCCACACGGCCGATATCAACCGCCTAGAGATGTTGCAGAACGACATCCACATTCGCGCCGAAGCATTTCAAGCACAAGCAAATGCGGCCTTCTCAGAATTGAGAGAACAACAAGTTGCGTTTGATAGGCGCCTCATGGAGTCGAAGTAGTCTGACACGGAGTCGAGCTCCAAACGCCAGGCGCGCCGCAAGTAGTACTTGCCCGACTCTCAAATTTTGTTATAAATTAGGACTTCGGATAAAAGTATTATTTTCTTTAAATTGTTCTGTAATCGGAGGCCTTTAGAAAGGCCAAAAACTTTTGTCTAGACCCCACTGTAACACAACGATATGTTTAATATATATAAGGGTATATCCCTTTTCTTGTTGTTAATCATGCGCAATTCGTTCAATTCATATGTACATCTATTCAAACTTTACTTTCAAGCTCAAAACATTGTGTCGGTCAAACCTAATTTCTTAGAATTATTAGAAGTTAACTCAATATCATTCAACTCTGAACTACCAAAACTTATAAATCTTTCATTTCCTTTTGGCAGCGCGATACCTCCTCTTCCAAACCGAAGGCCCAGGCCGGGCACGGCACCACCACCACCTCCACCACCAATGTATGATCCAGCCATGGTCCAGGCTGCTATCACAGCAGCAGTAACTGCAGCCCTCTCGCAAATAAACTCCCACGGAAATGGAGGGGCGGGAAGCAGCACGAATCATCCAAACCATGGCACTGGTCATGGCCAAGTAAGAGAATGTACTTACAAGGAGTTCTCTAATGCTAAGCTAAAAACTTTTAAAGGAACTGGGGGAGTCATTGCACTAATGCAATGGTTCGAGAAGACCGAAACGGTCTTCGAGATCTGCTCATGCCTAGAAGCAAGCAAAGTCAAGTTCGCTGCTTGCACTTTCATAGATCGAGCCCTCACTTGGTGGAAAAGCCATGTGAATTCGGTGACGCTCACTGTCGCCAACGCCATGAGTTGGGACGATCTGAAGGTTCTACTACTGGAAGAATACTGCCCAAGGGGCGAAGTGCAAAAGCTTGAGCAGGAGCTCTGGAATCTGAAAATGACTGGGTCTGACCTAGTCGCCTACACAGCTAGGTTCAACGACCTCGCTGCACTGTGCCCTACCATGGTCAACCCAGAATCAAAGAAGGTTGAAAGGTACATTTGGGGGTTGTCACCCCAGATTCAAGGGCATGTCCTAGCATCCAGCCCTGTTACCTACAACAACGCTAAACGCCTGGCTCAGCGACTCATCGACCACGGAGTAAAACACGGTACCATTTCAACAACCGCAAATCCATCTAGGGAGGCTCAGGGCCAGAGTAGGCTTTGGAACAAAAGGAGGGGACAAACCCTCTAGGAAAACCCCAAGAAACAACAAGTAATAGCGACCCACGCTATGACTGTACCTGCCAACCCTGCCCCCACAAGCTCATATAATGGGAAACTTCCTAAGTGCAACCGATGCAGCTTCCACCACCACGGTCCTTGCCATGATCTTCAATGCACCAAGTGTAATAAGAAGGGACATACAGCCCGCTATTGCAAAGAGCCAACCCAACTATCCGTCCCCACTACTAATATCGGCGTAAGCCGCGCCTTCTTTGAGTGCGGAGACATGGGGCACTACTGCAGGGACTGCCCAAAGGCAAACAACCGGAATACCGGCGGAAGGGGCCGAGTTTTCGCAATGGGACAAGATGAAGCCATTGCGGACCCTACTGTTGTTACGGGTACGTTTCTTCTCGATAAATCGTATGCATGCATTTTGTTTGATAGTGGAGCGGAAAGGAGTTTTGTGAGTCACGACTTTAAAGGCCTGCTAAAATCAATACCACAATCATTAAGTGAACCATTCATAGTAGAAATGACCAACGGGAAAACCGAAGGCACTAAGGAGATATACTTAAACTGCACCCTAACTTTAAACGATAATCCCTTTTCAATCAACCTCATGCCAGTCTCGATTAAGAGTTTCGATGTCATCGTTGGCATGGATTGGTTGAGTTCTCATCATGCAGACATTATATGTTACGATAAGGCCGTTCGCCTTAATCCGCCAACCGGCGAAACTTTCATTGTCTTAGGCGACAAACCCAGTACCACTCTTCGTATCATCTCAAGTATCCAAGCTCGGAAATGCCTACGCAAGGAGTGTCACGCGTTTTTGGCACATGTTGTAGATGTGAAACGCGAAGTCCAGGACATCAAGAATGTGCCCGACGTATGCGATTTTCCCGACGTTTTTCCCGAGGACCTTCCGGAATACCTCCCGTGAGACAAGTTGAGTTCAGAATCGATCTGGTTCCCAGAGCTACCCCACTAGCCAAAGCACCCTATCGATTAGCCCCGGCAGAGATGCAAGAGCTATCCAGCCAACTGAATGAACTACTTGGAAAAGGATTCATCAGGCCCAGCTTCTCGCCATGGGGAGCACCCGTACTGTTCGTGAAAAAGAAGGATGGATCATTCAGAATTTGCATCGACTACCGAGAACTCAACAAACTTACCATCAAGAACCGATACCCCCTACCCCGAATCGATGACTTATTCTACCAACTCCAAGGAGCCAACTACTTCTCCAAGATCGATGTAAGGTCGGGATATCACCAGCTGCGAATCCTGGAGAGTGATGTTCCCAAGACGGCCTTCCGAACACGATACGAACATTACGAGTTCGTAGTGATGCCGTTCGGACTAACCAATGCCCCGGCCGTATTCATGGATCTAATGAATCGGGTATGTTGTCCATTCTTGGATAAATTTGTGATAGTATTCATAGACGACATACTCATTTATTCAAAGAATAAAGAAGAGCATAGTCAACATCTGAGGCAAGTTTTAGAGACGTTACGGACTGAGAGACTGTATGCAAAATTCTCAAAATGTGAGTTTTGGATTAGAAAGGTGGACTTCCTCTGTCACATGGTCAGCAAGGAAGGAGTCCACGTGGACCCATAAAAAATCAAGGCTATCAAAAACTGGTCTGCACCAACTACACCAATAGAAATTCGCCAATTTCTAGGTCTTGCTGGTTATTATCGAAGGTTCATTCAGAATTTGTCCAGCATCGCAAAGCCTCTTACTGTCCTAACCCAGAAAGGTGTGACCTACAATTGGGGAGAAAAGCAAGATGCTGCATTTCAGACCATGAAATAGGCCCTTTGCAGTGTGCCCATCCTTTCTCTTTCAGAAGGGACCGAAGATTTTGTGGTGCATTGCGACACTTCGAAGCAAGAGCTGGGCTGTATACTAATGCAGAGGGGAAAGGTTATTGCATATGCCTCACGACAACTGAAAACGCATGAGGTCAACTACACCACTCATAATTTAGAACTTGGGGCGGTGGTCTTCGCTCTTAAAATCTGGAGACACTACCTGTATGGTACCAAATGCACTATCTTTACAGACCACAAGAGCCAACAACACATCTTTGACCAGAAGGAGTTGAATATGAGGCAGCGACGTTGGGTCGAATTGCTCAACGACTACGAATGTGAGATTCACTATCATCCAGGAAAGGCAAACATCATGGCAGATGCCCTTAGTCATAAGGAGTACTCTGGCCGAAGAGTGAAGTCATTAGCCATGTCGATCCATTCACACCTGTCAACACAAGTCAAGGAAGCTCAAATAGAGGGCTTAAAACACGAAAACGTGACAGGTGAGACCCTTAGGGGAATGGACAAGAATTTAGAAATCAAGAGTGCGCCCATCCTTTCTCTTCCAGAAGGGACCAAGGATTTTGTGGTGCATTGCGACACTTCGAAGCAAGGGTTGGGTTGTGTACTAATGCAGAGGGGAAAGGTTATTACATATGCCTCACGACAACTGAAAACGCATGAGGTCAACTACACCACTCATGATTTAGAACTTGGGGTGGTGGTCTTCGCTCTTAAAATCTGGAGACACTACCTATATGGTACCAAATGCACTATCTTTACAGACCACAAGAGCCTACAACACATCTTTGACCAGAAGGAGTTGAATATGAGGCAGCGACGTTGGGTTGAATTGCTCAACAACTACGAATGTGAGATTCACTATCATCCAGGAAAGGCAAACATCGTGGCAGATGCCCTTAGTTATAAGGAGTACTTTGGCCGAAGAGTGAAGTCATTAGCCATGTCGATCCATTCGCACCTGTCAACACAAGTCAAGGAAGTTCAAATAGAGGCCTTGAAACACGAAAACATGACAGGTGAGACCCTTAGGGGAATGGACAAGAATTTAGAAATCAAGAGTGATGGAGCACGCTACCTCATGAACCGAATATGGACACCCAAGTTTGGTGGACTTAGAGAGGTAGTTATGAGCGAGGCACACAAGACTCCATACTTCGTACACCCCGGGTCAGACAAGATGTATCAAGATCTCAAACAACTCTACTGGTGGCCAAACATGAAAGTAGAGATCGCTACATATGTGAGCAAGTGTTTGACTTGCGCCAAGATCAAAATAGAACACCAAAAACCCTCAGGACTACTCCAACAACCTGAAATTCCTGAGTGGAAATGGGAGCAGATTTCCATGGACTTCATAACGAAACTGCCCAAAACTCAGAGTGGCCAAGATACTATTTGGGTAATCGTCGATAGATTAACCAAGTCCGCTCATTTCTTACCGATCAAGGAAACTGATAAAATGGAAAGGTTAGCGAGAATCTACATCCGAGAGATTGTATGACTCCTTGGAGTGCTAATGTCTCTCATCTCAGATAGAGACAGCAGATTCACATCTAGATTCTGGCAATCATTGCAAAAATCCATGGGAACAAGATTGGACATGAGTACAGCCTGTCACCCCCAAACTGACGGACTTAGTGAAAGGACGATCCAAACCTTGGAAGACATGTTGCGAGCATGTGTAATCAACTTTGGTAAAGAATGGGATGTTCACTTACCTTTGGTCGAGTTCTCTTATAATAATAGTTATCACACTAGTATCAATACTGCTCCATTTGAAGCCCTTTACAGCCGTAAGTGCAGATCACCTCTGTGCTGGACGGAAGTGGGCGACACACAACTAGCAAAAGATCTAGTCCCTGATAGCACCCTCACTGGTCCAGAGATCATCAAAGAAACTACTGAAAAGATCGTGCGAATACGAGAACGACTGAAATCCTCGAGGGATAGGCAAAAGAGCTATACCGACAAAAGACGTAAACCCTTGGAATTTCAGATTGGCGATCGTGTACTACTGAAGGTCTCACCCTAGAAGGGCATGATACGCTTTGGAAAACGGGGGAAGCTAAATCCTAGGTACATTGGACCCTTCGAAATCATTTCAAGAGTTGGTCCAGTGGCCTACAAACTCCGACTTCCAATCGAGCTTAGCAAAGTACATCCAGTATTCCACGTATCAAACCTGAAGAAGTGTTTGTCCGACGAAACACTGGTAATTCCACTTGATGAGATCGAACTTAATGAAAATCTTAACTTTGTGGAAGAACCTGTCGAGATCATGGATAGGGAAGTTAAACGAACTAAACAGAGTCGCATTCCAATAGTAAAGGTCCGATGGAATGCTAAGAGGGGACCCGAGTTCACGTGGGAACGAGAAGATCAAATGCAACAGAAGTATCCACATCTCTTCCTCAACCCCTAAGAATCTTCTTGTGTATTAAAATTTCAGGATGAAATTCCCTCTAACGGGGGGATGATGTAACAGCCCGTCATTTCAAGTCAGTAAAAATCGAGTCCTGTAACCTCTTCGAGAAAGAAATTAGAATATCATCGAAAAATGAAGTATTCAAAAACTCTATTTGGAGTACCCTATGTGGTAGGTATCGTCTTAAGGTTTCCAAACATATAAATAACACAAAAATCCGAGTTATAATGAAGAAGTTATGACCATTCTAAGTTTTCCGACAAAAACCGGCAATACGAAGTTACGTAAAAACGCAAAGTTTCAATAAAACACTTTCTGACCTTAGGTGTCTAAATGAAAGTCATAGATATCGTTAAACTACAAACATGCATAAAAAGAACGCTCAAATCGGACATCATATGAAAAAGTTATGAATTTTTAAAGAAATTCCTTAATCACGTCATTTTAATAAATAAATAATAAAAATAATTTCGGAATTTGCCAACGGAATCTAAATGAAACTTGTAGATTGTAGTCTCACCTTCACGGGGATATAAAGAACGTCGAAAACAGAGTTCGTATGAAGGAGATATGAATTTTTGAAGTTTGATAAATAATTTATATATAATTTTTATTAAAAACTCAGTATTATCCGAAGGGGAGTCAGCCTAGGGCCGTAGTACGCGCCGCGTACCCTCGTACGCCCCGCGTACTCGAGGCCACGGCCTCGTATCGTCCACGTCTCCCCTATGCGAGCCTACCCCCCCCCCCCCCACCCCACCGTCCCGTCCGAAGCGTTGCAGCCGAGGATGTGGTCAGCAGTGACGTCCCGTACGCGCCGTGTACGGGAGTACGCCCCGCGTACGCATGCCTCTCAGCCCCCTAAAAAAGGGATGCGAGAGATTCCGGAAAAATTGCTCATTCACTCTCCTTTTTCTTGCGTTTTACCTCGTTTTCCGTGCTCGCACTACCCCGAAGCCCTGGTCATTTTGTGCAAGTCCCGAAGGTCGATTTTACTCCCTAGAAATCCCGAGAATCCCGAGGAAAATCCATTTCCCAAGACGAAACTCTATCCGGTTTTCCATCTTGCTATCTTCAAACTTTCAAGTGAGTTCATACCCCTTTCAAACACACTTTAAATACATTTTAAATGCTTTTATACTCTTTTAGGGGGGGAATACAAGTAAACGTACGGTTATTATCGTGCATTTTATAAAGTTTCGCTTCGCTTGTTTTACCAAAGAAATCACTTGGAACTCATTATTATTATGGAAAACTCTTGTCATACTTTATGTGCATTAGACTTATGGAAAGTATATAATGATTTCAAAGTACCTTTCATTGTTAAGTCGTTTTATACATTTTAAAAACTTATGATTTATGTTTTTTCAAACATTGTGAAAAAGGATAAACTTTGCATACAAAAACTATCACTTTAATACAGGTTTAGTTGAGAATCCATGAGACGTATATATCTTCAAACGTTACTTTTCTTTATTAGAAAGTAAAGTTGCAAGTCCTGTCTATAACCAGAGTCTCCCGTTCGGAGAACGTGTCAAATGTGTATAGATCTATACAGGAAGTCATGATCCCGCGCCCTGACTGTTAGCTACAGTCCGTCTTTTGGTGTGACAGTTTGTCATAACGCTACGACGCCTGAAGAACGTCGCTACAAGCATATTATGTTTAGTATGGTTATAAAACTCATCGGATATATAATTATTATGGTATTATGCTTTTATGAAAGAGTGGCTATTAAAACTGTTCTTCATCTAACAAACGCGATCTTCGTATAGCTTTATTATATAAAACTATGACACAACTTTTAAGAACGTCGTTTTCTTGCGATTTTCGGTCTTAGAGACTGTCAATCATGTTAGAAAAAAATAAGGGTTTTTCCTGTATACAAACCAAACAACTAATAGGAAGATAAGGGATTTTCCTGGTACAGTTATTTACAACTTATGACACGAACATGCATATGCATTTCATACCTTTAATAAGAAAATAAGGGTTTTCTTGGAAGACACAACAAATCATATCTCAACCATTAGGGAAAATATGGGATTTTCTAGATCTAATACATTCATTTTCAACACAACAAGTCATCACGCTTCAAACTTGAAATACTGAGTTTTCTGGAAAACATAAACCCATTTTGGAATGGCATCCAATTTTTCTAAACTACTTATGCACTCACCAACTTAATTGTTGACACTTTTTCTTTGAATTAACTTGTATTCTACGGGAACCGCTAAGCAGGTTTGGGAATCAACTTTTGGGATTAACGCGCTGGCGTTAATTACTTCTTTTGAATGATGTTTATGTATTTATCTTTTGAACATGTAATGAATACAATTATGTAAACATCTTGGAAACTTTAATATATGGTGGTGTGTACTTTGCTTTCTATGAACTGTTATGATACTGAATATGACGTCCTCCGCCCCCGAACGTTCCCGCCGTTCTGCTTTGGGGGTGTGACAATTGGTTTGTGAAAAAATGTATCTTTTTGAGTTTGTTTAACCGAAGAATTTTGTGATTGGTTTGTTTTATGAACCTTTGGTGATTTAGATTTCGAATCAATTGTCTTTGCAACAGCAGGTTTTTCATTAGACACTACTTGCTAGAAAATAGCCTTTCGTGCCTTTCGTTTCGAAACCTTGTTTTCTTTGGAAAACTTTTCAACAAGCATTTTAAACTCATTTGAATTCAATTTTACAACAAAATTTGATTCAACAACATCTTTTTCAAAAACTTCTTTTTCTTTTTCAATTTTTACTGCCCATTTCTGTGTTGGTTTTCGTCTTTGAAAAACATATGAGTTTTTAGTTAGAGTATTTTCTACCGTATTTTGATTTGCAAAGAATCCTTTGGTAGTTGAACGTTTGTTGTCGTTCTCAACCATTTTGTTGAACTCAGGCTTGATATTCTCAATATTTCCAGTTGTGACAAATACTTGATTTGGAAAAACCACATTATCAGTGCATGTAAAGTTCGGATACACGACTGTGTTGGTTTCCAAGAAGTGTGAACCTTTGTCATTGAGTACTTTGTCGAATTCCTTTGTGTCTCCATACACTTGTGCAACAACTATTCGAGGAGTTGATGTTTCAGTTGAAACATTCTTTTCAATTTTGCTTTCATCCATCACCTTTAATTCTTCTTCCTCGTCATCAGTATCATCTGTCTGATTGATTTCTACTTCCACATCATCAAAGTCAAAAAGTTTTGAAGTTGAGGGTTTTTTAGTGTCAACCTTTACTATTGAATCAACAATAATTTCTTTGCCTTTGATCTTAGATGTTATATTAATGACAGACAATTGAGAACAATCAACCTTTTCTTCATCTTCGATTTCACTGATTTCACTCAAATTATCTGAATTGTCATCGACATCAGCATAATTGAATTCAGAATCAATATTCGAAGTCTTAGTTTTCTTTAAGATTTTCACTTGTTCATTTTTCGTTAAACTTTCATTAACGATTTCAACCAATTCATCAGCATTCAAAAATTCATCAATTTTTACAATACCATAAGCAAACCTATCATCTGGTATTTTATCAAATTGAGCAATTGTATCCTCACAATCATACAAAACAATATCTAATTTTTCCCTTTCGTATGCAAGAAAAGGTAATAACTTCCTATGTTGTTCTTTACTTATTTTAGAAGAGTGATGTAAAGCAGTTAATTTCGCATATAATCCTTTTGTTGCGTTACATTAGATATTACGTTGAGCTAACAATAGTCTCACTTCCCTATCTAAGTTATCCCTATCTATATTAACATTCTTCATTTGTAATTCTAGAAAATCTACTCTGCTTCGTTTTGGTTCTAAATGCCTTCGTGTCTTAGCTAGTTAACTATTAAGTTTATGGGCCTCAGTACTAGCAGACACAACAACAACATCAAAATATGCAGCAGTATCATCAAAAGCAGTTATTTCAGCATCATAAGCAATTAAAGGGATATTGAAAGATTCAAGAATAGCATGTACCTTTGTTTTCATTGGAGATTTGTCAGTGGATTTCGAAACGAAGCACTTGCTAGAGACTTCCTTTTCGCCCTGCTCCTCAAAGCTCGCAAACATCTCACCATGAGTTGGGTGCTTCATCTCTTCGTCATCAGACCTAGAAGACCAGATCTGATATGTCCCACTCACCTCTTCATCATCTTCACCTCTCGCAACCAACGACAAACTCTTTGCCTAAGCTCGAACCTCTTCAAGCTTCTCTATATAGTACGCTTCGTCTTTCACTTTATTTTTCTTCTCGTCTTTCTTACGAAGCATGTAATCCGCTACGAAATGATTTGCCCCATTGCAATAGTGGCAATCCACACCTAAATCTCCCTTTAACTTCTTCTCTCTTTTCGACTCCTTAACCTTTTCTTTAGCTTTTTCAAACTTTTGAAACTTTTTCTTCTCATCTCCACCAGCCTTCACATAGCTTCCCTTCGCATCACCTTGCTTTCCTTTAGGGTTAAACGAATGGTTGAACAAGATAGAAATTTCAGGTTGTCACATTATCCCCCCGTTAGAGGGAATTTCGTCCCGAAATTCAGACACAGAATGCGAATCATGGACTCGGAAATAGATGAGGGTGTTTCAATTTCATGGAATCTTCTAGCTCCTAAGTGAATTCAGGTTCATGCTCAGCATTCCAGCTGACGTTAACCATCGGTATGCGACTTTGTTTTGCTATTTTGACTTCCCTGTCCCTTTTCTATGGGTTCCTCTGCGAAGTGTAAGCTCTCGTCTGGTTCGATCTCATCGTGAGGTATCATAAGTGCCTCATCGGACAAACACTTCTTTAGGATAGGTAGGCTAACCGTATATGTCCCTAGTCTTAGTGCTTTAAACTTGACTTGCTACGCGTGTGGTGTTTCCGAAATGGTCTGTTGGGCATGCTTAAGGAAGGTTACGAGTGGATACCATGCTCCTTACATGAGTACTTTCGGGGTTTGAAGCAAGATGAATTGTCGAGGTTCGCATCTAGTTGTCGTTATGAGTGACGAGAGTTTTGTTATTTGATTGATTCAATGCAAAGGGTCTCCTCGGTGACATGTGGGTTTGGTGTAGAGTGAATTAAGCTAGAATATATGGAATGACGTCGTATGGTCGTGTGTTAGGTTAGTTCAGAAAGAACATTTTGTTAGAACATTGGTGCCTCTGGGTGCTTTACTGGTGTTGTTCTGTTTTGATCCATATATTATTACTACGATAGATTCGTATTGACTTACGTATATTATATGAAAGATTATTCTCATGAATGTTACTTTGTTTAGACGAGTAAGACATTATTACGATTAGAATTTAGTTGGGAAACATACCGCTGTTCTCAGGTGGTTCTGGGGTAGACTCCCCTATAGTGATCATTAGCACTCTTCTTTCTTCACCAGGGTTTCTGTCCAATGGACAATCTCTCCTGTAGTGTCCTGCTTCACCACATTCATCGCAAGTCTGACTCACTTCCTCAAAATGGGACTTGAGAGATTGGTCATGCTGGTACTCTACAGAAACGGATGGTGTGTGTAGAGAATTGTAATCGAGAATCAGAAAGAAATCATGATTAAACAAGTTCGTAATGTAAGATTGAACACAAGAAGTAAATATGAATTTGTTGTAATTGTATTACTCTCTGAGAACTTGAATACAAAATGACTATGCGAAAGCTGGAAAACCCGATAGTCTACATCAAGGCTCAGTCCCTATTTATAGGAAAGATGAGAGTACAAAAAATACTAAGTCTAGAATTTAAGCTTCGATAGAAAATGACTTAGCAAATACTGTTGGATTAGTGTCTAAGTCCATAACTATTTTGGTATGTATTTGACCCGATGGTGCATGGTCCTTTTGGGTTGCCTTCACCAAAGCAACTTGATAGGATGAATTATGAAGAGAAAGGATTAAATATGATTTATTAATATATTATGAGAATAATATATTAAAGGAGAAATCATATTGTTTAATTAAAATTAGTCAAGAATTAATAAGAATTAAGTTTGTGACTAAAATAGATTAATTAAACTTAAGGGACTGGAATTGTAATTATAAGATAATTGCAATTGGGCCATGGATTGCCTTATATTATAAGGTTGGACGAATTCTATGGGGAAACCCATTAGAAATCGTCCAAGGCCTTTAAGGAAAGGAGTCCATGGGTTGCTTAGGGCTTAAGCATCCAAATTAGGGTTTCCTTGTTAGATAACCCTAATAGCCTCACTATTTAAAGAACCCTTATGCCCCAAAAACGTGGTGAACTAGTTATCTAGGGTTTCCACACGTTTTGGGCAGCCTCCTTCTCTTCTCCTGTTCATCCTCTTGCTCTTGGTGTTTGTGAACCATTAGAGGAGTGACATTTGTGACTCTAAGCTTTCCAAAGTCAATACAAGAAGGATTTGAGATTGTTATTGCTACATAACAATCAAGGTATGATCTAAACCCTAATTATATGTTATATTGATTATCATATGCTAGATCTAGGGTTTATAGTCTTGGATGAACTACATGTACAATAGAAAAACCTAGATCCAAGCATTAGGGTTTGTATGAGCACATAGGATGTTCTTATGGCTAAAACCCATCAGTGGTATCAGAGCCTTGATTGGTTTCTATTGTATTGATGCATTATGTAACTGAAAATCGTTTTCTGGCTCACTGTTCGACCTGACTCGGCGAGTCACTATTGGACTCGCACGAGTCAGCCCTACTCGGCGAGTTCCAAAGTGTGACTCGGTGAGTCGGAGCGTCAGACAGAGGAAATTTCACATTTTGTTGTTATCTTGCTTAAGGATAATTACCATATTCGTTTTAAACCTATAAAATACGAATTTTATTGTTTCTTAATGAATATCCTTGCGAAAACACAAGATAATTACCAATTGATTAGATAATAACTTCCTTATATGATAAAGATTGGATTATTTTTATTAATTGGGTAACTTATTTTGCAAGAAATTGAAATTAGGTCAAATATAGATAATGATGAAATTAATTGTTTAATGTATATTATTTGTTATTTGATCCTTATGTAATGAAAAGTTTCAATTTTCCCCTTAAGGTTTTATAGTTTAAATTTGAACTCAAAAGTTTAGTTTTGAAATTTAAATAGTTGAAACCCTAATGTTTTGAAAAGGTTTCAAAACTTGCCCTCAAGTTTTGGAATTTAAATTTTGATTAAAAGTTTAATTTTGATGTATATTTAAATTCTAACCCTAATGTTTTGAAATGTTTCAAAACTTGCCCTCAAGTTTTGGAATTTAAAAGTTGATTAAAGGTTTAATTTAGGAATGTTAAATTCTAAAACCCTAGTATTGTTTTTGAAAACTTCAAATGTCACACCCCCAAACCTGAACGGCGGAATCGTTCGGGGGCGGAGGACATCATATTCAGTATCATAACAGTTCATAGAAAGGAAAGTACACACCACCATAATATAAATATGTTTGAAAAGTTTACATGATTGAAGGTGTTACATGTTTGCAAAAGAAATCAAATATAAAATGGTGATCCAAAATATGTTACTAACGCCAATGCGTTAGTCTTCAGAAGTAGTTGCTACCTGGCTAGCGGTTTCCTGTGAATACAAGTTATTTCAAAGAAAAAGTGTCAACATTTAAGTTGGTGAGTTCATAAGTAGTGTTTTGAGAAGATGTATGCCATTCGAAAGTGTTTGCATGTTTTCCAGAAAAACCCTTATTTTCTTATAAAAGTATGCAATGCATATGAATGTTCGTGATGTAAATTGCAACTAATTGTACCGAGAAAATCCCTTATTTTCCTATTAGTTGTTTGGTTTGTATACAGGAAAAACCCTTATTTCCCTGACATAACTGGCAGTCTCTAAGACCGAAAATCGCAAGCAAGCGACGTGCTTGTAAGTTGTGTCATAGTTTTACATAGTAAAGCTATACGAAGATCGCACTTATTAGATGAAGAATAGTTTTAATGACTACTCGTTCATAAAAGCATAATACCATAATAATTGTATATCCGATGAGTTTTATAACCATACTAAACATAATATGCCTGTAGCGACGTTCTTCAGGCGTCGTAGCGTTATGACAACTGTCACCCCAAAAGACGGACTGTAGCTAACAGTCAGGGCGCGGGATCATGACTTCCCGTATAGATCTATACACATTTGACACGTTCTCCGAACGGGAGACTCTGGTTATAGACAGGACTTGTAGCATTATTTTCTAATAAAGAAAGTAACGTTTGAAGATATACACGACTCATGGATTCTCAACTAAGTCCGTAATAAGGTAGTAGTTTGTATGCAAAGTTTAACCTCTTTCACAATGTTTGACAAAGCATAATCATAAGTTCTTTGAATGCATGAAATGACTTAGTAAAGAATGTTACCCTTGATATGATGTGTTTGTATGTAAACGTATAAATAAAACATATTTCTATTTATAAACATATTATATCCCAAAGAGGGTAAAGCTGTGTTGTGAGGGGTTTTGTATCATAATAACTTCACAAGATAGTTAAAACAACAGTATGAAAAGTATATCAAAAGGTTAATGTTTCACACGAATTTAGTCATGTGTTAACTTGTATTCCTCCCCAAAAAGAGTATAAAACATTTAAAATGTATTTAAAGAGTGTTCAAAGGGGATATGAACTCACTTGATAGTTTGAAGATTGTGAGGTGGAAAACCGAGCAGAGTTTCGTCTCGGGAAACTGATTTTTTTCTTGGGATTCTCGGGAATCTCGGGAGTAGAATCGGCCTTCGGGACTTGAGCCAAAAAGACCAGAGCTTCGGGTTTGAACGGACACGGAAAACGAGGAAATGCTGAGAGAGAGAGAAGAGAAATGAACCCTTTCTTTGGAAACCCTCGCATTCTATTTATAGGAAGGCAAGTCTGCCTCGGTACGCGGGGCGTACGCTCGTACGCGCTGCGTACGCGTACGTCATGCATGACCGAAGCCTCGACTGCCTCGGTTCGGATGGGACGGGTTCTTGGGTTATCGGGTCGGATGGGACGGGTTGCTGGGGAGGTGGGTCGGATGGGACGCCGGGTCGGACGGGTCGGACGGGTCGGCTTCCTCGGATATGGCGACGTGGACGATCCGAGGCCAATCCTCTCGGTTACGCGGGGCGTACAGGAGTACGCAGCGCGTACTTCGGAGAAGGACGCTGACTCCTCTTCGGATAATATCCGAATTTTGAATTAAATAATTAATTAATTTATTTAATAAACTTCAAAAATCCATATCTTCTTTATACGAACTCCGTTTTCGATGGTCTTTATATCCACGCGTAGGTGAGACTACGATCTACAACTTTCGTTTAGACTCCGTTGGCAAATTCCAAAATTATTTTTATTATTTATTTTATAACTAATCGCTTTTAAGGAATTTCTTTGAAAAATCATAACTTCCTCATGCGAAGTCAGATTTGGACGTTCTTTTTGTGTACGCTCACGGTTTAATGTTATCTATGACTTTCATTTAGATACCTAAGGCTAAATGTTATCGTATTGAAACTTTGCGTTTTTCGTTTGATCGGTGTTGTCGGTTTTGACAGAAATCTTAGAATGGTCATAGCTTCTTCGCCATAACTCAGATTTTAGTGTTTCTTTATTTATTTGGAACCTTTAAGACGATATCTACTACATAGCGTACTCCAAATCAGAGCTTTTGAACAATTCATTTATCGATGATATTCCCATTACATTCAAAAGGGGTTACAAGACTCGGTTTATAATGCCCGGGATAACGGGTTGTTACATCATCCCCCCGTTAAACGGAATTTCGTCCCGAAATTTAATACAAGGTAAGAGTTTTAGGGGCTGAGGAAGAGATGCGGATACTTCTGTAGCATTTGGTCTTCCCGTTCCCATGTGAATTCGGGTCCTCTCTTAGCATTCCATCGAACTTTTACTATTGGAATGCGACTCTGTTTGGTCCTTTTAACTTCCCTATCCATGATCTCGACGGGTTCTTCCACAAAGTTGAGATTTTCGTTTAACGCGATTTCATCGAGTGGAATTACAAGTGTTTCGTCGGACAAACACTTTTTCAGGTTCGACACGTGGAATACTGGATGCACTTTGTTAAGCTCGATTGGAAGTTGGAGTTTGTAGGCCACTGGACCAACTCTCGAAATGATTTCGTAGGGTCCAATGTACCTGGGATTTAGCTTTCCACGCTTCCCAAAGCGTATCACGCCTTTCCAGGGTGAGACCTTCAGTAGCACACGGTCGCCAATCTGGAATTCCAAGGGTTTACGTCTCCTGTCGGCATAGCTCTTTTGCCTATCCCTTGAGGACTTCAGTCGTTCTCGTATTTGCACGATCTTTTCGGTAGTCTCTCTGATGATCTCTGGGCCAGTAAGGGTGCTCTTAGTGACTAGACCTTTTGCCAATTGGGTGTCGCCCACTTCCGTCCAGCACAGGGGTGATCTGCACTTACGGCCGTAAAGGGCTTCGAACGGAGCGGTCTTGATACTAGTATGATAACTATTGTTATAAGAGAACTCGACCAAAGGCAAGTGAATATCCCATGCCTTGCCAAAGTCGATTACACATGCTCGCAACATGTCTTCCAAGGTTTGGATCGTCCTCTCACTCTGTCCGTCAGTTTGAGGGTGGTATGCTGTACTCATGTCCAACCTCGTTCCCATGGATTTTTGCAGTGATTGCCAAAATCTGGAAGTGAACCTGCTGTCTCTATCTGAGATGATGGACATTGGTACCCCATGAAGTCGTACGATCTCCCGGATGTAGGTTCTTGATAGTTTTTCCATCCTATCGGTTTCCTTGATAGGTAAGAAATGGGCTGATTTGGTTAATCTGTCGACGATTACCCAAATAGTATCTTGGCCACTCTGAGTTTTGGGCAGTTTGGTTATGAAGTCCATGGAAATCTGCTCCCATTTCCACTCAGGTATATCAGGTTGTTGGAGTAGGCCTGAGGGTTTTTGGTGTTCTATTTTTATTTTGGCGCAAGTTAGACACTTGCTCACATACGTAGCGATCTCTGCTTTCATGTTTGGCCACCAGTAGAGTTGCTTGAGATCTAGATACATTTTGTCTGACCCTGGGTGTACGGAGTATGGGGTCCTATGTGCCTCGCTCATAACTACCTCTCTGAATCCCCCAAACTTTGGTGTCCAGATCCGGTTCATGAGGTAGCGTGCTCCGTCACTCTTGATTTCTAAGTTCTTGTCCATTCCCCTAAGGGCCTCACCTGCCACGTTTTCGGGTTTCAAGGCCTCTAATTGAGCTTCCTTGACTTGCGTTGATAGGTGCGAATGGATCGACATAGCTAATGACTTCACTCTCCGGCCTGAGTACTCCTTTCGACTAAGGGCATCGGCTACGACGTTTGCCTTTCCCGGATGATAGCGAATATCGCATTCGTAATCACTGAGTAGCTCGACCCATCGCCGTTGTCTCATGTTGAGCTCCTTCTGATCGAAAATGTGTTGTAAGCTCTTGTGGTCGGTAAAGATAGTGCTCTTCGTTCCATAAAAGTAATGTCTCCAGATCTTCAGGGCAAACACTACTGCTCCTAGCTCAAGATCGTGGGTCGTGTAGTTAACCTCATGTGTTTTCAACTGTCTCGAGGCGTAGGCGATGACCTTACCTCGCTGCATCAGAACACATCCGAGTCCTTGGTTTGATGCATCGCAATAAACTACGAAGTCTTCTATTCCTTCAGGAAGGGATAGTATTGGTGCGGTGCACAAGGCTCGTTTGAGCGTTTGGAACGCTCTTTCTTGTTTCTCTTCCCAGTCAAAGGCCACACCTTTCTGGGTTAGGGTTGTAAGAGGCTTCGCTATTCGTGAGAAGTTCTGAATGAACCTGCGGTAGTAACCAGCGAGACCTAGAAATTGGCGAATTTCTGTAGGAGTCTTCGGTGCTGACCAGTTCTCAATGGCCTTAATTTTGGATGGGTCCACGTGGATTCCCTCTTCGCTTACCACGTGTCCTAAGAATTCGACTCTTCGGATCCAAAATTCACATTTCGAGAACTTCGCATAAAGTTTCTCTCTTCTTAATGTCCCTAGAACTTGTCGCAGATGATCGCCATGTTCTTTCTTACTTCGGGAGTAGATCAGGATGTCGTCAATGAAAACGATGACGAACTGATCCAAGTAAGGTCGGCATACTCTATTCATCAGATCCATGAAGACTGCAGGCGCATTGGTCAATCCGAATGGCATCACCACGAACTCGTAATGTCCGTGACGAGTTCGGAAGGCGGTCTTCGGCACATCCTCCTCTAGCACTCGTAACTGGTGATACCCGGACCTCAGATCAATCTTAGAAAAATAGTTCGCCCCTTGCAGTTGGTCGAATAGATCATCTATGCGCGGTAGAGGATAACGATTCTTGACCGTCAGTTTGTTGAGTTCTCTGTAGTCGATGCACATTCTGAATGATCCATCCTTCTTTTTCACAAACAACACGGGTGCTCCCCATGGTGAGAAGCTCGGTCTGATGAATCCTTTTTCCAGTAATTCATTCAGTTGACTGGATAGTTCCT
Source organism: Lactuca sativa (assembly GCF_002870075.4). Lineage (NCBI taxonomy): Eukaryota > Viridiplantae > Streptophyta > Magnoliopsida > Asterales > Asteraceae > Lactuca > Lactuca sativa. Next base: position 178,498,648 of record NC_056625.2, on the reverse strand, counting down.
GCATCTCTGCCGGGGCTAATCGATAGGGTGCTTTGGCTACTGGGGTAGCTCCGGGAATCAGATCGATTCTGAATTCGACTTGTCTTACGGGTGGTATCCCTGGAAGGTCCTCGGGAAACACATCGGGAAAATCGCATACGTCGGGCACATCCTTGATGTCCCGGACTTCGCGTTTCACGTCTACAACATGTGCAAGAAATGCGTGACACTCCTTTCGTAAGTGCTTCTGAGCTTGGATACTTGAGATGATTTTAAGAGTGGTACTAGGTTTGTCGCCCAAGACGAGGAAGGTTTCGCCGGTTGGCAGATTAAGGCGAACGGCCTTATCGTAACATAGAATGTCCGCACGATGTGAACTCAGCCAATCCATGCCAATGATGACATAGAAACTCTTAATCGAGACTGGCATGAGGTTGATTTGAAAGGGATTATCGTTTAGAGTTAGGGTGCAGTTTAAGTATATCTCTTTAGTGCTTTCAGTTTTCCCGTTGGCCATTTCTACTATGAACGGTTCACTTAATGATTGTGGTAATGGTTTTAGCATGCTTTTAAAGTCGTGACTCACAAAACTCCTTTCCGCTCCACTATCGAACAAAATGCATGCATACGAGTTATCGAGAAGAAACGTACCCGTAACAACAGTAGGGTCCGCAATGGCTTCATCTTGTCCCATTGCGAAAACTCGGCCTCTCCCACCGATATTCCTGTTGTTTGCCTTCGGGCAGTCCTTGCGGTAGTGCCCTGTGCTCCCGCACTCAAAGCAAGCGCAGCTTACTCCGGTATTAGCAGTGGGGGCGGATTGTTGGGTTGGCTCCTTGCAATAGCGGGCTGTATGACCCTTCTTATTGCACCTGGTGCATTGAAGGCCATGACAGAGACCGTGATGGTGGAAGTTGCACTGGTTACATTTCGGTAGCTTTCCATTGTATGAACTTGTGGGGGCAGAGTTGGTAGGTACAGTAATGGCGTGGGTCGCTATCACTTGTTGTTTCATAGGGTTCTCCTGGAGGATTTGTCCCCTCCTCTTGTTCCAAGGCCTACTCTGTCCCTGAGCCTCCCTAGGTGGATTTGCGGCTGTTGTGATGGTACTCTGTCTCGCTCCGTGATCGATGAGTCGTTGTGCCAGGCGTTTAGCGCTGTTGCAGGTGATAGGGTTGGAGGCTAGGACATGCCCTTGAATCTGGGGTGACAACCCCCAAATGTACCTTTCGACCTTCTTTGATTCTGGGTTGACCATGGTAGGGCACAAAGCAGCGAGATCGTTGAACCTAGCTGTGTAAGCGACTAGGTCAGACCCGACCATTTTCAAATTCCAGAGTTCCTGCTCAAGCTTTTGCACTTCACCCCTTGGGCAGTATTCTTCCAGTAGTAGTACCTTCAGTTCTTCCCAACTCATGGCGTTAGCGACAGTGAGCGTCACTGAGTTCACATGGCTTTTCCACCAAGTGAGGGCTCGATCTATGAAGGTGCAAGCAGCGAACTTAACCTTGCTTGTTTCTTGGCACGAGCAGATCTCGAAGACCGTTTCGGTCTTTTCGAACCATTGCATTAGTGCAATGACTCCTCCTGTTCCATTAAAAGTTTTTGGTTTAGCGTTAGAGAACTCCTTGTAGGTACATTCTCTTCCTTGGCCATGACCAGTGCCATGATTTGGATGATTCGTGCTGCTTCCCGCCCCTCCATTCCCTTGGGAGTTTATTTGCGAGAGGGCTGCGGTTACCGCTGCTGTGATAGCAGCCTGAACCATGGCCGGATCATAAGCTGGTGGTGGAGGTGGTGGTGGTGTCGTGCCCGGCCTGGGCCTTAAGTTTGGACGAGGAGGCATCTTGCTGCCAAAAGAAAAATATGGAAGAAAATTATAAGTTTTGGCAGTTCAAAGTTGAATGATATTGAGTTAACTGCCTTAAATAGATTAAGAATTTGGTTTGATCAACAATGGGTTTTGAGCTTGATTTATTAATAACGTTTGAATGGATGCACTTATGAGTTGAACGGAATACACATAATTAAAATCAGAGAAGGGGGGTATGCCCCATATATATAAAACATATAGTCGTGTTACATCCGAGTTTAGACAAAACTTTTTGACCTTTCTAAAGGTCTCCGATTACAGAAAGTTTTAACGAAAAGGAAATTCTTATCCGAAGTCCTAATTTATAACAAAATTTGAAATCCTTGCAGGCACTACTTGCGACGTAGGTTGCGCTTGGAGCTTGACTCCGCATCTGATTGCTTCGATTCCATTAGGCGTCGATCAAAAGCGGCTTGTTGCTCCCTTAACTCGGCTAGGGCTGCAATTATCTGTGCCTGAAATGCCTCAGACTGGAGTTGGACATTATCTTGTATCTTGTCCAGTCTACGGATATCGGAAGTGTGAACCTGCACTTCCACGTTGATATCCCGGAGTCGGCTTGCTTGTACTCCGGACTGATAGGACTGATTGGCTAACTTACCAACCATTACCGGGAGTGCTCGATCAGCCGAACTGCCACCGCGGACATCGTAGAAGTCCCGACACATGCCGTAGGGAGGGCGTATGCCTTGTTGTTGGCTCCAATGATGTAGGTGACTTCCCCAGACGGGAGTGGGTCCTTGGAAGTTCCTCACATGGACAGGAGGTTGAATGGGTGGTGGATCGATCACTTCAGGTTCTGAGTCAGTACCGGAGTCATCACCCAATTCTATGGGTTCCTCATCCTCTTCTGGATCATCTTCGATCCATCCTCCGTTGCCTTGGTTGGGAAAGTAGGGGTCATTGGGGTGGTGAAATCCAGCCATTTGACTGTACGAGAAATAGGGTCATAAGATTTGAATAAAGTCGGAACATGCAAAACATGTAAGTTAGTTTAAATAGCAACTACTCCTATAGTATTTAAATTATTGTGTTTGATTCTAATAACGGTTTGGTAAGTTTTTAAAATTTGTTGTCCACTGCAGACACCCCTCGGCACACGTTAGTCGGCTCTCGGACAAATATAGTTGATCAGGCTATATCCTTCCCAGTTCCGATTACATGTCCCAAGGCGTACCTGTACTGCACAACTCATTAATAATACTTCTAATATGGTACGATGTGGAACTGTTATTTATTACTAAATGAATGCATGCTTACTTACAAAAACTAAATAGATTTAATTTCAAAAGCATGACTCTTCTCAGAGTGTTTTTGCCCAGTTGAGTTTATAGTTGTATAAAAAAATGGTTTTGATATACTTAATTCACTATAAACGAAGCTCTGATACCAATTTGTCACACCCCCAAACCTGAACGGCGGAATCGTTCGGGGGCGGAGGACATCATATTCAGTATCATAACAGTTCATAGAAAGGAAAGTACACACCACCATAATATAAATATGTTTGAAAAGTTTACATGATTGAAGGTGTTACATGTTTGCAAAAGAAATCAAATATAAAATGGTGATCCAAAATATGTTACTAACGCCAATGCGTTAGTCTTCAGAAGTAGTTGCTACCTGGCTAGCGGTTTCCTGTGAATACAAGTTATTTCAAAGAAAAAGTGTCAACATTTAAGTTGGTGAGTTCATAAGTAGTGTTTTGAGAAGATGTATGCCATTCGAAAGTGTTTGCATGTTTTCCAGAAAAACCCTTATTTTCTTATAAAAGTATGCAATGCATATGAATGTTCGTGATGTAAATTGCAACTAATTGTACCGAGAAAATCCCTTATTTTCCTATTAGTTGTTTGGTTTGTATACAGGAAAAACCCTTATTTCCCTGACATAACTGGCAGTCTCTAAGACCGAAAATCGCAAGCAAGCGACGTGCTTGTAAGTTGTGTCATAGTTTTACATAGTAAAGCTATACGAAGATCGCACTTATTAGATGAAGAATAGTTTTAATGACTACTCGTTCATAAAAGCATAATACCATAATAATTGTATATCCGATGAGTTTTATAACCATACTAAACATAATATGCCTGTAGCGACGTTCTTCAGGCGTCGTAGCGTTATGACAACTGTCACCCCAAAAGACGGACTGTAGCTAACAGTCAGGGCGCGGGATCATGACTTCCCGTATAGATCTATACACATTTGACACGTTCTCCGAACGGGAGACTCTGGTTATAGACAGGACTTGTAGCATTATTTTCTAATAAAGAAAGTAACGTTTGAAGATATACACGACTCATGGATTCTCAACTAAGTCCGTAATAAGGTAGTAGTTTGTATGCAAAGTTTAACCTCTTTCACAATGTTTGACAAAGCATAATCATAAGTTCTTTGAATGCATGAAATGACTTAGTAAAGAATGTTACCCTTGATATGATGTGTTTGTATGTAAACGTATAAATAAAACATATTTCTATTTATAAACATATTATATCCCAAAGAGGGTAAAGCTGTGTTGTGAGGGGTTTTGTATCATAATAACTTCACAAGATAGTTAAAACAACAGTATGAAAAGTATATCAAAAGGTTAATGTTTCACACGAATTTAGTCATGTGTTAACTTGTATTCCTCCCCAAAAAGAGTATAAAACATTTAAAATGTATTTAAAGAGTGTTCAAAGGGGATATGAACTCACTTGATAGTTTGAAGATTGTGAGGTGGAAAACCGAGCAGAGTTTCGTCTCGGGAAACTGATTTTTTTCTTGGGATTCTCGGGAATCTCGGGAGTAGAATCGGCCTTCGGGACTTGAGCCAAAAAGACCAGAGCTTCGGGTTTGAACGGACACGGAAAACGAGGAAATGCTGAGAGAGAGAAGAGAAATGAACCCTTTCTTTGGAAACCCTCGCATTCTATTTATAGGAAGGCAAGTCTGCCTCGGTACGCGGGGCGTACGCTCGTACGCGCTGCGTACGCGTACGTCATGCATGACCGAAGCCTCGACTGCCTCGGTTCGGATGGGACGGGTTCTTGGGTTATCAGGTCGGATGGGACGGGTTGCTGGGGAGGTGGGTCGGATGGGACGCCGGGTCGGACGGGTCGGACGGGTCGGCTTCCTCGGATATGGCGACGTGGACGATCCGAGGCCAATCCTCTCGGTTACGCGGGGCGTACAGGAGTACGCAGCGCGTACTTCGGAGAAGGACGCTGACTCCTCTTCGGATAATATCCGAATTTTGAATTAAATAATTAATTAATTTATTTAATAAACTTCAAAAATCCATATCTTCTTTATACGAACTCCGTTTTCGATGGTCTTTATATCCACGCGTAGGTGAGACTACGATCTACAACTTTCGTTTAGACTCCGTTGGCAAATTCCAAAATTATTTTTATTATTTATTTTATAACTAATCGCTTTTAAGGAATTTCTTTGAAAAATCATAACTTCCTCATGCGAAGTCAGATTTGGACGTTCTTTTTGTGTACGCTCACGGTTTAATGTTATCTATGACTTTCATTTAGATACCTAAGGCTAAATGTTATCGTATTGAAACTTTGCGTTTTTCGTTTGATCGGTGTTGTCGGTTTTGACAGAAATCTTAGAATGGTCATAGCTTCTTCGCCATAACTCAGATTTTAGTGTTTCTTTATTTATTTGGAACCTTTAAGACGATATCTACTACATAGCGTACTCCAAATCAGAGCTTTTGAACAATTCATTTATCGATGATATTCCCATTACATTCAAAAGGGGTTACAAGACTCGGTTTATAATGCCCGGGATAACGGGTTGTTACATCAAATCACACCCTTATGGTTTTATGATTTAGTTAAGGTGTATAATTAAAAGGGGTTAATAAATCCATAAAAGTTTAGGTTTACAATTTAATTGAATTAAAAGTATAATTATTAAATTTGACCTCCTAGTATTTTAAAAGTGTAAAATACACCCTATACTATATATAACATTAAAAGTCTAACATTATATATATGTATGAGTAAAAGTCAGTCTTACCGTTAGTAGGCTTCATTCACGAAGCTGGTCTATAAGGGGAGTTTAAGGAAATTGTCTATAAAATGACGATTGAATGGGTATCCAGTCTTACCCGCCACACCCTTGACTAGTGGAGGGTCGTTAGCCGAACGGGTAGGATAGGACAAAACCTTCCATTACAAGTATAATGAAGTACGATAGTAACTATATGTTTTACAAATTCCCAATCTTAGTTACTTGAGCAAAGTTAATTGATGCAATTCCATGAAATTACACTTTGTGCCCTTGTGAAGACGTTAGTGGAGCTTGTGTGGTTTACCGGCACACTAAATGGTTCTAAGTAAAGGTAGCAAAGGGTGACTCAATGTTTGCCATAGTTCGGTAGAGCGTGTGTGGTTTACCGGCACATCAAATAGGTGACTGTAACATGTGAGGGCACCATGTAAGTTTGCATGGTTATTCACACCCACTTTGTGATCCTCGGCATTCCAGTCACAAACGAGAGGGGCATATTGAGATTTAAACATGCCATTGAAAATTTCAATGAATCTCAAAGGATCTAGGAGTTTTCATAGATTTAAAACTTCAATTTCTTTTCGTTTTCATGGTGGAAATTAGTGAATCGTCATTCACTTACCTTCAAATATTCTGCAACTAGATTACGAAATCCTTTTTCTAGGTTGTAGCATATTGTGTTGGGTCCTAGCCTTAGTATCTCATTTGGGTGATTTACAAAGGACTCAATCAATCAACTAACTTGAATTCGTTTTCTCCCGTTTTATAGATGTCAAAGTACGACAACTATGGTGTTCCCAAATCCCGTGGAATAAGCATTCCACATGAAGATGATATTCCACGATTTGATCGAGGTACAAGAAATCATGCTTCACTTTCTCCACCTCCTCCAATTATTCTCCCTAACCCACAAGTTCGAAGGCTTGAAAATTTCAAGCTCACTCAAGCCCTTTTGGCAAGTAAACATAAAGAAGGAAAGTCGGTGTGTGCACACGTCCTAGGGATGAAGTCACACATTGATAGGTTAAGAGTGTTGGGATCCGTTGTCTGTGAGGAGAAGGTTGTTGATTGGGTTCCGCAGTCACTTCATAACTCATATAGTGAGTTCGTAAGAGAGTACTATATGATGAACTGCGACGTGACCCTTGTAGATCTCACCTGTATGCTTATTGCTGCTGAATCAGCAATGGTTTGGCACAATAGAAAAGAAAAGTTGATTGGTGAATCTGCCTTCAAGACCATTCTAGATTCTTAATACATAATGTGATAAGATTACAATGATGTCTTGTAGAATCGAAGAAAAGAAAGGAAGCTTAAGGGAAGAAGTGAGCAGAATCTAACAGTGAAGGAATGGATTTCGATCGCATTTGAAGATTAGATTCTACTTAGAGTTAGAATAAGATTGCTAAGAAAGATGTAGTAGCATAGTTTTTCAATGAATTGCATTGTAAGGACAAATTTTTCCGCAATAAAATAAGTTTTGATTTTATATTATTTATTTATCCTTGCAATGGGTGTATGAAAAATTGATGTTAGAATGTTTCTATTATTAGCAATAATGGATTTGATTCTTAATTATGTTATTTGTGGAAATGTCGAAAATTTACCGAATAGGGAAAGTTTCTCAATGCCTAAGTTTCAATTGGACAGAAACTTGGAATCATACAACTTGGTTGCACGATGAATGAGAAATTTCATATTTGGAAATTAGACTAATTCATTGACAAAGTGTCAAGTGAAGGACTAGGAGATCGAGTACACAAAGTTGTATGTTGATCAAGTCCACCACAAGAATAACAAAGATATTCGTCATGATTTACTAAAGGTTTAGCGAATATGATTATACTTATAAGATTAAGTGTAATTTTGAATTGATTGAAAAGGTTTAAATCAATAGCAGAACGAATAAGAAGAATCAAGTAGGCAGAAAGACAAAAGTTTCTCTATTCTAAGAAGAAGGGAGAGTACCTTTTATGCTTTATGATAGGTTTTAATGATTAAGAACCATATCTCAATTGATCCTCTAAGTGTGTATTAGTACAATTGTATGTCTAAGAAGAGGAATCAAGAATTGAAGAAATGGTTAAATCAAGAAGTCAATCATACTTCGTTCCAAAACAAGTCTTAGAGTTAAGATTGTGACAATGAGTGACCAGTATTAAGAAGGTTTATAACATTCATCAAATGTGGAAAGTTGTGATGTCTTGGATAAGACAAAGACCAACTAGGACCAATTTATGAAGTGTTATGATAAAAACTACACTAACTCTTGAGTATTTGTTTATCAAGAAATGTTTATTGACAAGAGAATCTTATATGTCAAGGAGTCAGTGAGAGTCTTAATGGTCTTGAAAGGTTTCAAGAACAAATCAAAATAAACCTTATCGATCATCACTATCACACAAGTTGAGGTTTACAACCTATCGTGTTGACACTATTTTGTTTCTGTTCCATTCCAATTGAGTTAATTATGCATGTGAGTTCTATGAGTTCTCATTTGAATGCATAAAAGTCAAGGACCTTGATCAATGGAAAGTACATTGATAGGAAAGGGTGAGCTGCTTAACTACTTGGAAGACATGGTGGGCAACTGTGTTACCATAAGGCAAGAAGTCAAGATTAAGAAAGTTCGATCCATATGAGTTTGAATTTGTCGTAAACTTTGGTTTTGACAAATTCACATGGATAGGAACACATACACCATTAAAATCTAAGTGTCATAAGATTCCCTCCTTCATGAAAATGATTGTGAGGAAATGCTTTCACTAAGAAAGATTTTCAAAAGATAGTGATTGTGAAATTGTATTCTCGAATTCGATTATGGTTACGGTATCCCTTTCCATGATTCGAATTGTGAGATTTGGAAATTCGTCTGAATTGTTTAGACACACATATGAGCTATCTAAGGGAAAGGTGTATAAGCTTAGATAAAGGATTATCAAAGCATTAGGTATTAGAAACATGAACTTAAGAAATTCAATAAGTATTGTTTTCTGGAAGTTAAGCTGGTATCTGAATACATGTCAAAGCTAGTGGGAGCATAAGTTTTAGGCTTATAATAATCATCATGATAGTGGGAGCATAAATGTTATGATTGTATGATTATTAAGGCAAGTATTGCAAGTTGGCGATATTAATTACAGAAAAACAAGAGTTATACCTTGCAAAGTCGTGAGGGTTGTAAAGTTGTTTTACTATAATTAAGGGAGAGAATATTATGCTTCATTTCAAATCTAAAGGCTTAGGTTGTGGAATGTTAATAATTTAGTCAAGGAAACATAGTGCATTCTTAAAAATCCGATTATGATTACGACATTCCTCTTCATAGTTCGAATTTTGAGAACGTAGCACATAAAATATTATGGTAGAAGATTGATAAAGTATCAAATCTCCGTGTAAGACATTATGCATCGTGTCCCGTACGCTTCGAGTATAGGATTAATTGCAAATGCTATAATATTTGACCATTCTAAAATTTTCCAAATGTCTAGTGCATTTAGAGGGAAACAGGCCAAGAATCGATTTTGACTAAGATAATTAAACAACTATCAAAGGACAATCCAAAGTTCGCCTAGGATTGGTCGCTTATGAGTAGTTGGAAGTACAGTATTGGATGGACCATATCAACATTATTATGAATAGATAAGATTCTATTAAGAACGAGTTGTCATATGGAAAATATGGAAACGTGTCCATATTGGGAATTGAATATTGAAAAATCTATGTCTAGATTTGAAACTTTTATGCATAAGGATGTTCAAAGGAATGTACTTTGAGTGAGAGACATCATATATAAGGAATTGTATTGTTACAATCTCCGATAGAGGACTTTGTAATTTCATTGGCAATAGCCATTGTGACTTTAGTGCAGTGACATTACAAAAGGATCGTTGCATAAAATGTTAGAATCTAACATATTCCATAAGTGGAAAGAATTTGATATTCTTTCACTTGTGAAAAGGATTCGGAGTTGTGAAATGAGTATGATTGGAAACGTGTTCAATTTGAGCTATTTCATAAAGTAAGAACCATAGGTAAACATTGTGTGCATGCTAGGAGCATGAGACAAGTGTAGTAATAATTCGAGTAAGAAGTTGATTACCCGAAACAACAAATAATGAGTAATCGATATGTAACAACGCAAATTTTCAAACAAATTTTTCATTTTAAAAATAAAGTATTTCCATTCAAACAAGGCATAAATAATTTAAGTATTCTGTCAAATACAATTAATCAAAACCCCAAGATCATAAAAGCAGTCTTCAGTGTGTATCGATCACGCCGGCGCCTTCCCACGGTCCTCGCTAGTACCTGAAATACATGCGTAACAACTGTAAGCATAAATGCTTAGTGAGTTCCCCAATATACAATTACACACATACGCCTTTCCAGGCCCTGACCTTCCGGTCCTTAACGCAACGCCTTCCGGCCCATAACATAATCGCCTTCCGGCCCACATAACATACATAGCTCACAGATAACAAATAACTTATCACATATATCATACATATCACATATCATATCCGACCTTCCGGTCATACAGTCAAACCCTTCCGGGTACAGTATAGTGAGAAGACTCACCTCGAAAAAGCTGAAAGCTAGTAAATCCTGAAATGACTCGTGCACAATCCGACGAGCTACAACCTCCCTATAATATCACATATCTCATTAACACTTATATCTTCTAAGTGTGACTATCCCTAAGAAGTTAGACTTAGGTCAACTCTGGTCAACGGTCAACGGTCAACTCGACCGGACTCGGCGTGTACCATGGCGACTCGGCGAGTCTAGACGTCCTCCATCTTTCTGAGATTCCTTGTCTACTCGTCGAGTGTACTCCTCGACCCGACGAGTTACCCCTGGAAGAATCGCGGGGCCACCCCGACTCCACTCGTCGAGTCTGAAGAACAGCTCGACGAGTTCCAGTAATTCTCCAACCTACTCGCCGAATCTGCTCATCGGACTCCGCGAGTCCACGCCATGCAGTCGATCAACTGCTTCCTGAGATGAGTCTCGTCCCGAAATACACAAGCATGGGACCCTCTAGACCCTTAAGGTCCTAGTACAAGATTATAGTCGTTGGGTAACAAGGCACTAATTCATCTAATCACCCAAATGGGTTCCATAAACCCTAAATCCATGCATACATCAACAAACAGAAAGGAATCCGAAATATTACCTGGAATATGCCCTCTCTGTGTCTCCAAACCTCAGAATTCGAATCCCTTGCCGTTCCTTTAGCCAAAACCCTTCTCCTCCTTGCCCAACAATTTCTTCAAGCCCTAATATCCTCCAATCTTGCTCTAGATGCCCAAAGCCGTTTAGGGTTCCTCTCAATCGACTAAAAGACGGACAATGACGGCATATAAGAGCATTATATACGATCCAAAACCGAACGGTTAGGGTTTCTGCTGAACAGCGTCGACTCGCCGAGTCTATATCTGGACTCGTCGAGTCCAGTCGCGGACCCGCGACCAAGTCTGCGATCCTACTCGGCGAGTCTAGGCTCCGACTCGCCGAGTCCCCTCTTAACTCACCCCAAAAACATAATTAAACAATACCCGAGATTTCGGGCTGTTACAACTCTCCCCCACTTGGATTAGACTTCGCCCTCGAAGTTTCACTCTGCAAATAGATCCGGATGCTGCTCCCGCATCTCGCGTTCCGGTTCCCAAGTCATTTCCGATCCCTTATGGTGTTGCCATTGAACCAACACCAGAGGTACCTCCTTTTTCCTCAGAACCTTGATCTTTCGATCTCTGATAGCCACTGGTCTCTCCGCGTAATTCAGGCTCGCATCCACCTGAATATCCTCCAATGGAACCACTGCCGACTCATCGGCTATGCACTTCCTCAACTGCGAGACATGAAAAGTGTCGTGGATCTGACCCAACTCCGCTGGCAACTCCAACCGATAGGCTACCCGGCCTATCCTTGCAATCACACGAAATGGCCCAATATACCGGGGCCCCAATTTTCCCCTCTTCCTGAATCGAATCACTCCTTTCCAAGGAGAGACCTTCAGGAGAATGAAGTCGCCGACTTGAAACTCAAGCTCGGATCGGCGCCTGTCAGCATAACTCTTCTGTCGGCTCTGGGCGGTCGATAACCTCTGTCTAACTTGCTGAATCTACTCTGTCGTCTGAAGCACGATCTCTGTGCTACCCATCACTCTCTGTCCCACTTCTCCCCAACAAATGGGGGTCCGACACCTCCTACCATACAACAGCTCAAAAGGTGGCATACCAATGCTCGAATGATGGCTGTTGTTGTAGGAGAACTCTGCTAAGGGTAAATATGCATCCCAGCTACCCCCGAAGTCTAACACACACGCTCGAAGCATGTCCTCCAGCGTCTGAATCGTCCGCTCGCTCTGACCGTCTGTCTGGGGATGGTATGCGGTACTAAAATGCAATTTGGTACCCAGCTCCTCATGAAATTTCTTCCAGAACCTGGAAGTGAAACGCACATCACGGTCTGACACAATCGAGATCAGCACCCCATGCCGAGATACCACTTCTCTCACATATATCTCTGCTAACTTCTCTGCTGAAGAACTCTCGCTGATGGCAAGGAAGTGTGCACTCTTCGTCAACCTATCCACAATCACCCAAATTGCATCAACTCCCCTGGCCTTCCTCGGCAATTTGGTGATGAAGTCCATAGTGATTTGCTCCCACTTCCACTCGGGGATCTCCAATGGCTGTAACTTGCCATGCGGTCTCTGGTGCTCAGCCTTAACCCTACGGCAGGTCAAGCACCGCTCGACGAACCATGCAACGTCCCTCTTCATACAGGGCCACCAATACTCTTTCCTCAGGTCCAAATACATCTTCGTAGCACTGGGGTGGATCGAGAATTTCGATCTATGAGCCTCTTCCATCAAAGTAATACGCGTACCGCCCACAAACGGTACCCAAATCCGACCCTGAAATGTCATAAGCCCTCGCCCATCCTTAACGAACTCTGAAATTAATCCCACGACCCGCTCTTTCTTCTGCATTTCTGGTCGCACAGCTTCGGCCTGCGCCCCACGAATAGCATCCAAAACTGGAGTCATCACAGTCAGTCTCAAGCATACCTCTCGCAATGGAGTGCTCTCCACCCTGCGGCTCAACGCGTCAGCTACCACATTAGCCTTGCCTGGGTGGTACAGGATCTCACAATCGTAATCCTTGACCACATCCAACCACCTCCTCTGACGCATATTTAGGTTGGGCTGATCCATCAAATACTTCAAGCTCTTATGGTCCGTATATATCGTACATCGAACCCCATACAGGTAGTGACGCCAAATCTTGAGAGCGAACACTACTGCTCCCAACTCTAAATCATGCATAGGGTATCTCGCCTCATGAGGCTTCAGCTGCCTCGACGCATAAGCTATCACATGACCCCTCTGCATCAACACTGCACCCAATCCCGACATCGATGCGTCGCAATATACCACAAAATCTTCCATCCCTTCCGGAAGAGCTAAAACCGGGGCTTCGCACAACCTCTGGCGAAGTGTCTCAAAGGAGATCTGCTGCTCGGGCCCCCATGAGAATGCAACACCCTTCCGGGTCAATCTGGTGAGTGGCACTGCGATCTTGGAGAAATCCTTGATGAATCTCCGATAATACCCTGCCAACCCCAGGAAGCTCCTGATCTCAGAAGGTGACTTCGGCACCTCCCAACTCATTACCGCCTCAACCTTGGCCGGGTCGACCAATATCCCTTTCTGATTGACAACATGTCCTAGAAATTGCACCTCTCGCAGCCAGAAGTCACATTTGGAGAACTTTGCATAAAGCTTCTCCGACCTCAATACCTCAAGGACCTCCCTCAAATGCTCTTCATGCTGCTCTCTAGATCTAGAGTACACCAGAATGTCGTCGATGAATACAATCACTGACCGATCCAACATCGGTCTGCATACCCTGTTCATGAGATCCATGAACACCGCCGGGGCATTGGTGAGTCCGAAAGGCATCACCACAAACTCATAATGCCCATATCGCGTCCTAAACGCTGTCTTCTGGACATCCTCGTCCCGCACTCTCACCTGATGGTACCCTGACCTCAAATCGATCTTGGAAAACCAAGACGCTCCCTGCAACTGATCGAATAAATCATCGATTCTCGGTAACGGGTAACGGTTCTTGACCGTCAACTTGTTCAACTCCCGGTAATCAATACACATCCGGTGTGAACCATCCTTCTTCTTGACGAACAGAATAGGTGCTCCCCACGGCGAGCTGCTCGGCCGAATGAATCCCTTCCCCAATAGCTCCTGGAGCTATGAGGACAACTCTTGCATCTCTGGAGGTGCAAGACGATAAGGTACCTTAGCAATAGGCGCGGCCCCCGGAACCAGATCGATACCAAACTCTACTTGCCTCCCAGGAGGTACTCCCGGCAGCTCTTCGGGGGAAACATCTGGAAACTCACGCACCACAGGGACCTCGTCAATTGATTTCGGTCTCTCAGAAACCTCCCGCGTATCCATCACATACGCCACAAAACCCTTACAGCCCTGCTGTAGACACTGCCTCGCCCTAGCGGCCGAACAAAAAGCTGATCCCAATCGGGTACCCTCGCCGTACACCGAAAGAACTCCCCCACTATGGTCTCGTATGGTCACCAGCTGACGCTCACAGTCGATGACAGCGCCGAATCGGCTCAACCAGTCCATGCCTACGATGACACAGACATCACCCATCGCAATAGGGATCAGGTCAATCGGGAATTCAATCCCGAAGATCTCTAGTATACATCCCCGAAGAACCTCCATAGCACTAATCACTTTCTCATCAGCTATAGAAACTCTCAAAGGTCGACTCAACGACTCACGACTGACGCTGATATGCTGACTAAATGCTAAGGACACAAAGGACCTACTCGCACCCGAGTCAAATAACACTAAGGCAGGCACAGAGTTCACAAGGAAAGTACCTACGCATATAATAACATAAGCATAACATCTCGACATTTAAAATAAATACATGAATTACAACATACCTGCCACGACATCGGGTGCAGCGCGGACCTCCTCCGCAGTCAACTGAAAGGCTCTCCCACGAGCCCTCGGGGCCTCGACTTTCACCGGTCGAGTCTCAGTAGTCCTGGCAGTAGGTGCAGATCCCTGACGAAGCTGAGGGCACTCGGCCTTCCGATGGCCGGTCTGGTTGCAATGAAAGCAAACCATGAACCCCTTGGGGCACTCCCTAGCAATGTGCCCCTCCTTGCCGCACTTGTAGCAAGCACCGGCTCGACACGCCCCATCGTGACCCTTGCCGCATTTTCCGCAAGTGCGGCTCTTCGAGCCTCCCGTCCTCGAATCGGCGGACTTGATCCGCTTGGCTGCCGGCTGAGACTGAGTCGGCCGTCGGTCTGCCTGCTGAGACTCGGCCTCCTCCCTGGCCTGAGTCTCCAACTCGATCTCACGCTTCCTGGCATTCGCCTGAAGCTCAGTAAAAGTATGGTAAGTGGAGTTTGACACAAACTCCCGGATCTCCCTCCTCTGGACACCCAAGTAGCGGCTCATCCGAGCCTGCTCTGTGGACACCAGCTCGGGGCAAAACATTGCCCTCTCATGAAACTTCCGCGTGATCGCCGCTACCGAATCAGTACCCTGCTTGAGGGTTAAGAATTCCTGAACCAATCGTTCCCGTTCCACCGGGGGAACGTACTCATCCCTGAACATGGTAGTAAACCCCTCCCATGTCACCGCTGTAGTCTCTGCCAAAGTGAAGTTCGCCGTCACGAACTTCCACCAGTCCTTCGCTCCCAGGCGGAGCTGGTTCAAAGCGAACCGTACCCTCAGGTGCTCCGGGCATGAACACGTGTAGAAGCACCCCTCTATGTCCGCGATCCACCTCATCGTAGCAATCGGATCCTGCGTCCCATCGAACTCCGGTGGCTTCGTGTTGCTGAACTCTCGGAACAACATCGAGTCACCTCCCTGTGGCCTAGCAGCGGCCACAGCTGCGGTAGCTGCAGCGGTTGCAGCCTCAGTCAACGCGGCGTACCGCTCATCGAATGTCTCCATCAGGGTGGTCTTAATAGACCCAAACATCTCCGGGATCTCAGCCCGGATCGCTGCCGCCACCTCCTCGTGAATCATCTGACAAATATCCTCGTCGCTCACACCGCTCGTACTCGCTCCGTGGCGTGGTCTAACCATAATGTCTCTGAAATACAACATAAAACCATCAGAGACTCCATCGAGTATAATCATACTCGATACGCAACCCTACTCAGTCCCCGATATCTAGGGATTCTTACTTGGGTCTCCCACTGACCCGGTGTCCTCGGTAGTACGGGCCCAATACTACCGACCACACCGCATCAGCGTTCATCCCAAGTCTTCCTCCCCAAACTCCGGATAGTGAGTACTCTACTTCTTATATGCACTATCTACCCGCATACTAGCAACGCATCCCATATAGGCAAATTTTCCCTAGACTAAGGCATCACAAATCAGGCCACTCTAGTCCTATCATGGATACCTAGTCTTCTAGCATGCATAACAATTCATATCATATAATATTGTAAGGTATTTTGGGGATCTTTACCATTCGGGCGCTGACTGATCGTACACACTGCTTCTTTCTTGCTTACCACAAAACCATTTACAAAAGTTTATGCCTTTATTTAAAAAAGTTTTCCTCAAATCCTCGGTTTGAGTTCAGTTACTCCCGAAGGTGCACCCGAATCCCTCAAACCAAGGCTCTGATACCAATTGTAACAACGCAAATTTTCAAACAAATTTTTCATTTTAAAAATAAAGTATTTCCATTCAAACAAGGCATAAATAATTTAAGTATTCTGTCAAATACAATTAATCAGAACCCCAAGATCATAAAAGCAGTCTTCAGTGTGTATCGATCACGCCGGCGCCTTCCCACGGTCCTCGCTAGTACCTGAAATACATGCGTAACAACTGTAAGCATAAATGCTTAGTGAGTTCCCCAATATACAATTACACACATACGCCTTTCCAGGCCCTGACCTTCCGGTCCTTAACGCAACGCCTTCCGGCCCATAACATAATCGCCTTCCGGCCCACATAACATACATAGCTCACAGATAACAAATAACTTATCACATATATCATACATATCACATATCATATCCGACCTTCCGGTCATACAGTCAAACCCTTCCGGGTACAGTATAGTGAGAAGACTCACCTCGAAAAAGCTGAAACCTAGTAAATCCTGAAATGACTCGTGCACAATCCGACGAGCTACAACCTCCCTATAATATCACATATCTCATTAACACTTATATCTTCTAAGTGTAACTATCCCTAAGAAGTCAGACTTAGGTCAACTCTGGTCAACGGTCAACGGTCAACTCGACCGGACTCGGCGAGTACCATGGCGACTCGGCGAGTCTAGACGTCCTCCATCTTTCTGAGATTCCTTGTCTACTCGTCGAGTGTACTCCTCGACCCGACGAGTTACCCCTGGAAGAATCGCGGGGCCACCCCGACTCCACTCGTCGAGTCTGAAGAACAGCTCGACGAGTTCCAGTAATTCCCCAACCTACTCGCCGAGTCTGCTCATCGGACTCGGTGAGTCCACGCCATGCAGTCGATCAACTGCTTCCTGAGATGAGTCTCGTCCCGAAATACACAAGCATGGGACCCTCTAGACCCTTAAGGTCCTAGTACAAGATTATAGTCGTTGAGTAACAAGGCACTAATTCATCTAATCACCCAAATGGGTTCCATAAACCCTAAATCCATGCATACATCAACAAACAGAAAGGAGTCCGAAATATTACCTGGAATATGCCCTCTATGTGTCTCCAAACCGCAGAATTCGAATCCCTTGCCGTTCCTTTAGCCAAAACCCTTCTCCTCCTTGCCCAACAATTTCTTCAAGCCCTAATATCCTCCAATCTTGCTCTAGATGCCCACAGCCGTTTAGGGTTCCTCTCAATCGACTAAAAGACGGACAATGACGGCATATAAGAGCATTATATACGATCCAAAACCGAACGGTTAGGGTTTCTGCTGAACAGCGTCGACTCGCCGAGTCCATATCTGGACTCGTCGAGTCCAGTCGCGGACCCGCGACCAAGTCTGCGATCCTACTCGACGAGTCTAGGCTCCGACTCGCCGAGTCCCCTCTTAACTCACCCCAAAAACATAATTAAACAATACCTGAGATTTCGGGCTGTTACACGATATGGTGATAAATAAAAGATGTTTTATTTATGCTCAATGGTTTGAGGACATATGCGAATAGTATTATTCTTATGTTTCAGTTTGCATGTTTTGACTCCCTGAATAATTTAATTGGTTGAGAACAGTCAAATTATTCGAACGGGCCACTGTCGTTCATATGTTGGAAGTAGGTATGAATAAAGACTGTCGTGAATTGGTGTGTAGATTGTCTAAAGAGTATTAGACATAAGTAAATGTTTGCTGCAACGTTCATGAGTGCTTATGAATATGATTTGAGCATTGGATTAAACCCACGCTCACTTTGATCACTCCATGAATTGTATCACGAGTGATTGGTGAGACGATAACATCTTATATTCTTGAAACCGAGATGTGTGAGTTGTATCTTGCAAATTGGTTGCACATTGATAATATGTAAATGCATCAGTAACTTGGTGTTATAAAACATATTGTTGTGTGTGATTCGGTGAGTGAGTGCAAGCGAGCATTGAATCAAAGTTTATCCGTTCCTTTTATCCAAAGAAGGATAAAAGCGATATCTTTGGGCCCCTCGATGATTTAGTGATGACAATCGTAAATGCTCGGCCGGGTTAGGGCTAATTTGATTTGTTCAATTAGTCAGTCGTCATAAATCGGAAGTCGAGAAATAGTATAGAGAGAATGATTAGAAATAATGTCTTACGATATCTACAATGGAGGACTATATGATCCCTTATCTAAAGGACACGCATATCTGATAGGATCAGAGTTGACAGCGGCTTTGGAAAGCTACGATTGCAGATCAGGATCTGAAGTCATACGCATAATAGTTATTAGACTTATCCAAGTGGGAGACTGTTGGATTAGTGTCTAAGTCCATAACTATTTTGGTATGTACTTGACCCGATGGTGCATGGTCCTTTTGGGTTGCCTTCACCAAAGCAACTTGATAGGATGAATTATGAAAAGAAAGGATTAAATATGATTTATTAATATATTATGAGAATAATATATTAAAGGAGAAATCATATTGTTTAATTAATATTAGTCAAGAATTAATAAAGAATTAAGTTTGTGACTAAAAGAGATTAATTAAACTTAAGGGATTGGAATTGTAATTATAAGATAATTGCAATTGGGCCATGGATTGCCTTATATTATAACGTTGGAAGAATTCTATGGGGAAACCCATTAGAAATCGTCCAAGGCCTTTAAGGAAAGGAGTCCACGGGTTGCTTAGGGCTTAAGCATCCAAATTAGGGTTTCCTTGTTAGATAACCAGAATAGCCTCACTATTTAAAGAACCCTTATGCCCCAAAAACCTGGTGAACTAGTTCTCTAGGGTTTCCACATGTTTTGGGCAGCCTCCTTTTCTTGTCCTCTTCATCCTCTTGCTCTTGGTGTTTGTGAACCATTAGAGGAGTGACATTTGTGACTCTAAGCTTTCTAAAGTCAATACAAGAAGGATTTGAGATTGTTATTGCTACATAACAATCAAGGTATGATCTAAACCCTGATTATATGTTATGTTGATTATCATATGCTAGATCTAGGGTTTATAGTCTTGGATGAACTGCATGTACAACAGAGAAACCTAGATCCAAGCATTAGGGTTTGTATGAGCACATAGGATGTTCTTATGGCTAAAACCCATCAAATACATACATACGAAACAAGACAAATGACACTTCGACTTTTTTCAATAAATTTGACTCTACAATCTCCCCCTTTGTAAACAAGTCGAAGCTACTTAGTTCGTGAGAACCAGAGCAACTGAGTGCATCGTCCTTCGTATCTCAGAGTACCAGGTGATAATCTTCTTCAACTCCTTTTTATCACCTTCATTGTTCTTTGTGCAGTTGTTCTCATGAACAATGAAGTTCGTACATTGAGAAGTATTATATCTCTCAATCTCTGCCACTTGGAACAAAAATCTCTTCGCCTTTCCTTTCGTATCTTTTCCTGCAAACACTAGGCCGAATGGTTTGGGACAAATCTCCCCATCTGAATATTTCTTCAATTCATTCTATGGCTTTGTGGGTTCCATTGCGACATTGACCTTCCTTCCAAGACCCGAAGCAAGTTCTTCATCAGGCAGGGCCAAACAGTCATAATAGTTGTCTATTAATATTTTGAGATACCTGAAACCAAGTCTGAAAACATCTGAATTAGTTACCTTCAGTTGGGCTTCTTCGATATCTTTCAGAACTAATGCAACTTGAATAAGATCATTCAAGTACATCAAAGAAAACTCTACTACTGTGAAGTCAAAAGGCTTGTTATCTGCTGAAACCACATGATACCGAAAGTTCTGGATCATATTCTCGAACAAGACATCTTTCTTAATTTCCATGACCTTCTTGACCTTCACTAGAGACCATACATCATCTTGATTCTTGCCTAGCACCGCATGAAAATGAATTTTCATGTGTGTGTAGCCGTCTGGGTTTTCGAATTTCTCACTGACTTTATACTGTGCAGTTATGAACATCATCTCGTTGATCGGAAAATCCAACTGGCACATGTCAGTGTTCGATGTGGCAAAACTCTTCCTTGGTTTCTTTTCAAAAGCATACATATGATTTCCTATAACTCTTGATTCAATAGTTTCGTAAGAGTATAGCTTTCGAGGATCACCCTTGTTCATGCCAGGTGGGTGACTTGCTCTCAACCTCAGGATACTTTGTATGTATCTTTGATTCTCCATCTCGGCTTCAATTTTTTCTTTTCTTTTCATCTTTTGTTTTTCCATGAGCAATACCCTTCCCTTTACCAACATTCGAAGAATCAGGCTTCGAACTTGAACTTCCTCCTTCATCTGTTGAACCAATTTTAATTCCTTTCAGAATTAACTTTGTGATTGGCTTCGCCATTACAATCGTTGAAGGTATCAGATTTGTCTTCAAGGGTAAAGTTGTTTTGAGTTGAGTAGAATGCACCTTCCTTACTACCTTTGTGTCTTCCCCTTTACTTACTTTTCCTTCTCCCCCTTGCACCCCTGTGAAATCAGGCGGGGCATTTTGAGGTAAAAGTGAGGTAAACTAAATAATCAGAGCAACAGCTTTTTGAATAGCTTGCTCAAGCGAAGTAACCTTTAAGGTCAAGAACTCAGAAGTTAAGATTGACTGTGGGGTTGGCTTCGATACCATAGCCTTGAGTTTAGCTAACATATCAACCAAATTAGCGAACTGGTCTTTGTCTTTAACTCCCTTTGCTTCGAATTTGGGCACCGTGGATTGATAAACTTCATCACGGCCTCCGCTACTATATCAACACGTTGTGGAATAGTTGAGTTTTGAGAGGTTATTGCCTAAATCTGCTTAGCAACTTTCTGCTTCAGTTCTTTGATTTTCAGATTGACATCTTCTCGTACCTTCTTTACATCCTGTATGAAAAGAACATGTCGTTCTTTCGTAGCAATCTTTAACTCCTTAAGGGCACCATCAAAAGATTTAGCTAGAGCTTTAAGACGAAGCTCATTATTCTGATAAGATACATCAAGCTTTTCAAGCAGTCTTCTCTCAGCTACTTTAATCAGAACATCAACCTCCAAACCCGAAATAGAATGCTTAGCACTTGAGTCAGCTTGTGATTGAAGAATCGTATTTAGCATCCTATTCAAGATTTTGAACTGCTTACCCGACATCAGCATGTGATTGGGTATTTTCTCTTCTTCCGAATCAAAGTGCAAATCTTCGAAAGTTCCTCCGAAACCTCCTCCTTTTGTTTCTTCATCGGAATGAGGTTGTTGATCAATGGGTTGTGGTTCTTCAGGTGATTATGATGGGAATAAGGTGGTGATTGGATGTTGTAAAACGTGTTCGTAAAGAGGTGATGTGGTGGATACAATTGTGTTTGGAAGGATGAATGGTAGTAACGAAACGGATATGCTTTCGGTAATGATGGGTAAGGAAGTAGATAGAATGATTGATTGTGTGGTGTCGACACTCGTAACATGTGCCCCCGTATCAGATACGTTGTCAACAATGTTAGAAGTAGGTACCTCCTCATAAGATGATTTGGTATGTACTACTTCGAGTGGAATAGTAGTGGATGTGGAAATGAGAGAAGCAATGATCGGTGTAGAAATTATAGGAGATGATGTTACCATGGCTGAAGTCGAAGCAATCGGTGTTTCTAGAATGGCTTCATCTTCAGAAGACCCTTCTCGTATAATCAGCTTTCTTTTCTTATACAGTTTCCCTGCTATGTGCTTTGTCACGTCATGATCACGCTTCTTCTTCGATAACGGAGAAGCAGGGGCAGGAATTTCTCTGATGACAACTCCCTTACTAATCACTTGCGTTTTGCGAATATTTTGGAAATCATCAGATGAAGTCCTCTTGTGAGACATTTTTCTGAGCTTCTTTAAAATACCCGATTTCGAAGGCATTAACTCCTGCGCTGGTTTCTTAGTGGTAACTATTGTTTGTGTCTCATCACCAGCAGAAACCTTGGGTGATTTGTGTTTCCCTTTATCATCAGTCTTCATCTTCTTCACAGGCTTCGAAGACTCCCCTCCAATATCTAATAGAACCCCTGTTTGCACATTTGGGTTTATGGATTTCATATATTTCACCAATACTTTGTGGGTCGGATTCACCTTTCGAAGCATTGCATCTGGAATCACGCTTGTAAAAATGTTCTCATCCTCTTTACAACCTTAGGACATTGATACTTTGTGAACTCCGCAACAACTTCCCCCCTGAGGAACTAAAATTCCTTCCTTTTCGTACACTTTTTGCAAAATCAGACTCCATTACCTTACACAAGATATCCCCTTTACAACACTAGTATTCTCCAAACTTTTGATGAAGTCCTTCCACAGCTGAGTTCCATAGTCGACACTGAGGTCATAGTACAGTCCCATCACCATGGCATATACCTCAAGTCGACCTTTATCTAGACCCGCACTTCGCCCTGTCAGACAACGAAGAAAGATCCCAATTAAAAAGTTCCATATACAGGGTAGACCGGATTTATTAAAATCACTGATATTTTCAAGAGAGGGTTGATGACCCATCTCATTGAACATCAAGACGATCTTAGAAGTAGTTGGTTTGAAGAATGGGGGTGAGTTCGGAATGTTCAGAAAATTGATGAACATCGTCTTGGTGAGAAGAATCCTCTTATCATTCACCAGATTGAATGTTATAATATCAGTCGCCTTATTGAATGATGCAGTTGAAGAACCATTGACAACCAAGACATGGGAACTGCAAAAGAGTTGAACATAACTGTAGATAGACCTGGTCTCTTCAAAGCTACGATCATCATCTTGAGTTCTTCTGGATACGCAGAGACATTACCATCGACTTGGTAATTTATGTTCTGGATCTTCATGAGTGGTTGTGAAGCAATTTCTTCTGTGTTGGATTGATGAGCAGCCATTGTTGATTTGAGAAAGAACTTTTGAGAAAAAAATTAGGGCTTTTTGTTCGTCTGTAAACTTCGAATCGCGTAATGATCAACCGTAAAGATTTGCCCTTTTATATGTTATCCCAAATATAAATCGTTTCTCAAAATAGAATAGGCTATGTGTTCCTGTAAACTCGCACCACTAGCCATTATAATGATCATGCCCCATAAAGTGCCTTGAAACTAGGGCCAACGGTTACTTTAAATTGTTCATGAGTACAAAATTGGACCCTTCGTTATTGAGGTAAGGGTCTTTCATTTATGGGATACTAAACGAAGTCATTTGCCAGACTTGTGAAATCTTCAGCCAAAGTTGGTATTACATAGAGCCTCAAGGATTTCGTGAGTGCAGTGATTCAACAAATGAGATAAGAAGCAAATAAAACAAAAAATTTGGGATTCTGTGATGTCAAAACTATTGACACAAATGCAGTTAAACCCCAGGAAAAGGTTGCTTCGCTAATTACCAAGAGAGGTAATCAACAACTTCCATATGTTCCCGTGATTTACAATCGAATACTTGTAGAAAAGTATCGAAGGGGTTCTTTTATGGGCTTAAATGGGTGGCTTCGTGAATTTCGTTACACATCATCCTAAAAATAAGGTGAGTAATTGTAACCGAAATTACCTGTTTGGCCATTGTGGTCGGGTATAAGTTTGCTTGGAAATATTTTTGAGAAATAACTACGGATTCAGATATATACTCACATGGAAATCACATTCATAAAAAAAAATGTAAGTACTGGATCCTGTTGGGAAACAAATGTCGTGGGCTTCGAACATTTGATCAGGACCACCTAAACGATATAATGTGATTTGGAGTATACGAAATGTTAGGTATAGAAACAAGTGATTCGTAAAAATCTGGAACAAAGTTCCCCGTCAATTCCTTAAAATTTGAAGATTTTGGGTTTCACTTGCTTCACGGACTCATGAATTAAGGTCATTAACACAGATAATTGATATGTCTAAGTCACGATTGGTTTGATCAAATGACTTCATGGACATATGTCTTCGTGTGTGCTTTGTGTTAAGAAATTTTGGGATGAAAAAGATTGGTGTAGAAGCGAATGTACCTCTGTTATGTATGGACCAAACAGAATACTCTTAGCTCATTTGAGAAGAGTTAGGTAGCTCGTTGGACTTATGCGAATGTATGCCTAATTGGGAAGAAACTTTTGTAAGAAAATTTCATTAAGGCTTTCATATACACACATAGAGTCAGTTGAGGCTTTGGTCGACATGCTGCAGCATGCTTCTAGGGACTTTTTAACTAGTATATAGTTCAAAGAAAATTACCTTCCCATAGAACCATAAGCATGACCTCTTCAAATTTGTTCCCTTAAAACTGAAAAACAAAAAATTCTAAAAAGACAAAGTTAAAATAACAAAAATCTTTCTGTATTTTTATATTTTTGAAGAGAAATAAAAATAGTTTTGAAGTTTTCAAATTTTCAAAAATGAAAGAAAAAACAAAAGAAAATATTTTTGTTGTTTTTGATTTTTTTTTTCTAAAAGAAATACTAACAAAAGAAAATATTTTTGATTTTTCGAGTTTTTTAAAGTATTAAAGAAAACAACCAAAATGAACTAAAGTTACCCAACATGCAAAAACGAAGCGTAATGAAGCCTCTTAACGCACAGTAACTTCTGAATGACTTCAACTCAGAGCCTCTGAATCGACTTTTCGTTCATCAAACAAATTTTATCATTCATTAGTCACTGAACATGGCACAAAATTCGCATCGAGCATCCTTAAACCTGCTAGAATTCTTACAAAAGATTTTCCATCAAGAGGTTTGGTAAAAATATCAGCAAGTTGCTCAGAGGTTTTTACAAAATGAACTTCGATGTTACCATCCTCCACATGATCCTTTATGAAGTGATATCGAAGAGCAATATGTTTTGTTTTAGAATGTTGTACTGGATTGTGACAAATGCGAATTGCAATTTGAGAATCACAATACAAAGGAATCTTTTTCATATTTATTGCATAATCACGCAATTGACTCTGAATCTAGATTATTTGAGAAGTGCAAGCTGCAACTGAAATGGATTCAGCTTCAGCAGTTGAGATAGAAATACAAGTTTGCTTCTTCGACTGCAAACTTACCAGCTTCCCATCTAATAGTTTACATCCCCCACTCGTACTTTTACGATCTAGAGTACATCCTCCCAGGTCAGCATCCGAAAAAGCTTGAATGAAGAATTCCGATTTCGAAGGATACCATAGTCCTAACTAAATTGTCCCCTTAAGATAGTGAAAAATATTTTTCACTGCAGTTAAATGGGGCTCTCTGGGATTTGCTTGATACCTAGCACAGTTACATACTGAAAACATAATATCAGGTCTACTTCCAGTTAAATACAATAAAGACCCTATCATGCTTCGAAATAATGTAAGATCAACAGCAGGTGAATCTAATGAAGGAGTTATTTTCCTTCCTACTACCAGTGGCACTCTAAGCTTTGTGCTGTTAGTCATTCCAAACTTCTCAAGCAAATTCTTTGTGTATTTTTCCTGATTGATAAAAAATCCTACTCTGTTCTGATGAATATTCATTCCAAGAAAATTATTTATTTTTCCTATCATGCTCATTTCGAATTGGCTTTTCATTAGATTTTTGAATTCAGTAGACAAAGTCGGGTCAGTAGAGCCAAAAATAATATCGTCAACATAAATTTGAACAAGCATAAGATGATTACCCACTTTCTTTCGAAATAATGTGGGATCAACTGATCCTTCCTTAAATTTTGACTATTTTAAAAAATTGGTAAGAGTTGCATACCAGGCTCTTGGTGCTTGTTTTAACGCATAAGCAGCTTTATCTAGAATATATACATGATTAGGATTTTCCTCATTTACGAAACCTGTAGGTTGTTCGACATAAACAGTCTCTTCAAGCTTTCCATTTAAGAATGTGCACTTGACATCCATTTGATAAACGTCAAAGTCTTTATGTGCTACATAGGCTAAAAATATTCAGACAACCTTGAGTCTTGCGACAGGAGCGAAGGTTTCTTCATAGTCCATACCTTCTTGTTGCGAATAACCTTTTACAACAAGCCTTGCTTTGTTTCGAATAATATTTCCATCTTTGTCGATTTTATTTTTGAATATCCACTTTAACCCGACAATCGAAACATCATTTGGTTTTGGAACAAGTCTCCAAACCTTGTTTCGTTCGAATTCAGCAAGTTCAGATTGCATAGCAAAAACCCAATCTGAGTGTTCCATAGCATCCTTAACCATTTTTGGTTCTATTTTCGAAATAAAGACATTAAACATACAAACGTCTTGATTTGCATTTAATACCTCGTTTTTGGCACGAATCTGAGCTCTTGTCTACACACCAGCTTGAGGATTTCTAGTAACCTGTTCCTTGGGATGACTCTTTGTCCATTTTTCTAGTGGTGGATATGTCGAATCAAATTCCAATGGTGCATCTTCATACACATCTTCCTTTTCAGTTCTAGCAACTGAAATATTGTCATCAAATTCATACTCCCCCTCAACCTGATTGTCATCTTGATGCTCCCCCTCAACCTGTTGATCCAGATTTCTTTTTTCCCCCTCGGAAGTATGCTCCTCCTGAACATTTGTATTCGTATGCTCCCCCTCCATACGAACTTCAGGCATGCTTTCACTACTAGTTGAATCTGTAGTGAGTGTAGAGGCTATTGGATAAGGTGTCTAAGTCCATAACTTATTTGGTATATACTTGACCCGACCCGGCATGGTCTATTTGGGTTGCACTTCACCCGAACTATTTATGGATAATCTTATGAGAGTTATACACATATGTTTATTAATATATTATAAGTTATAATATGTTAATATGAAGTCATGTTATTTAATTAGTCTTAGTCTTAAATTAATTATGAATTAATTTAGAGATTAAAAGGAAGACTAATTAGATTGTGGGCTATTGGTTTTATATGGTGTGGGCTAATACTCATTAGTTAATGGGCTAGGCTTATATGGAAGTCCATGGATGATCCATGGAGCTTTTAACCCATGGATCCTTGGAAAAGGAAAGGTCATGGGTTATTAGGGTTTCA
The DNA here is from genome assembly GCF_002870075.4 of Lactuca sativa. Classification (NCBI taxonomy): domain Eukaryota; kingdom Viridiplantae; phylum Streptophyta; class Magnoliopsida; order Asterales; family Asteraceae; genus Lactuca; species Lactuca sativa. Next base: position 178,471,142 of record NC_056625.2, on the reverse strand, counting down.
CCCTAACCATGCACACTATATAAGCATGCTTATGTTGCATGAAATGGAATTAGTGAACTAGTGTGTGTGCTTGTGTGTGGCCGAAAATACAAGAGTGTGTATACTCTCTCAAAGTTTTCCAAGTGTTTGTGGTGATTTGTGATTCCATTTTGAGGCATTCACATTATTGGTGCTTGGCCGTGAAACTCCAAAGAATCAATCTCATCAAAAGGTATGTAATCTCATCTAACTCTTTTATGTTTAAAAGTTCCCCATCCCATGTTAGATAGGTTATGAACCTTGGAAAAATTATTATTTTGCATGTATTAGACAAACATAGATCCAAGGTTTATTAGGGTTGCATGCACACTTAGGAAGTGTTAGATTGCTCAAAACCCAACAGTGGTATCAGAGCATAGGCTTGCTTGTTTGATACTTGATACAAAATAGTGAAAAAAGTTGAAATTGTTGTTGTCTAGCTGATGGACTCGCCGAGTCCATGGGGGGGACTCGCCGAGTACAAGGCAAAATTCATCCTACTCGCCGAGTAGGTTCGTGCACTCGGCGAGTAGAATGATCAGAATGCAGAACTTCAGCTTTTGTAGCTGGAAATGGACTAGAAACATTAATCTAAATTGTTTTGGTGTTTTAAAACTTGTTTTAGTTGGTGTAATGGTTGTTCTAATCCATTTACAATAGCATATATCAAAATTCCATGATTTTATGTGTTCATGTAATTCTTGAAATTTTGATGATCATGTTCATGTTCTTGTGAATTTGGAAGATGATAGGAATTATTTGCTGAATTGTTTAGAATTAATTCTTGATCATTTATGTGTTTTAATGGAGTCCATAATTTGTCCTCAAGTTATGGATTTCCAAAGGTCACTTTTCTTTAACACACACTTAAAACACATAAGTTACATGAAAATGAAGAGTCTTCATTTTTATGAACCTTTAATTCATAAGTTATGAAATGAAAAGTTTTGCATAGTTACAAAACTTGCCCTCAAGTTTTGGAATTTGTAAAGTTTCACACACTTTTATAAGCTTTAATTCCAACCCTTAGAGTTTTAATAGTTAAAATTCAACCCTTATACTATTTATAACATTAATGGTTAATTATTATATATATATATATATATATATATATATATATATATATATATATATATATATATATATATATATGTATAAGAACAAGTCGTTTAACCGTTAGTAGGCCTCATTCACGAAGCCGGTCTGTAAGGTGGGTATAAGGTTGTTGCCTATAAAATGGCGACTTAATGGGTGTCCACTCTCACCCACCGCTTGCTTGATCGATGGAGGGTCGTTAGCCGAACGGGTAGGACAATGACTTTAAATCCTCATTAAAAGTATAATGATTATTATAAAGTAACTAAACTCTTTTTAATTCCCAATCTTAGTTACTTTAGGAAAAATGTGAACATGGTGCTAGTTCATGGAATTCACACTTTGTACCTTACCAAGTCGTTGGTGGAGCGTGTGTGGTTAACCGGCACACTAACTTGGACTAGTAAGGATCACGAAGGGTGACTTAATGTTTGTCATAGATCAATGGAGCGTGTGTGGTTAACCGGCACATTGATTAGGTGATAATATTAAGGGTACCAAGTGAATTAGCATGGTTATTCACACCTTGTTTTGTGATCCTCGGCATCCCAGTCACAAAACTTTAAGGGCACACTCGAGATTGAAACATGCCATTGAAAAGTTCAATGAATCTCAAAAGAATCTAGGAATTTCAAATCCAATTAAACCTAATAATTCATTTTGTTTTCATGGTGGAAATTGGTGAATCGTCATTCACCTACCTTTCAAGTATATTATTACTTAGATTACGACATCCCTCTTCTAAGTATAGTATATTGTGATTGGGTCCTAGCCTTAATATTACATTTGGGTGTCTTATTAAGGATTCTATATATCTAATCTAAACTAGATTTCTTCTTTCAGATGTCTTCCAACACCAATGCTTCGGGCTCTAACCCAACTAGATCTTTCTCTCTCATGAATCTTTGTGGGAGGGTCATCTTTGATGGTTCCAACTTCATGGATTGGATTAGGAACATCAGGATGGTTACTCGTTATGAGGACAAAGAATATGTCCTCGATAAGTAGTTAAAAGAGCTTGATGAGTCTACTACTACTCCTGAGGAGATCGCTGAATTCAGGACACATGAGAGAGATGCTACTAAGGTGGCATGCATCATGTTGGCCACGATGAACGTTGTGCTCCAAAAGTCACATGAAGACTACTACCCTTTTGAGATGCACCAAGACCTGATGAAAAGGTACCATCAGAGTGCTCGTCAGGAGCGGTATGAAATAATCTCCTCCTCCATAACTACCCGCACGAAGGACGGTGAATCCGTCACGGCCCACATGCAAAAGATGCAAAGGTATGTGGACCGTTTGCTGAAGCTGAATGTGAACTTCCCTGAGGAGTTGGCAATTGACATCATTTTGCACTCCTTACCTTCTTTTTATGACCATTTTCGTATGACATATCATATGAACAAGGAGGAATTCACCCTCAGCAAGCTTCAAGGACTCTTGAAGACCGCTGAATCTGGTCTTAAGGGCAAGGCGGTTGTTACCTCTACTACTCCTACTCCAACAACTACCCCTGTTTTGGCTATCGGGCAAGGCAAAGGGAAGAAGAGGAAACACCCTTCGAAGGGTACCAAGGGAAAGTCTCTTGAAGGCTCCTCATCGAAGACCAAGAGCGGTCCTATCACTCCTTCTGCCATTGCCAAGGATGCTGAATGCTTTTATTGCCATGAAAAGGCACACTGGAAGCGAAACTGCCCTAAATACTTGTAGGATCTAAAGGATGGGAAAGTGAAACCCACCCATGCAGGTATTTACACTATATTGTCTAATTATTCATCATATTCTAACTCTTGGGTTCTTGATACAGGATGTGGTATTCACATATGTTCTGATTTGTAGGGCCTAAGAAGAAGTGAGGATGTGGAGCACGGGAAGATAAACTTGATCATGGGGAATAGGAAGGCTTCACCTGTTTCCAAGATTGGATTTTATACTTTGTTGCTTAATAATGGGTTGAAATTAGATTTGAATAAATATGTGTACTCCTCTGAAATGGCGAGGAATATTATTTCTTTTCATGCTTTGTACAAACAAGGTTTTACCTTTTCGTTTGATAATGAATGTGGTGGTATTAATGCTTTCTTTAATAATGTGTTTTATTTTAAAGCATTACCTTCTGATGGTGTGTATGAAACTGTGTCGATTGTAGAAAACTTAGGAAATAATGTGTTTTATATTGATTCTTCTACTAGCCTAGATAATGCATCATTGTGGCATTGTCGTCTTGGACATGTAAACAAGAAACGCATAGGCCAAATCCAAAAGAGTGGAGTCTTGGATTCATTCAACCTTAAATCGGATGATAGTTGTGAATCTTGTCTACTTGGAAAGATGACAAATTCACCCTTCACTGGAACTTGTGAAAGGGGTGAGGGTTTGTTGGACCTAATACATACTGATGTATGTGGGCCATTCAAAACTGCCACAAAGGATGCTAATCGGTATTATGTGACTTTTATTGATGATTTTAGTAGATATGGGTATGTCTACTTAATCAAACATAAGTCAGAAACCTTTGAAAGGTTTAAGGAATTCAAACACGAAGTAGAAAATCAATTGGGCAGGAGCATTAAGATGCTTCGATCCGATCGAGGTGGTGAGTATCATAGTACCGAGTTCCTTGACTATCTTAAGGAGTGTGGGATTGTCTCACAATTGACTCCTCCCAGGACACCACAGTTAAATGGTGTAGCTGAGAGGCGTAATCGAACCTTGTTAGACATGGTTCGCTCTATGATGAGTCGAGTTTTGCTACCAATCTCTTTTTGGAGGTATGCCTTAGAGACTGTCGCCCATATCCTTAATCTAGTCCCTACAAAGAAGGTTACCAAAACACCTCATGAGATGTGGACTGGGAAGGTTCCCAATTTAGACCACATCAAGATTTGGAGTTGCGAGGCTTTCGTGAGGCGTGAGACTCAAGATAAGCTCGAACCGTGAAGTGAAAGGTGTATTTTCATCGGCTACCCACAGAAATCCTTCGGTTACCTCTTCTACAGACCCAGTGAGAATGTGGTCTTTATAGCAAGAAGAGGGGTCTTTCGTGAAAGAGAATTTATAAGCCAAGGAGACAGTGGGAGGCAAATTGATCTTGAAGAAATTCAAGAAGCAATTGGTGAAGGAACCTCAAACACTAGCAATCAAACTGAGGAGGAAACTCCTGTTGAGCAAGCTGACAAGTCTGTACCTCCAAGGCGTTCCACACGGGTTAGGAACACACCTTCGTTTTATTATGGATTTCATATTACTATGGAAGGTGATACGTTTATCAGTGATAGTACACTGGTAAATTTGGATGAACCTAGCAGTGTTAAGGAAGCCATGGTAGGCCTGGAATCTGCTAAATGGAAGGAGGCTGTGGACAACGAGATTCAGTCCATATATGACAATCAAGTTTGGAACTTGGTTGACAATGTGCCAGGCCGTAAAACAGTCGGGTGCAAATGGATCTTCAAGAAGAAGACCGACATGGAAGGAAAGGTGCATACTTATAAGGCTCGACTTGTTGCGAAGGGTTTTACTCAGACTCAAGGTATTGATTATGATGAAACCTTCTTGCCGGTAGCAAACATTAAGTCTATTAGAGTTATGCTAGCCATTGCTGCATTTCATGATTATGAAATATGGAAAATGGATGTCAAAACCGCTTTTCTTAATGGAAAGTTGGCTGAGGATGTGTACATGAATCAGCCAGAGGGTTTTGTCAGTGCAGAGTACCCTAATAGAGTATGCAAGCTTGAGAAATCCATTTATGGTTTAAAACAAGCATCTCGTAGCTGGAATCTTTGTTTCGACGAGAAGGTCAAAGAGTTTGGCTTCTCGAGAGGTGAAGATGAATCCTGTGTGTATGTCAGAGCTAGTGGGAGTATAGTTAGCTTCTTGGTACTGTATGTGGATGACATACTACTTATAGGAAATGACATCCCAACCTTGCAGGAGGTTAAGTCCTGGCTTGGGAAGTGTTTTGCTATGAAGGACCTAGGGGAGGCTACCTATATCCTAGGGATAAGGATATTAATAGAAAGGAGTAAAAGACTAATTGGACTTAGTCAGAGTATCTACTTAGATAAGGTGTTGAAAAGGTTCAACATGCATAATTCCAAGAAAGGAGATTTACCGATCCAAAGGAATACCAAATTGAGTAAGACTCAGAGCCTGAGTACAGAGGCAGAGATAGCTGAGATGAGCCAATTACCGTATGCTTCCGCTGTTGGCTCGATCATGTATGTTATGACTTGTACCCGCCCTGATGTGGCCTTTGCTATGAGCATGGTCAGCAGGTATCAGGGGAACCCTGGCAAGGCTCATTGGACCGCGGTAAAGAACATTCTCAAGTACCTGCGGAGGACTAAGGATTGGATCCTTACCCTTGGTGGGAGTGATGACTTGAGAGTATTAGGGTATAGTGATGCTAGTTTTCAGACTGATAGGGATAACTTCCGCTCTCAGTCGGGCTGGGTCTTTACCTTAAATGGAGGGGCAATCTCTTGGAAGAGTTCCAAGCAGGAGACGGTGGCTGATTCGACTTGTGAATCAGAGTATATAGCAGCGACTGAGGCAGCGAAGGAGGCGATATGGCTGAAGAACTTCATCGGAGACCTTGAGGTTGTACCAGCTATTAAGGAGCCTATAGAGATTTTCTGTGACAGCAATAGTGTGGTTGCGTTAGCCAAGGAACCAAGAGATCATGGTAGATCCCGACACATTGGCAGAAAATATCACTTCATAAGACACAAGATTGAAGAAGGACTCCTCGTGGCAAAGAGGGTATCGTCGGATGAGAATCCTGCAGATCCCCTTACGAAGGGACTGACGAGGGTTAAGCATTTTTAGCATGCGAGGCGCATCGGCCTGAGGGACGATATTAGTTTTACAGATTAGATAGTTTTCCTGAAACTTGTAAAGTGTAATCGATGTTTGATGATGAATAAAATTTGTGATTTATTTATGAGTAAAGTGTTTCTATCATTGTCAATTATTTACTATTGTTTCAGTTTTGCATGTTTTGACTTCCTGAATAATTAATTTATTCGAACCTCCACAGTCGGTCATACGTCGGAAGTAGGTATGAATCAAGATTGTCATGAATTGGGTTTGTAGATGGCTAAAGGTGTTTAGACATGGCAATGGTTGCTGCAACGTTCATGAGTACTCATAAGTTATGAGTATTGGTATAAACCCACGCTCACTTGTATCACTTCATGGAATTTATCTCGAGTGATCGTGAGACGATAATATCATATAAGTCTTCAAACCTAGAGATATGAGTTGTTACCTATGAGTTGGTTGTGCATTGATTGCACGTAAACGCATCAATAACTTGATGTTATAAAACGTGCCTTTGTGTACAATTCAACAAATAGTAGAACAAGCATATGAGTCGAAGTTTATCTATTCCATCTAGAAATAGAAGCGATATCTAGGCCCCTCGATGATTTTGTGTTGACCCATGTACCAGGCCCGATCAGAACTAAATTGATGTGTTCAGTTAAGTTCTTTGTCAAACAAATCGGAAATCGAGAAACAACTGCCAGACAATAAGCAAGACATATTTCCATGTGTTTGTCCGGCTGATATCATGAGAACAAAGGATTATATGATCACTTGTCTTAAATGGCGCCTCATAGTTCAACAGAGTTTTCGAGAGCTACGATTGCTGGTTGGTTCCTGAAGTAATATAGGAAAATACAGTTATTAGACTGATCTCAATCTTCTTGATAAAATTAATCATCGTTTGAGCAACCTCAGATTTTATCCTGAGAAAGAATACCCATGTGAATCGAGAAAAATCATCAACAATAAGTAAAATGTACCGCTTTTTTTTAGTGTTTCAACAGTCGAGGGTCCACATAAGTCGATATGAAGAAGTTTCAATGGTTCAACGATTTTCAAATCTATCACAATTGGATGTCCTTTTCTATGTTGTTTTCCATGTTCGCAGGCTGCACACAAAGTATCATTATCAAATTTCAGTACTGGTAAATCTCGTACTAAATCCTCAGTGACAAGTTTTTTTATGTTTCGAAAGTTCAAGTGTGACAAACGGCGATGCCACCACCAGCTAACATCATTGGATGCTTTTGAAAGGAGACACACAGATGGTTTGCCCATAATCGGTTTGATGTCGTCTGTGAACATATCTCCATATCGTTTTGGCTTCAGAAGCACTTCATTCGTCTTTACTTTCGAAATTATGCTGCCTTCTTCATTAAACACCACTTAATTACCAGTTCCCACAACAAGTTGCGAAACACTAATCAAGTTATGTTGAATTCATTCCACATAAGCAACTCTGTTTACATTGAATTGCCCATTCGTGAGTTTGCCATAGCACTTTACTTGAGACTTGTGATTATTTCCGAATTACACTACTCCAGCATTATCCAGACTTCGATAATCTCGCAGGTTTTCCTTCCTTCCAGTCATGTGACGACAGCAACCGCTATTAATATACTATTTTGTATCATATTGCTCGTCACACATTACCTGCAACCAGTGAAAGAATTTAGGTACCCAAGGCTTTTTGGGTCCTAGGTTATTAGTTTGAAACATGTTTTGAATTTTCGTATTTAAAACCCATGTCGTAACTTTCTCTTTGACACTATCAAGTAAATCAACATCATCAAACTAAGACATTGAAATAAAGTTGTTCGATAGTTTTGGTTTTTCATTTACTTTCACCTCAGGCTTCGCAACTTTCTTCACTTTTACAACTAGTTTCCATTTTTGGACTGGAACGTTCGAATCATGAGAAGACAAACTACCAGTGGAAGATTCATTTACATACTTTTCGAATGCAGTCTTGATTTGCTCTTGTGAAACTTTTTCAGTTTGATATCTTTTTCCTTGCCCTTCAAGCCAGTTGCTGATCGAATGAACATCAGACTTTCCTTCTGTATATGAAACTTTGGTTGGTTTTGTTATCAAAGGATTTGGAAAATTTGGTTGTTTAGGTGAAAACTTTGCCTTTGATTTGGTTTTGACATTCGAAAGTGGTTGGTTATTCGTTGATTTTCTAACGTTTTGAAATTTTTGATCATTCACAACTTTATGCGAAGTTTCATATTTTTTAATGCAATCAAATTTTAATATTTCTAACCTTTTGATTTATTGGAAATTTGTCAACAACATTCATTGGTTTGTGAAAAAATGTATCTTTTTGAGTTTGTTTAACCGAAGAATTTTGTGATTGGTCTGTTTTATGAACCTTTGGTGATTTAGATTTCGAATCATGTGTCTTTGCAACAACAGGTTTTTCGTTAGACACTACTTGCCAGAAAATAGCCTTTCGTGCCTTTCATTTCGAAATGTTGTTTTCTTTGGAAAACTTTTCAACAAGCATTTTAAACTCATTTGAATTCAATTTTAAAACAAAATTTGATTCAACATCATCTTTTTCAAAAACTTCTTTTTCTTTTTCAGTTTTTCCACCCATTTCTGTGTTGGTTTTTGTCTTTGAAAAACATATGAGTTTTTAGTTAGAGTATTTTCTACCGTATTGTGATTTGCAAAGAATCCTTTGGTAGTTGAACGTTTGTTGTCGTTCTCAACCATTTTGTTGAACTCAGGCTTGATATTCTCAATATTTCCAGTTGTGACAAATATTTGATTTGGAAAAACCACATTATCATTGCATGTAAAGTTCGGATACACGACTGCGTTGGTTTCCAAAAAGTTTGAACCTTTGTCATTGAGTACTTTGTCCAATTCCTTTGTGTCTCCATACACTTGTGCAACAACTATTCGAGGATGTGATGTTTCAGTTGAAACATTCTTTTCAATTTTGCTTTCATCCATCACCTTTAATTCTTCTTCCTCATCATCAGTATCATCTGTCTGACTGATTTGTACTTCCACATAATCAAAGTCAAAAAGTTTTGAAATTGAGGGTTTTTCAATGTCAACCTTTACTATCAAATCAACAATAATTTCTTTGCCCTTGATCTTAGATGTTATATTAATGACAGGCAATTGAGAGCAATCAACCTCTTCTTCCTCTTCGATTTCTCTAATTTCACTCAAATTATCTGAATTGTCATCGACATCAGCATAATTGAATTGAGAATCAATATTCGAAGCCTTAGTTTTCTTTAAGATTTCACTTGTTCATTTTTCGTTAAACTTTCATTAACGATTTCAACCAATTCATCAGCATTCAAAAATTCATCAATTTTTACAATACCATAAGCAAACCTATCATCTGGTATTTTATCAAATTGAGCAATTGTATCCTCACAATCATACGAAACAGTATCAACTTTTTCCCTTTCGTATGCAAGAAAAGGTAATAACTTCCTATGTTGTTGTTTACTTATTTTAGAGGAGTGATGTAAAGCAGTTAATTTCGCATATAATCGTTTTGCTGAGTTACATTAGATATTACTGTAACACCGAAAATTTTAAAATTTATTTTTCACAATTTATAAAAACATTTCTCTTTTAATTTAATAAAACATCAATTTCAATATTCCAATATGTATCATACAAATCCCAAGATCACATAATTATATCAAATTCCTCCACGTGTGTACAGATCAAGCCGGCGCCTTCCCACGGTCATCGCTAGTACCTGAAACAACAACACTAACACTGTAAGCACAAAGCTTAGTGAGTTCCCCAAAATACCACACATAAAACACATATTAGCCACTCGAGGCCATAACTCTATGGGTCCGTGCACCCAACTCTGTGAACCCTCAGGTTCTAACTCTATGAACCTTCCGGTTCCAACTCTATAAACATGCACAGCATAGATCACAAAGAAATGATGCAGTACAACACATAACATGCACATAACATATATACACTAACACATAACTCTGATTACCGACTCAAGGTAAAGTATAGTGAGAAGACTCACCTCGCGTGTCTCGGTATCTCACGATCCCTGGAAATCCCTCGTGCTCGATCCTCCGAGCTCTAATCCTCCTATAACATCACAAGGCTCTAATTAACACTTTTTATCTCTAAGGTTGACTACCCCTAAGAAGTCAACACAGTTCAACGGTCAATGGTCAACGGTCAACGGTCAGCTTTGACCGGACTCGGCGAGTACACTCGGCAACTCGACGAGTCTAGACGTTCTCACCAACTCTCTAGGATTCCCTTTCTACACGTCGAGTACTCCCCCCTGACTCGACGAGTTCCACCTGGAAGAATCGCGGGGCCACCCCGACTCAACTCGCCGAGTCTCAAGAACGACTCGGCGAGTCCCAGCTCGACTCAGACCACATGACAATCCTCTCCAACTCGCCCTGACTCACTGGGTTAACTCCTGACTCGCCTGGACCACTCACTGGCCGGTCCAAGGCAATCTTCAAGCTACTCGCCGAGTCTGCTCATCGGACTCGGCGAGTCCGTTCCATGCAATCACCCAAACTTGCTTCTAAGGTCAGATCTACTCCAACAATTCATAGATCTGGCCCTCCTAGACTGATACATCACGTAAAGTCCCAGTCTTGATGCATGAACAACCTCTATATGACTAATTATGAAGAATCTTCAACAAATCTCACTACACAAGGTCATGACCTCCATTGCTCTCTATAAAGCTTGAAGGATGAGGCTCTCTGGACCTCTATGGATCCAGATCCGAAGTCTCATCACTAGCATGGGACTATTTGGCCATCAAATCAACTCAACAAAGCCACAAGAAACCCTAAAATCGATTATACTTCACAAAACAGGAGATGGGTCGAAATTATACCTTTAGATTGAAGGGTCAAGCTTCCAATCCACCAAATAGCAGTCCCCTTTGCCTCCTCTTGGCTAGAGCCTCCTTCTTATTTGCTAAACATCACACAAATGTCAAGAAATGCCTCCTTTCACTCTCAAATCGCTAAAGCACTTTTAGGGTATCTCTCTATGGAATGGTGGATGCAAATGACGGCCATAAGGCCATTTAAATAGGTCCCAAACCCGAGAAATTAGGGTTTCATTAAACAGCGTGGACTCGCCGAGTCCATATCCTGGACTCGCCGAGTCCAGACGAATCCCGCGTCCAGAAACGCGACCCTACTCGGCGAGTCTGAGCTCCAACTCGCCGAGTCCCTTCTCAAAACTCAAAATATTAAAACAATAAAATACCTGGAGATCCGGGCTGTTACAATTCTCCCCCACTAGGATTAGACTTCGCCCTCGAAGTCTCGCTCTAAAATAGCTCCGGATGCTGAGCCCGCATCTCGCGCTCCGGCTCCCAGGTCATCTCTGATCCCTTCCGGTGTTGCCACTGAACCAACACCAAAGGTACCTCCTTGTTCCTCAGAACCTTGATCTTCCGATCTCTGATGGCTACTGGTCTCTCGGCATAATTCAGGCTCGCATCCACCTGAATATCCTCTAATGGAACTACTGCCGACTCATCGGCAATACATCTCCTCAATTGCGACACATGAAAAGTGTCGTGGATCTGCCCCAACTCTGCTGGCAACTCTAAACGATAGGCTACCCGGCCTACCCTCGCAATCACACGAAATGGCCCAATATACCGGGGCCCCAACTTGCCCCTCTTCCTGAATCGTATCACTCCTTTCCAAGGAGAGACCTTCAGGAGAACGAAGTCGCCGACCTGAAACTCAAGCTCGGACCGGCGTCTGTCTGCGTAACTCTTCTGTCGACTCTGGGCGGTCAATAACCTCTGTCTGACCTGCTGAATCTGCTCTGTCGTCCGAAGCACAATCTCGGTACTGCCCATCACTCTCTGCCCAACTTCTCCCCAGCAAATGGGGGTCCGACACCTCCTACCATACAACAGCTCAAAGGGTGGCATACCAATGCTCGAATGATGGCTGTTGTTGTAGGAAAACTCTGCCAAGGGTAGATACGCATCCCAGCTACCCCCAAAATCCAACACACATGCTCGAAGCATGTCCTCAAGCGTCTGAATCGTCCGCTCACTCTGACCGTCTGTCTGGGGATGATATGCTGTACTAAAATGCAATCTAGTACCCAACTCCTCATGAAATTTCTTCCAGAATCTGGAAGTAAAGCGCACATCACGGTCTGAAACAATCGAGATCGGCACCCCATGCCGAGATACCACTTCTCTCACATATAACTCTGCCAACTTCTCTGCTGAAGAACTCTCACTGATGGCAAGGAAGTGAGCGCTCTTCGTCAACCTATCCACAATCACCCAAATTGCATCAACTCCCCTGGCAGTCCTCGGCAATTTGGTGATGAAATCCATAGTGATCTGTTCCCATTTCCACTCGGGAACCTCCAATGGCTGCAACTTGCCATGCGGTCTCTGGTGCTCGGCCTTAACCCTACGGCAGGTCAAGCACCTCTCAACGAACCATGCGACGTCCCTCTTCATACAGGGCCACCAATACTCTCTCCTCAAATCCAAATACATCTTCGTAGCCCCCGGGTGGATCGAAAATTTCGACCGATGAGCCTCCTCCATCAAGGAAGTGCGCGTACCACCCACGAACGGTACCCAAATCCGACCCTGAAAAGTCATAAGCCCTCGCCCATCCGTAACGAATTCTGAAACCAAACCAACGACCCGTTCCCTCTTCTGCATCTCCGGCTGCACAGCCTCGGCCTGTGCCCCACGAATGGCCTCCAATACCGGAGCTATCATGGTCAATCTCAAACATACATCTCGCAAAGGAGTGCTCTCCGCCCTGCGGCTCAACGCATCGGCCACCACGTTGGCCTTGCCCGGGTGGTACAGGATCTCACAATCATAATCCTTGACCACATCTAACCACCTCCTCTGACGCATGTTTAGATTGGGCTGATCCATCAAGTACTTCAGGCTCTTATGGTCCGTGTATATCGTACATCGAACCCCATATAAGTAGTGGCGCCAAATCTTGAGGGCGAACACTACTGCCCCCAACTCTAGATCATGCGTGGGATATCTCGTCTCATGAGGCTTCAGCTGCCTCGATGCATATGCTATCACATGACCCCTCTGCATCAACACCGCACCCAACCCCGAAATCGATGCATCACAATATACTACAAAATCCTCCATCCCTTCCGGGAGAGCTAATACCGGGGCTTCGCACAACCTCTGGCGAAGTGTCTCAAAGGAGGTCTGCTGCTCGGGACCCCATGAGAATGCAACACCCTTCCGGGTCAACCTGGTGAGCGACACTGCGATCTTGGAGAAATCCTTGATAAATCTCCGATAATACCCTGCTAATCCAAGGAAGCTCCTGATCTCAGAGGGTGATTTTGGCACCTCCCAACCCATCACCGCCTCAACCTTGGCCGGATCGACCAGAATCCCTTCCTGGTTAACGAGATGTCCAAGGAACTGGACCTCCCGTAACCAGAAATCACACTTGGAGAACTTTGCATAAAGCTTCTCCGATCTCAGTACCCCAAGGACCTCCCTCAAATGTTCCTCATGCTGCTCCCTAGATCTCGAATACACCAGAATATCATCGATAAATACAATCACCGACCGATCCAACATCGGCCTACAGACCCTGTTCATGAGATCCATGAACACCGCCGGGGCATTGGTGAGCCCAAAAGGCATCACCACAAACTCATAATGCCCATAACGCGTCCTGAAAGCTGTCTTCTGGACGTCCTCATCTCGCACCCTCACCTGATGATATCCCGACCTCAAATCGATCTTGGAAAACCAAGATGCCCCCTGCAACTGATCAAATAAATCGTCGATCCTCGGCAACGGGTAACGGTTCTTGACCGTCAGCTTGTTCAACTCCCGGTAATCAATACACATCCGGTGTGAACCATCCTTCTTCTTGACAAACAGGATAGGTGCTCCCCACGGCGAGCTGCTCGGCCGAATAAATCCCTTCCCCAGCAACTCCTGAAGCTGTGAGGATAACTCTTGCATCTCTGGAGGTGCAAGACGATAAGGCACCTTAGCTATAGGCGCAGCCCCCGGAACCAAATCAATACCAAACTCTACTTGCCTCACAGGAGGTACTCCCGGCAGCTCCTCGGGAAAAACATCTGGAAACTCGCATACCACCGGTACCTCCCCAACTGAACTCGGTCTCTCGGAAGTCGCTCGCGTATCCATCACATACGCCACAAAACCCTTACAGCCCTGCTGCAGACACTGTCTCGCCCTGGCGGCCGAACAAAAGGCTGATCCCGAACGGGTACCCTCACCGTACACCGAAAGAACTCCCCCACTAGGGTCTCGTATAGTCACCAGCTGACGCTCACAGTCGATAATCGCGCCGAATCGGCTCAACCAGTCCATGCCCACAATGACACAAACATCGCCCATCGCAATAGGAATCAGATCAATCGGAAACTCAACCCCGAAGATCTCTAACACACATCCCCGGAAAACCTCTGTGGCACAAATCACTCTATCATCAGCTATGGAGACTCTCAGAGGCCGACTCAGTGCCTCAAGACTAGCACTGATATGCTGGCTAAAGGCCAAAGATACAAAAGACCGACTCACACCCGAGTCAAATAACACTAAAGCAGGTACGGAATTCACAAGAAAAGTCCCTACACATAACATAATATAAGCATAACATCATATATCAAAATAAATACACGAAAGGAAACATACCAGCCACAACATCGGGCGCGGCGCGGACCTCCTCCGCAGTCAACTGGAAAGCTCTCCCTCGAGCTCTCGGCGTCTCGGCCTTCACAGGCCGACTCTCTGTAACTCTGGTGGCGGCAGGAGCAGACCCCTGGGATGCTCCGCGCAACTGCGGACACTCGGCCTTCCGGTGTCCAGTCTGGTTGCAGTGAAAGCACACTGCAAACCCCTTGGGGCAGTCCTTGGCCATGTGCCCCTCCTTGCCACATTTGTAGCAAGACCCTGCTCGGCAGACTCCGTCATGACCCTTGCCGCACTTTCCGCAAGTGCGGCCCTTCAGGCTCCCTGGTCGGGGATCAGCAGGCTTGGCCCGCTTGGCGGCCGGCTGCGACAATGCCGGTCGCCGATCCCTCCCCTGAGACTCCGCCTCCTCCCTGGCCTGAGTCTCAAGCTCAATCTCCCTCTTCCGGGCATTTGCCTGAAGCTCGGCAAATGTCCGGTACGAGGAGTTCGCAGCGAACTCCCGAATATCCCTCCTCAAGATGCTCAAGTAGCGGCTCATACGTGCCTGCTCAGTGGACACGTGCTCAGGGCAGAACATCGCCCTCTCGTGGAACATCCTCGTGATCGCTGCAACAGACTCAGTACCCTGCTTGAGGGTCAGAAACTCCTGTGCTAAACGCTCCCTCTCCACCTGGGGAACGTACTCATCCCGAAACATAGTGGTGAACCTCTCCCAGGTCACCGCAGAAAGCTCAGCAGGCGAATAATGCGCTGTCACAAACTTCCACCAGTCCTTCGCTCCCAAGCGAAGCTGGTTCAGCGCGAACCGTACCTTCAAATGCTCAGGAGACGAGCAAGTGAAGAAACACCCCTCAATATCAGATATCCACCTCATAGCTGCCACCGGATCCTGAGTACCATCAAACTCCGGTGGTTTCGTGTTGCTGAACTCACGGAACAGCAACGCATCCCCACCCTGCGGCCTCGCAGCAGCAATCGCTGCAGTAGCCGCTGCAGCAGCAGCCTCAGAAAGAGCGGCATAGCGCTCATCAAACGTCTCAATCAAGGTGGTCTTTATAGACCCAAACATCTCTGGTATCTCTGCCCTGATGGCCGCAGCCACCTCCTCCTGAATGATCCGGCGGATCTCCTCCTCACTGGTACCACTGCTCTCGGGCATCAAACGTGTCCTCACCATGATATACCTCTGAAATACAACATACGATAAATTAGAATTCACACGAGTATGCTCGCACTCGACAACTCTTTTCTCCTTGATTCTTGGCATTCCAAAGATTCTGACTTGGGCTGCACACCGCTCCGGTGCTTCCAGTAGTACGGGCCCAATACTACTGTCCGCACCGCACCAGAATACACTCCAAGTCCTTCTCTTCGGATCCCAGGTCTCAAGTACTTTATCATGCATAGACTACTCTCTAATAGATCTCTCATAAGTTCCTTGCTGCTACCTACTCACTCTCAAGCATCTCATAGCAGCTCACCTCTCCCTAGGCTAAGGCATCACACATCAGGCCACTCTAGTCCTAATAGCAATACCTAGCCTACTCTAGCATGCGGATACATCATAACAATATGAATATCACATAATATAAAAAGGTATTTTGGGAAGTCACCGTTCGGGCGCTGACTGATCGTACACACATCTCTTGCTCTGCGTTTTTCGAAAATCTTTTACTCTTTTTGGAAAATACATCTCAAATCCTCAGTTTGAGTTCAAATACGCCCGAAGGTGTACTCGAATCCCTCAAACCAAGGCTCTGATACCAACTTGTAACACCGAAAATTTTAAAATTTATTTTTCACAATTTATAAAAACATTTCTCTTTTAATTTAATAAAACATCAATTTCAATATTCCAATATGTATCATACAAATCCCAAGATCACATAATTATATCAAATTCCTCCACGTGTGTACAGATCAAGCCGGCGCCTTCCCACGGTCATCGCTAGTACCTGAAACAACAACACTAACACTGTAAGCACAAAGCTTAGTGAGTTCCCCAAAATACCACACATAAAACACATATTAGCCACTCGAGGCCATAACTCTATGGGTCCGTGCACCCAACTCTGTGAACCCTCAGGTTCTAACTCTATGAACCTTCCGGTTCCAACTCTATAAACATGCACAGCATAGATCACAAAGAAATGATGCAGTACAACACATAACATGCACATAACATATATACACTAACACATAACTCTGATTACCGACTCAAGGTAAAGTATAGTGAGAAGACTCACCTCGCGTGTCTCGGTATCTCACGATCCCTGGAAATCCCTCGTGCTCGATCCTCCGAGCTCTAATCCTCCTATAACATCACAAGGCTCTAATTAACACTTTTTATCTCTAAGGTTGACTACCCCTAAGAAGTCAACACAGTTCAACGGTCAATGGTCAACGGTCAACGGTCAGCTTTGACCGGACTCGGCGAGTACACTCGGCAACTCGACGAGTCTAGACGTTCTCACCAACTCTCTAGGATTCCCTTTCTACACGTCGAGTACTCCCCCCTGACTCGACGAGTTCCACCTGGAAGAATCGCGGGGCCACCCCGACTCAACTCGCCGAGTCTCAAGAACGACTCGGCGAGTCCCAGCTCGACTCAGACCACATGACAATCCTCTCCAACTCGCCCTGACTCACTGGGTTAACTCCTGACTCGCCTGGACCACTCACTGGCCGGTCCAAGGCAATCTTCAAGCTACTCGCCGAGTCTGCTCATCGGACTCGGCGAGTCCGTTCCATGCAATCACCCAAACTTGCTTCTAAGGTCAGATCTACTCCAACAATTCATAGATCTGGCCCTCCTAGACTGATACATCACGTAAAGTCCCAGTCTTGATGCATGAACAACCTCTATATGACTAATTATGAAGAATCTTCAACAAATCTCACTACACAAGGTCATGACCTCCATTGCTCTCTATAAAGCTTGAAGGATGAGGCTCTCTGGACCTCTATGGATCCAGATCCGAAGTCTCATCACTAGCATGGGACTATTTGGCCATCAAATCAACTCAACAAAGCCACAAGAAACCCTAAAATCGATTATACTTCACAAAACAGGAGATGGGTCGAAATTATACCTTTAGATTGAAGGGTCAAGCTTCCAATCCACCAAATAGCAGTCCCCTTTGCCTCCTCTTGGCTAGAGCCTCCTTCTTATTTGCTAAACATCACACAAATGTCAAGAAATGCCTCCTTTCACTCTCAAATCGCTAAAGCACTTTTAGGGTATCTCTCTATGGAATGGTGGATGCAAATGACGGCCATAAGGCCATTTAAATAGGTCCCAAACCCGAGAAATTAGGGTTTCATTAAACAGCGTGGACTCGCCGAGTCCATATCCTGGACTCGCCGAGTCCAGACGAATCCCGCGTCCAGAAACGCGACCCTACTCGGCGAGTCTGAGCTCCAACTCGCCGAGTCCCTTCTCAAAACTCAAAATATTAAAACAATAAAATACCTGGAGATCCGGGCTGTTACAATTACGTTGAGCTAACAATAGTCTCACTTCCCTATCCAAGTTATCCCTATCTATATTAACATTCTTCATTTGTAATTCTAGAAAAGCTATTCTACTTCGTTTTGATTCTAAATGCCTTCGTGTCTTAGCTAGTTGACTATTAAGTTTCTGGGCCTCAGTACTAGCAGACACAACAACAACATCAAAATATGCAACAGTATCATCAAAAGCAGTTATTTCAGCATCATAAGCAATTAAAGGGATATTAAAAGATTCAAGAATAGCACGTACCTTTGTTGTCATTGGAGATTTGTCAGTGGATTTCGAAACGAAGCACTTGCTAGAGACTTCCTTTTCGCCCTGCTCCTCAAAGCTCGCAAACATCGCACCATGAGTTGGGTGGCTCATCTCTTCGTCATCAGACCCAGAAGACCAGATCTGATACGTCCCACTCTCCTCTTCATCATCTTCACCTCTCGCAACGAATCACAAACTCTTTGCCTAAGCTCAAACCTCTTCAAGTTTTCTGCATAGTACGCTTCGTCTTTCACTTTATTTTTCTTCTCGTCTTTCTTACGAAGCATGTAATCCGCTGCAAAATGATTTGCCCCATTGCAATAGTGGCAATCCACACCTAAATCTCGCTTTAACTTCTTCTCTATTTTCGACTCCTTAACCTTTTCTTCAGCTTTTTTAAACTTCTGAAACTTTTTCTTCTCATCTCCACCAGCCTTCACTTAGCTTCCCTTCGCATATCCTTGCTTTCCTTTAGGGTTGAACGGTTTTTTGAAAAATTTCTTAACTCTGTTGTTCGAATAGAATGCTATTGCTTTATCATCCGAATTCGTTAAGAAACCTTCATCCTTAGAACCTTCTTTCTCACCAGCCTCAACCTCAGTAACCTTCGACAACAAAGCCAATGGACCTCCTAGGCTTTGTTTCGACTCCTCCAACATCTCAGCAACTTCATTCTCATGAGTTTTCAATTGGTTGTAAAGATCATTCAAAGTCGAAGTGTTAAAACTTTGTTGATCCTTTATCATCATACTCACACTTCGCCACTCCTTACGAAGACCCATGATGAATGTGAGATTAAACTCCATGAGAGACCTGGTGATTCCATACCGGTTGTAATGGTAGATGAGCTCATTCAAACAATCATAATACGTTTCGATCGTCTCTGTTTCCTTTTGTCTGAATTCCTTAAGGTCAACCAAACATTGTTTGACTGAATTGATTTTGGTCTTTACACTGCCTTGATATTTCTATTTTAGAGTAATCCAGATTTCCTTAGCTGTTTTACAACCACGGATGTAGTTGTAAGCAACAGGTGGCAGTGCACCTCTCAGCTCCCTCATACATATTTTCTCATTCTTCTTCAGACGATTCAGTTGTTCATTAACATCGTTTGATGAACCAGATGCTCCCAAAGGTTGAACATTCAATGGAGGTTGAACTGTTTCATTGATACAATTCCAGAGCTCCTCATCAATACCGTTTAAGTAGTCTTCCATCCGATCAGCCCATTGATCAAAGAACTCAGGGATCAACTACGGAATTTTGGTTGAAGAACCAAGCAAGTGAGCGTAACGAGTCATGGTATTCATGTTGAAATTCGCCATTGATGAACACAAGAATTTTTCAAAAAGGCTTGAAAACTTGATGAATTTAAGAATTGATCCAACGAATTGATCATAGATTACTAATCGAATACTTGACTAAACAATTCAACAGCAGAATGAAATCAAATATGAAAATCAAAGATGATTTTCAGAACCAAAAGCACGGAAAATTTTTGAGACAAATCGCGACTCAAAATCAATTGATTCTAAAACGAAAATCAGATCAATGTAGTTTGAATCCTGCTCTGATACCAACTGTAGAGAATTGTAATCGAGAATCAGAAAGAAATCATGATTAAGCAAGTTTGTAATGTAATATTGAACACATAAAGTAAATATGAATCGGTTGTAATTGTATTACTCTCTGAGAACTTGAATACAAAATGACTACGCGAAAGCTGGAAAACTTGATAGTCTACATCAAGGCTCAGTCCCTATTTATAGGAAACATGAGAGTACAAAAATTCTAAGTCTAGACTTTAAGATTCGATAGAAAATGACTTAGCAAATACATACATACGAAACAAGACAAATGACACTTCGACTTTTTACAATAAATTTGACTCTACAGTGTGTCCTCTTCTGAGATAGTTATTGCAATACAACTTCTGACACCTTCCGGTATGATAGAAGTTACACTTATTACATTTAGGAAGATTTCCATCACAACGATTGTCGGGTGCTGAGGTAGTTGGTCTTGTGGTAGCATAGGTTACACCCGCCTATTGTCCTTCGGGGGTTTCTTGTGTGGATTGTTTCCTCTTCCTGCTCTCGGACCTTTGATTATCATCACCTCCTTTGGTTGACTCCTGAATGGGTTCCATTATGTTGGATTAATGTCTAAGTTCATAACTATATTTGGTATGTACTTGACCCTACCCGACATGGTCCATTTGGGTTGCATGGCATCATGCACTTGGATAGACTAAATGAGAGAAATAAGACACTTATGGTTATTAATATATTATGAGTTCTAATATATTAATAATAAGAATAATAATATTTAGTTAGTATTGATCAAGAATTAATTTAGAATTAACTATGTGATCAAAAGAAAAATAATTAAATATATGGGTTGATTGTGTAAATCATCCATAACTTATATAGTGGGCCAAAGCGCCACGGATTATCAAGTTGGGTTAAACCCATAGGATGCTCCATGGATGCTCCATCAGGGTTACATAATCCATGGTCACGCAAATGTAAGGTCATGAAAATTAGTGTTTACATGGTGTAACCCTAATTGTAAAACACTATATAAAGAGCATATTATTCACCAAAATTGGCACTAGTGAGTTAACATGAGGACTAGGCGTTTTTCAAGAAGTGTGCATTTCTCTCTAAGTTATTCCAAGTGTATTTGGTGTTGTGTGAGCCATTTGAGGTGTCACATTTGAGGCACTAGGCATTCAAGTCCCATGGAGTCAAGCTACACTACAAGAGGTATGTATTCTAACTATATTATTACCCAAGTATCTATAATTGTATGCTAGATAGGGTAATACCTTGGAATATTGATATTTGCATGCATATTAGAGAAAACATAGATCCAAGGTATTTAGGGTTGCATTTACACCTTAGGAGTGTTAGAATGCTCAAAACCCAACAGTGGTGGTATCAGAGCCTAGGCTTGTTTTCTTGTTATACTTGCTAAAAATGCTTAAAAATCGAAGTTTGCTGAATTCTTGACAGTGGACTCGCCGAGTTCACTGATGGACTCGACGAGTCCAAGGCAAAATGCATCCAACTCACCGAGTTGGTTCATGTACTCGACGAGTTGGACCCCCTGACAGCTTATATTCGAAGTTTTTGGCTGGAGATGGACTAGGAACATTATCATAAGTTGTTTTTGAACTTATAAACCTATTTTTGATGTGGTAATGCTCATGCTAATCCAATTTCAAAGATAATTGTCAATAGATTCATGCCTTGTATTAGTTTAATATTTAGGCTAATTACATGAAAAAGTTTGATGTGAATTATCTTTGTTCATATGAGTTGCTTAGATTAATAGAAAAGTTAATTGAATAGTTGTTTTCAATCGATTTTAATCTAAAATTTGATTCTAAAATGTGTTTGTGTAACTTGTCCTCAAGTTACATGAAAAGTCACATTTAAGTTTCTTAATACTCATAAAAATTGTCATAGGTTACAAAATGAAGAGTCTTGTCCACATTAAATGGTTTTATGACTCCATAACTTGTCCTCAAGTTGTGGAGGTTGAAGAGTCTCTTCATTAAATAAAATATGTAACCTTAGTTAAAATAATGAAGCTTCCATAAGTTATGAATTATGAAGAGTTATTTTCTTAATTAGTTTAAAGTCTTCCATAACTTGTCCTCAAGTTATGGAACTTGAAGAGTTTTTTAATTAAAATTACTTTAAACACATAAGTTATGGAATAGAAAAGTTTTAAAAGTTACAACACTTGCCCTCAAGTTTTGGAATTTGAAAAGTTTTCTTTCATGAATACTTTAATTCCAAATTAAGCCCTTAGAATTTTAAAGAATTAAAATTCAACCCTTATACTTTATAATATTATAAGTTAATATATATATATATATATATATATATATATATATATATATGTATGTATAAGAGCAAGTCGTCTTAGCATTAGTAGGCCTGATTCATGAAGCCGGTCTATAAGGGGGGTATAAGGTTGTTGCCTATAAAATGGTAACTTAATGGGTGTCTACTCTCACCCACCGCTTCCATGATCGGTAGAGGGTCGTTAGCCGAAAAGGTAGGACAAGGACTATAATTCTCCCTTTATTAAAAGCATTAATGATAAATACTAAGTAACTAAACACTTATAAATTCCCAATCTTAGTTACTAAGGAAAATGTGAATAAGGTGTTAATCCATGAAATTACACTTTGCACTTTGCTTAAGTCGTTAGTGGAGCGTGTGTGGTTAATCGCCACACTAACTTGTACTTATCAAGGTAGGCAAAGGGTGACTTAATGTTTATCATAGTATTGTTGGAGCATGTGTGGTTAACCGGCACATCGATTGAGGGGTAAATATTAAGCGTACCAAGTATATATGCATGGTTACTTCACACCTTGTTTTGTGATCCTTGGCATCCCAGTTACAAAACCTAAAGGGCAAACTCGAGATTGAAACATGCCATCGAAAAGTTCAATGAATCTCAAAAGAATCTAGGAGTTTCAAAACAAATTAAAACCTAATAATACATTTCGGTTATCTTGGTGAAAATTGGTGAATCGTCATTCACCTACCTTCAAATATTTCATAGCTTGGATTACGGCATCCCTCTTCTAGGTTATAAAATAGTTTGTTGGGTCTTACCCTTAATATTTCATGTTAGGTGTTTTATTAAGGACTTAAATCAACTTGCTTGAATTTTCTGATGGGTTTTGAGCACTCTAACACTCCTATGGTGAACATGCAACCCTAGAAACCTTGGATCTATGTTTGACTATAATACATGCAAAATTGATTTTCCAAGGTTCATAATGTTGGGTTTTGAGCAATCTAACACTTCCTAAGTGTGCATGCAACCCTAATAAACCTTGGATCTATGTTTGTCTAAATACATGCAAAATATTAAATTTTCCAAGGTTTATAACCTATCTAACATGGCATGGGGAACATTTTGTGACAACCCGATATTTCGAGACAATGTAATGTAAAACCAATCAAATTTAGGTCAAAATATAACTTTCCTAAAATCTTATTTGGGCTAATTAAAGTAGTAGGAACCGTATCAAGGTTTTCGTACATATAAAGAACCCTAAAATCCGAGTTATAATGAAGAAGTTATGACCAACCGAAGATTCTCGGAAAAACCGGCATCAGCGAGTAATCGTAAAACGCGAAATTTCGATGCAATAGTTTTTAGCCTTAAGTATCTAAATGGAAGTTATAGACACCCTCGATCTATGATCGTGCATAAAAAGATCGTCCAAATCTGACTTCGGATGTGAAAGTTATGAATTTTAGAAGAAATTCCTTAATCACGTCATTTTAATAAATAAATAATAAAAATAATTTCGGAATTTGCCAACGGAATCTAAACGAAAGTTGTAGATCATGGTCTCACCTTCGCGTGGATATAAAGAACGTCAAAAACGGAGTTCGTATGAGGGAGATATGAATTTTAGAAGTTTAATTAAAATAAATATAAATTTAATTATAAATTCCCGGTATTATCCGAAGGGGGAGTCATCGGATAGGTCCGAAGTACGCCCTGCGTACCTTCGTACGCCCCGCGTACTGAGATCAAGGGCTTCGGATCGTCCACGTCGCCGATATCCGAGGAATCCGACCCGTCCGACCCGTCCGAAGCTCCGACCCGTCCGACCCGCTGTCCCGTCCGACCCGCCGTCCCATCCGACCCGCGTACCCAGCAACCCGTCCCATCCGAACCGAGGCAGTCGAGGCTTCGGTCACGCATGACGTACGCGTACGCGCTGCGTACGAGCGTACGCCCCGCGTTCGGAGGCGGTTCAGCCTTCCTATAAATAGGATGCGAGGCTTTCCGAAAAAGTTGCTCAATTCTCTCATTTCTCTCTCGATCTTGCCTCGTTTTCCGTGCCCGTTATAACCCGAAGCTCTGGTCTTTTTGCTCAAGTCCCGAGGGTTGATTTTACTCCCGAGATTCCCGAGAATCCCGAGGAAAATCCGTTTCCCGAGACGAAACTCTGCCCGGTTTTCCATCTCGCTATCTTCAAGCTTTCATGTGAGTTCATACCCCTTAAATAATGTTTTAAACTACTTTTAAATGCTTTATGGGGGGGGATACAAGTAGAATCATGCTACTTATTATGTCAATTACATGTGATTAGTAAGTAGGAGTATATTACTTATTACATCAATCACATGTGATTAAATTACAACAATCAAAAGATTTGGCTACTCATTTAGCCGTTTTACCAAACAACTTCCTTCAAATGATTTTTATAAACATTTTATATGTTTTAAACTCCTTATTACACTGTACCTCTTACTCTGTTTATCATATTTCAAACTTATTTACAACAGTGTTTCAAACAAATGTTCCTTATACTTATATTGTTTTATCAAACTTATGCCTTCAAATGGTTTTATAGATTGACATCAAGTCGATCTTTCCTTAAAACTAATATTTATGTTTCAAATGTTTTACCAAACTTATTTATGCTTTTATATTACAAATTGCATGCCCATATATGTATAGACGTATAAATAATGTTTAAAGGGCTTAGGAAGGCTATCCACCTTGTTTCCTTTTCCTCGATTTGGATGTGGTCTGATAGGATTTTGGGTGACCATCCGAAGGTCGTTTCCATATTAATTATATATCAAATATACATATATAGACATAAAAGTACTTCCATAATCATACGTACTAAACACACTGTTAACAAGTTACCATCGGGGTAACACAGAATCATACTATTACAACTGCTAGATCAATGAGTCAGTTCATCCATGAGTCTATACTAGGAAGAAAATATATACAACTATACTACGAGAACATATACAACTATACTAGAACACTTACATGACAATACTTGCTAGATAAAGAGATCACACATTACCGCTAGCACACGTAGAACATTTCAGTACACCATAAGTACAATTACGTGATCACACTTACATGAGTACGCTTTCATATACATAGGATAGACGTCACTAGGGGCTATAGCTCAGAACCAGTTTAGGATCTAACTATACTGATAAAGCACACTACGATTGTGATTGTTATATCGAGTATACATGATCGCAGGTAATGTGGTGCTCACGGCTTGCATTCATGCAGGGGTCGTGTGTGGGTCCTAAAATCCCTCTGATAGGGGAGCGAATCAGTCTGGGATCTAGACATCACATTATACCTTATTCATCAAATAAGGCAAGTTGAGTATCGGTGTATTGATATATATACATATATATATCCAAATACTGTGGTACTTGGTAGTATTACCCTAGATTTAAGGTAATAGGTACGGTTGTAGTTTGACACTACACCATAGTACCATCTCTTTTCCATTACATTCACTTCGCGAATTTTTCATAGGAATCGCAGTAATGTAGATGCTATCCGTTGATAAATAGTAGCCCTTTTAGAGCTACGATTTAGTACTACGTTAATTTTTCCAGTACATATTCCAGTGATAACCTCACTTAAACATGAATATACAATCCATATTTTGAGTAATAATAGTTATACTTTGGAAAATATACATACTCTTACAAGAAACACACACACTCAGAACAGTTAAGTCTTGGTAGAAGACTCCTTTTGTTACTAATAGAAATCATAGGGATTTCTAGGGATTTTCAAACATATACAGTTGAGCTACAAATATTTTCATACTTATACTCGTTTTCTTTCAAAGCAATGTCAAGTCTTAGAAATTATAAGTTTTCACAAATTAAGACACATTAATACTTATGATCTCACCAGCTTTATTGCTGATACTCGCTTTCAAAATTACTTGTATCCTCAGGTCATCATAGACAGGTACCGATGCAAGGAAAACGGAAGATGGAGCTTATTCAAGACTTATCTTTCATTTTGATTTATGCTTTAGTGTTTATCAAAATTTGTCAGAATACAATTGTATAATAATTATTTTATTAATGCAATGGATGATGTTGTTGCTTGTTTACTACTTTACATTGTTGTTGATATTATACATGACGTCCTCCGCCCCAGAACGTTTCCGCCGTTCTCGGTTTTGGGGTGTGACAGATTGGTATCAGAGCCTTGTTTATAGTGAATTGAGTATATCAACCCATAAAAGATATACTAACTATAAATACAATGGGATTAAAAATACTCTGATTTAGAGTTTATACTTTAAATAATAAAATATTTAAGTAAGTATACGTGCCTGCATTCATACTAAAATCAATGTCACTAAGACAGTACAAAAGAATTTACGATTGTTGGGCAACACAAGTGTGCTTAGAGACATATGGTCAAAACTGGGAAGATATAGCCTGATCGCCTATATTATCCGAGGGTTGACTAGCATGTGCCTAAGTTTAAGTGTGTGGTTGCAACAATGCTAAAATCTTACCAACCCTACCACAATGAGAACAATAGAACATAACATAAAAATTTAAAATACTATAGGAGTATTTGGTGTTATTATAAGTACTTTATACTTGAGAATTAAAACGGGATCTTCATTATTAAGTTGATAGTTGCTAAGTGGATACACTGAGGCTATATGTAATTAGGATGTTATAGACTTAGAAATTGTGAAAATTTTGCCTTACCCCTATTCTGTGTGAATTTGGAACTAAGGTCACTCATTCGAAGGTCTATCCTGTTTAGATTACACATAGCTGGTATGCACTTCACAAATAGTGATGTAACTAATGAAGGTTTTCTAAATAATTATCTAGATAGTTCGTCTGATAATTATCCTCTTACCCTAAATTCTCGCATAAAAATCATAGCCGGACTCCATTCCCTTGACAACCAGTACCTTCCGAATGAAGTCATAGCTGGTTGGTTTGGAGAAGAACCAGGGAATGATCATCCTACCCCCTTGGATGATCACCGTAATGAAGACTTTTCGTACGATGCTAACCCCGAGCCAGAGGTTGAGAACCTACCCCGAGTAGCTCCCGTTTCAAATTCCTAACCCTCTTCCGGCTTTTCATGGCCTGACCCTGAGTAAGTGGAATGCTTGGAAACATGGAGCCAAGAACAAGATCAGCCCATGCCATTTATTGGCAACCGAAACTTTTACGACTTGAGCAATGAGGGCTTAGCAGATATAGTCTTGCCAATCTTGGTCCGCAGAGAGGCCATAAATGAGATTCAAGGCAGGACAGCCCTACATCAGATTTCAGAAGAAGTCGCCTATGCTAGAATGCATACCCTCCACACCCTTCTACTAGAGGATGCTCACGAGAGATCAGAGAGAAACCATGAAACCCGGCTGCAAGCACTAGCTGAGTCACCAGCCGAAGTCATAGGACTCCGAGTACGCCAAATGGTGTGCGAAAGACACCTACTTGACAATGGAACGTCAATTGGTTGAACTAAGAGTGCACCAGAGGGATGACCGTCGCCCGTAGTAGACGCTTTACTTTATTTCCCTTATAACAAGAAACCGTGTTTTTCTGTCTATGCCCGATGTGGTATTTTCCATGAAATTATCTTGTTCAGTACGAGCTTTAGTTAGGTCTTTATGATGTCAGGAACTATCTTCTGGGGATATGATGTGAGACCTTTAAAAGGCCGTTTTCCAAAACCCTTACATCGTGAATATCAAAGATATTGACAGCCGGCTAACTTCTGTGTCATTCTTCATTCAATTACTTTTATCTTACCTTCATTCGAGTCTATCTGAAACATGCTTTAGTCAAGTCATTGGACTATGGTGATTTATTCAGGAGACACTTCCAAGTCTCCTTCAGTGGTTGGATCTTGTTATTCACCAACCCACGATACCTCAGCTCGAACGACAAACGTCTTGTGACCATTCTACGATCATACTTCCATTCCGTACTAGGACTGCATCATAGGGATGTAGGTCAAACTTTAGAGATCCTACTCTTACTCTTTTCATGAACAATCTAAGTACATCAGGGTCAACCATAATCGCTTACAAATCTTTACTCTTTCATGTTACAGAATCATGGCGTCGTCCGGAAACAACCAACCAAGCAACGAGACCTCTACTTTTCCGAGGGACGCCGCCACCTTTCAAACGACAGTTACAGCTGCTGTAGTGGCGGCCGTAACCGCGGTCATGGCGCACCATAGCGCTAACAGCACAGTCAATGCTGCTAATGGGAATAAAGTTTCCAATCGCAATATCCATCCAGGAAGTCATCCAACAGTAACATCCACAGGCTCGCAAAGCCAGAAAGCAGAGAACAAGAAAAGAAAATGTCAAGCCAAAATGGAACGCAAACGGTTTCAGAAAATTGCCAGACAGCAGCCACAAACCTCTGCCATCCCAGTACCGAGCGGACCATATAAGGGAACACTCCCGAAGTGCGATCGGTGCAATTTCCACCACGAGGGAATGTGCCGTGTCTTGCAGTGCGTGAACTGCAACAAGAAAGGACACATCGCCCGTTTCTGTAAAGCTACCTTCACCACTAGGCCCAGCCTAAATTGCTATAACTGTGGTGAGTTTGGGCACTATAAAAGAGATTGCCCAAAGAAGGAAAACAAGGAAAGCACCCGTGTTCCCATAACTCCTACCCTACACTTCACTTCCTCCACTGATGTGAGTACTAGCCAGTCATGCCACCAATGCGGTGAGTTAGGGCACTTCACGAAGGATTGCCCGATAACGCAGAACCCTGGCGCAGACGGGAAGATTCCCAGGATCACAGCTGCAGGAGAGCCTGCTCAGGAACCACGTTAATGTATTTAAGGCGTTTCGTTGTAACAGACTTATAAACTATCTAGAACTAGTGCAACTAGAGTCTTACCTTTTGCGAGATCCTGTCTGTATAGGAATGCTCGTGCTGCGTATACTTGTCTTTTGTAGTATATCTTATTCGCAGCGATAGTCTAGTGGTAAATCTAAAGTACTGTAACTCTGTTCATGGTTGCACAGTTGTGTTTTGCCTGTAATCGTCTATGTTTAATTCTAATGTCTTTAAAGTTTCTGTATGATTCCGACATTATCATACAATCAGATTCAATTTGATCGACGCGAAAACAGCTTCATGCGTACATCTCTTTCTTCTAGATCACCTTTTCAGCGAAGCCGTCTTATCAGAACGCCGAAGTGCTCATTCCAGGATTACCTCTTAGATAGTTCTTTCCAAGGAAATCCTCGATGTACCACTCGTGCAGTACGTCAAGTGCAATCTAGGAAAATTCATACGGATGATCTATCACTGAGGAAGGTATACATAAGAGTGTTATATAATCAAGGTTCTACAGGTTTAGAATTAATGATTTCGCCTTAACTCTTTTCCTCCTTGGGATGTGAGGGTAAGGAAGAATCAGTTATTCGACTACCTTTTCAATCTTAATTATATACGCCTCGTATACACGAAATGGTGATCGTGAAACCCTGTATGAATTCTCAAATGGACTTCAGGACGGAGAAACTGCCTAAGCATACGAGTAATCACATCGTCATAGACTTAGAACCCAGTACAACTCCCGAAGACAGATCACCCTATAGTCTAAACACCCACAGAGATACAAGAACAGCACGAGCAACTTGGCGAACCACACAGTAATAGAATTAGAAGACTAGGTTTCTCACCCTAGAAAACCCCGGTCAGATTCTTCCAGAGATCGATGGATCGCATCGTATGTGCCTCAGATATCGAGGACTTCGTCAAAACTTTCATAGAAAGCGTTATCTCTGCCTCGTATATACAAAATGGTTGAGCAAACGTAAGGAAAGAATCTACTTCCAGGAATGGATCTGGAATCCGAATATCACCAGTTCGAGTGTTAGGGGAGTATGTCCGGAAGACTATCTCCTGAACCCGATACGGACACTTCGAGTTCGTAGTGATACCTTTCGGATAGGACCAATACGCCCATGGTTTTCATGAGTTAAATGAAGGGTTACGTCTTTCTTACTTGGATCAATTCGTCATTTTCCCCATGAGATGACTTACTTATCCACCCTCGTAGTAAGAAGAAAGCCCATGGTAACAATCCTACAGTGGAACTTTTAGCAAAGTTCTCTAGGCACGAGTTCTGAAATTGAAGAGTAAAATTTCTAGGACACACTGATAGTAATGTGTGAAATTTTGGGTACTCTTTCAATTTGACAAGACCGTTGAGCATTATCGACACCAGAGACGCCGTCAGTTTTTCACCAGATTCTAGGTCTTACCGACCCACCGCATTAGTTCATTCGGAACTCCTCGCAAGCTACAGAAACTCGTACGAATTTGACCCAGCAAGGGGTGGCCTTTGACTGGGAAGTTACGTAAGAAAAGGAACCTTTGAGATTCCAAGTGAGTGACCAAGATCTTAAGGATAACTCACTCTGGGAATGGCTTAATACGCTTCGTAAAGCGTGGAAATCTAAATCCAAGTTAGACAGGACCTCCGAGATTCTCATCAGAATCGGTCCTGTGCCTCTCACAAACAAGACCTACTCCGCGAACTCAGTAACGTACTTTCTACTCTTCGCATCTCGATCATGAAACCATACCTTTCCGTTAGGACTCTTGCAAGTCCACTCTTCGAGATCCTCAACTTCGTATTAGAACCGTAGTGACCCTCGACCGAGAGGTCAAGCGGACGAAGAAACGCCATCGCCAGTTAGTGAAGGTTCGTTGGAATGCCAACCGAGAACCCGTTATCACTTAAGTGCGTTAGAACCAATCGATTAGGAAGTTTCCTCCTCACGACTCGATTATTCATGCATACTTCCTTGCTTAAATTCTAATTTCGGGACGAAATTCCCTTTAACGGGGGGATGATGTGACAACCCGATATTTCGAGACAATGTAATGTAAAACCAATCAAATTTAGGTCAAAATATAACTTTCCTAAAATCTTATTTGGGCTAATTAAAGTAGTAGGAACCGTATCAAGGTTTTCGTACATATAAAGAACCCTAAAATCCGAGTTATAATGAAGAAGTTATGACCAACCGAAGATTCTCGGAAAAACCGGCATCAGCGAGTAATCGTAAAACGCGAAATTTCGATGCAATAGTTTTTAGCCTTAAGTATCTAAATGGAAGTTATAGACACCCTCGATCTATGATCGTGCATAAAAAGATCGTCCAAATCTGACTTCGGATGTGAAAGTTATGAATTTTAGAAGAAATTCCTTAATCACGTCATTTTAATAAATAAATAATAAAAATAATTTCGGAATTTGCCAACGGAATCTAAACGAAAGTTGTAGATCATGGTCTCACCTTCGCGTGGATATAAAGAACGTCAAAAACGGAGTTCGTATGAGGGAGATATGAATTTTAGAAGTTTAATTAAAATAAATATAAATTTAATTATAAATTCCCGGTATTATCCGAAGGGGGAGTCATCGGATAGGTCCGAAGTACGCCCTGCGTACCTTCGTACGCCCCGCGTACTGAGATCAAGGGCTTCGGATCGTCCACGTCGCCGATATCCGAGGAATCCGACCCGTCCGACCCGTCCGAAGCTCCGACCCGTCCGACCCGCTGTCCCGTCCGACCCGCCGTCCCATCCGACCCGCGTACCCAGCAACCCGTCCCATCCGAACCGAGGCAGTCGAGGCTTCGGTCACGCATGACGTACGCGTACGCGCTGCGTACGAGCGTACGCCCCGCGTTCGGAGGCGGTTCAGCCTTCCTATAAATAGGATGCGAGGCTTTCCGAAAAAGTTGCTCAATTCTCTCATTTCTCTCTCGATCTTGCCTCGTTTTCCGTGCCCGTTATAACCCGAAGCTCTGGTCTTTTTGCTCAAGTCCCGAGGGTTGATTTTACTCCCGAGATTCCCGAGAATCCCGAGGAAAATCCGTTTCCCGAGACGAAACTCTGCCCGGTTTTCCATCTCGCTATCTTCAAGCTTTCATGTGAGTTCATACCCCTTAAATAATGTTTTAAACTACTTTTAAATGCTTTATGGGGGGGGATACAAGTAGAATCATGCTACTTATTATGTCAATTACATGTGATTAGTAAGTAGGAGTATATTACTTATTACATCAATCACATGTGATTAAATTACAACAATCAAAAGATTTGGCTACTCATTTAGCCGTTTTACCAAACAACTTCCTTCAAATGATTTTTATAAACATTTTATATGTTTTAAACTCCTTATTACACTGTACCTCTTACTCTGTTTATCATATTTCAAACTTATTTACAACAGTGTTTCAAACAAATGTTCCTTATACTTATATTGTTTTATCAAACTTATGCCTTCAAATGGTTTTATAGATTGACATCAAGTCGATCTTTCCTTAAAACTAATATTTATGTTTCAAATGTTTTACCAAACTTATTTATGCTTTTATATTACAAATTGCATGCCCATATATGTATAGACGTATAAATAATGTTTAAAGGGCTTAGGAAGGCTATCCACCTTGTTTCCTTTTCCTCGATTTGGATGTGGTCTGATAGGATTTTGGGTGACCATCCGAAGGTCGTTTCCATATTAATTATATATCAAATATACATATATAGACATAAAAGTACTTCCATAATCATACGTACTAAACACACTGTTAACAAGTTACCATCGGGGTAACACAGAATCATACTATTACAACTGCTAGATCAATGAGTCAGTTCATCCATGAGTCTATACTAGGAAGAAAATATATACAACTATACTACGAGAACATATACAACTATACTAGAACACTTACATGACAATACTTGCTAGATAAAGAGATCACACATTACCGCTAGCACACGTAGAACATTTCAGTACACCATAAGTACAATTACGTGATCACACTTACATGAGTACGCTTTCATATACATAGGATAGACGTCACTAGGGGCTATAGCTCAGAACCAGTTTAGGATCTAACTATACTGATAAAGCACACTACGATTGTGATTGTTATATCGAGTATACATGATCGCAGGTAATGTGGTGCTCACGGCTTGCATTCATGCAGGGGTCGTGTGTGGGTCCTAAAATCCCTCTGATAGGGGAGCGAATCAGTCTGGGATCTAGACATCACATTATACCTTATTCATCAAATAAGGCAAGTTGAGTATCGGTGTATTGATATATATACATATATATATCCAAATACTGTGGTACTTGGTAGTATTACCCTAGATTTAAGGTAATAGGTACGGTTGTAGTTTGACACTACACCATAGTACCATCTCTTTTCCATTACATTCACTTCGCGAATTTTTCATAGGAAGCGCAGTAATGTAGATGCTATCCGTTGATAAATAGTAGCCCTTTTAGAGCTACGATTTAGTACTACGTTAATTTTTCCAGTACATATTCCAGTGATAACCTCACTTAAACATGAATATACAATCCATATTTTGAGTAATAATAGTTATACTTTGGAAAATATACATACTCTTACAAGAAACACACACACTCAGAACAGTTAAGTCTTGGTAGAAGACTCCTTTTGTTACTAATAGAAATCATAGGGATTTCTAGGGATTTTCAAACATATACAGTTGAGCTACAAATATTTTCATACTTATACTCGTTTTCTTTCAAAGCAATGTCAAGTCTTAGAAATTATAAGTTTTCACAAATTAAGACACATTAATACTTATGATCTCACCAGCTTTATTGCTGATACTCGCTTTCAAAATTACTTGTATCCTCAGGTCATCATAGACAGGTACCGATGCAAGGAAAACGGAAGATGGAGCTTATTCAAGACTTATCTTTCATTTTGATTTATGCTTTAGTGTTTATCAAAATTTGTCAGAATACAATTGTATAATAATTATTTTATTAATGCAATGGATGATGTTGTTGCTTGTTTACTACTTTACATTGTTGTTGATATTATACATGACGTCCTCCGCCCCAGAACGTTTCCGCCGTTCTCGGTTTTGGGGTGTGACACATTTCAACATAAAAGAGTTAGAAGAGATTACATACCTTTTGATGAGTTTGGTTCTAAGGAGTTTGAGGGCCAAGAACCAATAGTGTGAATGCCTCAAATGGAATCACAAAACACCACAAACTCTTGGAAAACTTTGAGAGAGTATACACACTTGTATAATTTCGGCCACACACAAGCTTACACACACTAGTTCACTAGTTTTCATTTCATGCTCCATAAGCATGCTTATATAGTGTGCATGGTTAGGGTGAAACCCTAATAACCCATGTCTTTTCCTTTCCAAGGATCCATGGGTTAAAAGCTCCATGGACTTCCATACAAGCCTAGCCCATTAACAAATAAGTGTTAGCCCACACTATATAAAACAAATAGCCCATAATATAATTAGTCTTTCTTTTAATCTCTAAATTAATTCATAATTAATTTAAGACTAAAACTAATTAAATAACATAACTTCATATTAATATATTATAACTTATAATATATTAAAAAACATATGTGTATAACTCTCATAAAATTATCCATAATTGTTTGGATGAGATGCAAACCAAATGGACCATGCCGGTCGGGTCAAGTATATACCAAATAAGTTATGGACTTAGACACCTTATCCAACAGACTCCCACTTGGATAAGTCTAATAACTGTATTTGCCTATATAACTTCAGGAACCAACCAGCAATCGTAGCTCTCGAAAACTCCGTCGAACTATGAAGCGCCATTTTAAGACAAGTGATCACATAATCCTCTGTTCTCATGATATCAGCCGGACAAACACATGGAACTATGTCTTGCTTATTGTCTAGCAGTTGTTTCTCGATTTTCCGATTTGTTTGACGAAGAAATTCACTAAACACATCGGTTTAGTTCTGACCGGGCCTGGTACATGGGTCAACACAAAATCATCGAGGGGCCCAGATATCGCTTCTATTTCTAGAAGGAACAGATAAACTTCGACTGATATGCTTGTTCTACTACTTATTGAATTGTACAAAAAGGCACGTTTTATAACATCAAGTTACTGATGCGTTTACGTGCAATCAATGCACAACCAACTCATAGGAAACAACTCATATCTCTAGGTTTAAAGATTTATATGATGTTATCGTCTCACGATCACTCGAGATAAATTCCATGAAGTGATACAAGTGAGCGTGGGTTTATACCAATACTCATAACTTATGAGTACTCATGAATGTTTCAGCAACCATTGCCATGTCTAAACACCTTTTAGCCATCTACAAACCCAATTCATGACAATCTTGATTCATACCTACTTCCGACGTATGATCGATTGTGGAGGTTTGAATAAATTAATTATTTTGGAAGTCAAAACATGCAAAACTGAAACAATAGTAAATAATTAACAATGATAGTAACACTTTACTCATAAATAAATCACAAATTTTATTCATCATCAAACGTCGATTACATTTTACAAGTTTCAGGAAAACTATCTAATCTGTAAAACTAATATCGTCCCTCAGCCCGATGCGTCTCGCATGCTGAAAATGCTAAACCCTCGTCAGTCCCTACGTAAGGGGATCTACAAGATTCTCATCCGACGATATCCTCCTTGCCACGAGGAGTCCTGCTTCAATCTTGTGTCTTATGAAGTGATATTTGATGGGTTTTGAGCATTCTGACACTTCCTAAGTGTACATGCAACCCTAATAACCTTGGATCTATGTTTGTCTAATTATCATGCAAAGTTGAATTCCAAGGTTATATTCCTATCTAGCATACATGGGGAATAATTTTAACTTAAAGTATAGATAGAATAACTTACGTTGTTGTTGTTTGTGTTCCTTGAAACCTTGTGAGCCTAGCACCCCAAGTGTGATGCCTCAAATGATTCACACAACACCAAATGCTCTTGGAAGAACTTATGAGAGAACACACACATCTCAAAATTGGCCAAGCCCTCTTGTTTCTTAGTGTAGCCGATTTTAGGTGGAGAACATGTTTCTTATATAGTGTTGACACATCTAGGGTTAAACCCTAATGTGTCATGACTCTTCATTTCCATGACCCATGGGTTTGTAACTCCCATGGAGCATCCATGGAGCATCCTATGGGTAGAACCCAACTTGATAATCCATGGAGCCTCTTAGCCCACTATACAAGATATGGATGATTTACATAATCAACCCATATATTTAATTAGTTATCTTTTGATCACATAATTAATTCTAAATTAATTCTTGATCAAACTAATCAAATAATATTATTAATATATTAGCACTTATAATATATTAATAATCTCCAAGTGTTATTTCTCTCATTTAGTCTATCCAATTGCACGGTGCCATGCAACCCAAATGGACCATGCCGGGTCGGGTCAAGTACATACCAGAAATAGTTATGGACTTAGACACCTTATCCAACAGTCTCCCACTTGGATAAGTCTAATAACTATTACTGCAAGTATGACTTCAGGAACCGATCGGCAATCGTAGCTCTTTACAAGGTTTCTCGGAACTGAGAAGATGATGGTACGCCATTTAAGATAAGTGATCATATAATCCTCTGTTCTAGATATCAGTCGGACAAATACACGGAACAATGTCTTACTTATTGTCCAACAGTTTGTTTCCCGATTTCCGATTTGTTCGACAAAGAACTTAATTGAACACATCAGCTTAGTTCTGACCGGGCCCGGTACATAGGTCAAAACAAAATCATCGAGGGGCCCAGATATCAGCTTCTAATCCAAGAAGGAACAGATAAACTTTGACTCATATGTTTGTTCTACCACTCATTGAATTACACACAAGAGCACGATTTATAACATCGAGTTACCAATGCGTTTTTCGTACAATCAATGCATAACCAACTTGTAAGTAACAAGTCATATCTCTAGGTTTGAAGACTTATACGATATTACCGTCTCACGATCACTCGAGATAGAATTCCATGAAGTGATTCCAGTGAGCGTGGGTTGAGTCCAATGCTCAGAACTTTTGAGCACTCATGATTGCTGTAGCCTTGTCCAAGACCTCTACAACCAAACATGACAGTCTTGATTCATATCTACTTCCGACATATGACCGACTGTGGAGGTTTGAATAATATGTTATACCAAACAAAAAATTATTCTGGAAGTCAAAACATGCAAAAGAAATATAGTAAACGATCGACAAGAGATAGCAACACTTTACTCATAAATAAAACACTTTTATTCATCATCAGATGTCAATTACACTTTACAAATTTCGAGGTTATCTAACTACTAAATCTAATATCATCCTTCAGCCCTATGCTCCGAGCATGCTGGAGATGCTTAACCCGAGTCAGTCCCTTCGTGAGGGGATCTGCCGGATTCTCATCTGATGATACCCTCTTTGCCACGAGGAGTCCTTCTTCGATCCGATGCCTGATGAAATGGTATTTTCTGTCGATGTGTCTGGATCTCCCGTGATCCCTTGGTTCCTTGGCTAAGGCAACAACACTTTCACTATCACAGAAAATTTCCATTGGCTCTTTAATAGCTGGTACAAATCCAAGGTCTCCAATGAAGTTCCTCAGCCATAACGCCTCCTTTGCCGCCTCACTAGCTGCAATATACTCTGATTCACAAGTAGAATCTGCCACTGTCTCTTGCTTGGAACTCTTCCAAGAAATTGCTCCTCCATTTAGGGTAAAGACCCAGCCCGACTGAGAGCGGAAGTTATCCCTATCAGTCTGGAAGCTAGCATCACTATACCCAACAACTCTTAAGTCATCACTCCCACCGAGGGTAAGGACCCAGTCCTTAGTCCTTCGTAGGTACTTGAGAATATTCTTTACCGCAGTCCAATGTGCCTTGCCAGGGTTCCCCTGAAACCTGCTAACCATGCTCAGGGCAAAAGCTACATCAGGTCGAGTACACGTCATAGCATACATGATCGATCCTATAGCCGAAGCATAAGGTACTCGACTCATTTGTGCTATCTCAGCCTCAGTGCTAGGGCTTTGTGTCTTACTCAGTTTGGCGTTACTCTGGATGGGCAACTCTCCTTTCTTGGAGTCTTGCATTCTGAATCTCTTCAGCACCTTATCCAAGTAGGTACTTTGACTAAGTCCAATTAGTCTTTTACTCCGATCTCTCAAGATCCTTATCCCTAAAATATAGGCAGCTTCACCAAGATCCTTCATAGCGAAACACTTTCCAAGCCAGGGCTTTACTTCCTGCAGGGTTGGAATGTAATTTCCTATGAGTAGTATGTCATCCACATACAATACCAAGAAGCTAACTAT
The DNA here is from genome assembly GCF_002870075.4 of Lactuca sativa. Taxonomy (NCBI): domain Eukaryota; kingdom Viridiplantae; phylum Streptophyta; class Magnoliopsida; order Asterales; family Asteraceae; genus Lactuca; species Lactuca sativa. The sequence continues at coordinate 178,432,701 of NC_056625.2, read as the reverse complement.
ACTCCCACTAGCCTTGACATACACACAAGATTCATCTTCACTCCTAGAAAAGCCAAATTCCTTGACCTTTTCATCAAAGCAAAGATTCCATCTGCGAGGTGCTTGCTTTAATCCATAAATGGACTTCTCAAGCTTACACACTCTATTAGGGTACTCGTTGCTGACAAAACCCTCTGTCTGACTCATGTAAACATCTTCAGCCAACTTTCCATTAAGGAAAGCGGTTTTGACATCCATTTGCCAAATTTCATACTCATGAAATGCGGCTATGGCTAACAGAACCCGAATAGACTTAATCTTGGCTACCGGAGAAAAGGTCTCATCATAATCCACTCCAGGAATTTGAGAGAAGCCCTTTGCAACCAGTCTAGCCTTATAAGTGTGTACTTTACCATCCATGTCGGTCTTCTTCTTGAAGACCCATTTGCACCCTACAGTCTTTCGAACTGGTACATTCTCAACCAAGTTCCAAACTTGATTGTCATACATGGATTGTATCTCGCTATCCATAGCCTCTTTCCATTTAGCAGACTCGGGGCCTGCCATGGCTTCCTCGTAGCTGTTAGGGTCATCTTGACTTACTAGTGTCCCATCACTAATAAGTGTCTCACCTTCTGCAGTAATATGGAATCCATAGTAATGCTCAGGTGCACTCCTAACTCTCGTGGAACGCCTCAGAGGTACAGATTCGTCAATTGGCTCAACAGGAGTTTCCTCCTCAAGTTGAGGGCTACATTTTGAAGTTCCATCACCACTTGACTCTTGAATTTCTTCAAGATCAATTTGCCTCCCACTGTCTCCTTGGCTTATAAACTCTCTTTCTCGAAAGACTCCTCTTCTTGCTACAAAGACCACATTGTCACTAGGTCTGTAGAAGAGGTAACCAAAGGATTGCTGTGGGTAGCCGATGAAAATACACCTCTCGCTTCGGGGTTCGAGCTTATCATGAGTCTCGCGTCTCACGAAAGCCTCGCAACCCCAAATCTTGATGTGGTCTAGTTTAGGTACTTTACCAATCCACATCTCGTGAGGAGTTTTGGCAGTCTCTAAGGCATACCCCCAGAATGAGATTGGTAGCGAAGCTCGACTCATCGTGGAACGAACCATATCCAACAAGGTTCGATTACGCCTCTCAGCCACACCATTCAACTGTGGTGTCCTGGGAGGTGTCAATTGTGAGACAATCCCACATTCCCTTAGATAGTCGAGGAACTCTGAACTAAGATACTCACCACCCCGATCGGATCGAAGCATCTTAATGTTCCTGCCCAATTGATTCTCGACTTCCTATTTAAATTCCTTAAACTTCTCGAAAGTCTCTGACTTATGCTTGATTAAGTAGACATATCCATATCTACTGTAATCATCAGTAAAAGTCAAATAATAACGATTAGCATCCCTTGTGGCATGTTTGAATGGCCCACACACATCCGTGTGTATAAGGTCCAACAAACCTTCACCCCTTTCACATGAGCCTGTGAAGGGTGACTTTGTCATTTTTCCAAGTAAGCATGATTCGCAACTATCATCTGACTTTAGGTCAAATGACTCCAAGACTCCATCCTTTTGGAGTTGGCCTATGCCTTTCTTGCTTATATGTCCAAGACGACAATGCCATAATGATGCTTTATCCAAGTTATTATTATTAGTAGAATCAATACACAAAACATTATTTCCTAAGTTATCTACAACAGACACAGCTTCATACACACCATCACAAGGTAATGCTTTAAAATAAAGAACATTATTAAAGAAAGCATCAATAGAACCAACTTCATTATTAAACGAAAAGGTAAACCCTTGTTTGTACAAAGCATGAAAGGAAATAATATTTCTTGCCATTCCTGGCGAGTAACAACACTTATTCAAATCTAAACTAAACCCACTACTTAGCGATAAAGTATAAACTCCAATCTTGGTGACAGGTGAAGCTTTCCTATTCCCCATGATCAAGTTTATTCTTCCTTGCTCCACATTCTCACTTCTTCTTAGTCCCTGCAAGTCACAACAAATATGAATACCACAACCGGTATCAAGGACCCAAGATTTAGAATGGGGTGAGTTATTAGAAATGATAGTGTAAATACCTGCATGGTTGGGTTTGACTTTCCCATCCTTCACATCATGCTGGTACTTTGGGCAGTTCCGCTTCCAATGAGCTTTTTCATGGCAATAGAAGCATTCAGCCTCTTTTGGGTCAGAAGAAGGAGTAATGAAACCTTTCTTGGTTCCACTTGAAGAAGATCCATCAAGGGTCCAAGCCTTGGTACCCTTCGAAGATCTCTTTCTCTTCCTCCCTCGACTTTTCCCGATTTCCAAAACCGGAGTTGAGTTTGGAGTAGGAGTGATAGCAACCGACTTCCCCTTAAGACCTGTTTCTGCGGTCTTGAGAAGTCCCTGAAGTTTGCTGAGGGTGACCTCTTCCTTGTTCATGTGATATGTCATGCGGAATTGATCATAGCACGATGGTAAGGAGTGCAAAATGATATCTATTGCAAGCTCCTCAGGGAAGTTCACATTAAGCTTCAGCAAACGATCCACATACCTTTGCATTTTCTGCATGTGGCTCGTGACGGAATCTCCGTCCTTCATCATGGTTGTTATCATGGAGCAGATGATTTCGTACCTCTCTTGTCGTGCACTTTGATGGTATCTTTCCATCAAATCTTGGTGTATTTCATAAGGGTAGAAATCCTCATAGGACTTTTGGAGTTCTGCTGTCATTGTGACCAACATGATGCAAGCCACCTTGGTTGCATCTCTTTCATGAGTATGAAAGTCAGCGATCTCCTGGGGAGTTGCAGTGGACTCATCAATTTCCTTAAGCTCCTTGTCAAGGACATATTCTTTGTCCTCGTAGCGGGTAATCATCCTGATGTTTCTGATCCATTCATTGAAGTTGGATCCATCAAAGGTGACTTTCCCACACAGACTCATAAGAGTATAAGAGCCATTAGGATTCGAGCTAGAAGCATTATTTGAAGACATCTGAAAGAGGAGAACAAGTTTAGTATAAATTTAAGAGAGTCCTTAATAAAACACCCAAATGTAATATTAAGGCTAGGATCCAATCACAATATAATATAACTTAGAAGAGGTATGCCGTAATCTAAGCTATACCATATTTGAAAGGTAGGTGAATGAAGATTCACCAATTTCCACCACGAAAACCGAAATATTAGACATTAGGTTTTATTGGTTTTAGAAATTCCTAGATTCTTTGAGATTCAATGAACTTTTCAAAGGCATGTTTCAATCTCGAGGGTGCCCTCCAAGTTTTGTGACTGGGATACCGAGGATCACAAAACGAGGTGTGAAGTAACCATGCAAATCACTTGGTACCCTTAAAGTTTATCACTGAATCGATGTGCCGGTAAACCACACACGCTCCACCGATACTATAATAAACCTTAATTCACCCTTTACCTACCTTGTTAAGTCCAAGTTAGTGTGCCGGTTAACCACACACGCTCCACCAACGACTTAGACAAAGTGTAAAGTGTAATTTCATGGATTAGCACCTTATTCACATTTTCCTAAAGTAACTAAGATTGGGAATTTAATAAAACATTTAGTTACTTTATTATATTCATCATACTTTGAATGAGAATTTATAAGTCCTTGTCTTACCCGTTCGGATAACGACCCTCCACCAGTCAAGCAAGCGGTGGGTGAGAGTAGACACCCATTAAGTCACCATTTTATAGGCAACAACCTTATACCCACCTTATAGACCGGCTTCGTGAATGAGACGTACTAGCGGTAAGACGACTTTGTTCTTATACATATACATATAATTATTAAATCATCATAATATCAGTATAAGGGTTGAATTTTAACTTTTAAAATTCTAGGGGTTGGAACTTAAAGTTTTAACTTAACTTTACTTGTTCCAAAACTTGAGGGCAAATTTTGTAACTTTCAAAACTTTTCATTTCTTGTAACTTATGAGTTTAATAGAGTAATAAAATGAAGACTCTTCATTTTTCTAACTCTTGTGTTTGTTTTAATGGTTTTAATTCAAGTGTGACTCTTGGTTTTCCATAACTTGAGGACAAGTTATGGACTCCATTAAAACACATTATGATCAAGAATTAATCTACCACATAGGTTACAAATAATTCCTATGATCATCTAAAACATCATAAGAACAAGAACATGAATATGAACTTATTCATAAATAAAAAATTACACTTAAAACTTTGTAATTTTGATAACTAGTTGTTGTAAATGAATTATCAAATACATTACACCATCTAAAACAAGTTTTTCAAGTACCAAAAAGTTTAGGGTAATGTTTCTAATTCATTTCCAGCAACTAAATTGAAATTCTGCAATCAGTCGACCCTACTCGCCGAGTGCATGAACTTACTCGCCGAGTTGGTTGAAGATACACATGAACTCGACGAGTCCCTCATATGGACTCGACGAGTCCATTCGTGGACAGCAAGATTTTCGACTTTTTTCAACTTTTAAGCACAAATAAAAAGCAAACAAGCCTAGGCTCTGATACCACTGATGGATTTTGAGCATTCTAACACTTCCTAAGTGTACATGCAACCCTAATAACCTTGGATCTATGTTTGTCTAATTATCATGCAAAGTTGAATTCCAAGGTTATATTCCTATCTAACATACATGGGGAACAATTTTAACTTAAAGCATAGATAGAATAACTTACCTTGTTGTTGTTTGTGTTCCTTGAAACCTTGTGAGCCTAGCACCCTAAGTGTGATGCCTCAAATGCTTCACACAACACCAAATGCTCTTGGAAGAACTTATGAGAGAACACACACTTCTCAAAATCGGCCAAGCCCTCTTGTTTCTTAGTGTAGCCGATTTTAGGTGGAGAACATGTTTCTTATATAGTGTTGACACATCTAGGGTTAAACCCTAATGTGTCATGACTCTTCATTTCCATGACCCATGGGTTTGTAACTCCCATGGAGCATCCATGGAGCATCCTATGGGTAGAACCCAACTTGATAATCCATGGAGCCTCTTAGCCCACTATACAAGATATGGATGATTTACATAATCAACCCATACATTTAATTAGTTATCTTTTGATCACATAATTAATTCTAAATTAATTCTTGATCAAACTAATCAAATAATATTATTAATATATTAGAACTTATAATATATTAATAATCTCCAAGTGTTATTTCTCTCATTTAGTCTATCCAATTGCACGGTGCCATGCAACCCAAATGGACCATGCCGGGTCGGGTCAAGTACATACCAGAAATAGTTATGGACTTAGACACCTTATCCAACAATATTTTCTGTCAATGTGTCGGGATCTGCCTTGATCTCTTGGTTCCTTGGCTAAGCCAACCGCACTATTGTTGTCACAGAAAATCTCCATAGGTTCCTTAATAGCTGGTACAACTCCAAGGTCTCCGATGAAGTTCTTTAGCCATATCACCTCCTTCGCTGCTTCACTTGCTGCTATATACTCTGATTCACAAGTCGAATCAACCACCGTCTCCTGCCTGGAACTCTTCCAAGAGATTGCCCCTCCATTTAAGGTAAAGATCGAGCCCGACTGAGAGCATAAATTATCCCTATCAGTCTGAAAACTAGCATCACTATACCCTAATACTCTCAAGTCATCACTCCCACCAAGGGTAAGGGCCCAGTCCTTAGTCCTCCGTAGGTACTTGAGAATGTTCTTTACCGCGGTCCAATGAGCCTTGCCAGGGTTCCCCTGATACCTGCTGACAGTGCTCAAAGCAAATGCCACATCAGGGCTGGTACAAGCCATAGCATACATGATCGAACCAACAGCGGAAGCATACGGTTGTTGGCTCATATCAGCTATCTTTGCCTCTGTACTCGGACTCTGAGTCTTACTTAGTTTGGTATTGCTTTGGATCGGTAAATCTCCTTTCTTGGAATTCTCCATGTTGAACCTTTTCAACACCTTATCCAAGTGGGTACTCTGACTAAGTCCAATTAGTCTTCTACTCCTTTCTCTTAATATCCTTATCCCTAGGATATAGGCAGCCTCCCGTAGGTCCTTCATAGCAAAGCACTTCCCAAGCCAGGACTTGACCTCCTGCAAGGTTGGGATGTCATTTCCTATAAGTAGTATGTCATCCACATACAGTACCAAGAAGCTAACTATACTCCCACTAGCTCTGACATACACGCAAGACTCATATTCGCTTCTCGAGAAGACAAACTCTTTTACCTTCTCATCAAAACAAAGATTTCAGCTACGAGATGCTTGTTTTAATCCATAAATAGATTTCTCAAGCTTGCATACTCTATTGGGGTACTCTGCACTGACAAAACCTTTTGGCTGATTCATGTACACATCCTCAGCCAACTTTCCGTTAAGGAAAGCGGTTTTGACATCCATTTGCTATATTTCATAATCATGAAATGTTGCGATGGCTAGCATAACCCTAATAGACTTAATCTTTGCTACCGGCGAGAAGGTTTCATCATAATCAATACCTTGAGTTTGAGTAAAACCCTTCGCAACCAGTCGAGCCTTATAAGTATGCACTTTTCCTTCCATGTCTGTCTTCTTCTTGAAGATCCATTTGCACCCGACTGTTTTACGGCCTGGTACATGGTCAACCAACTTCCAAACTTGATTGTCATACATGGACTGTATCTCGCTGTCCATAGCCTCCTTCCATTTAGCAGACTCCGGTCCTGCCATGGCTTCCTTAACACTGCTAGGTTCATGCAAATTTACCAGTGTACTATCACTGATAAACATATCACCTTCCGTAGTAATATGAAAGCGATAATAAAACGAAGGTGTGTTCCTAACCCGTGTGGAACGCCTCGGAGGTACAGACATGTCAGCTTGCTCAACAGGAGTTTCCTCCTCAGGTTGATTGCTAGTGTCTGAGGTTCCTTCACCAATTGATTCTTGAATTTCTTCATGATCAATTTGCCTCCCACTGTCTCCTTGGCTTATAAATTCTCTCTCACGAAAGACCCCTCTTCTTGCTACAAAGACCACATGGTCACTGGGTCTGTAGAAGAGGTAACCAAAGGATTTTTGTGGGTAGCCGATGAAAATACACCTTTCACTTCGGGGTTCAAGCTTATCATGAGTCTCACGTCTCACGAAAGCCTCGCAACCCCAAATCTTGATGTGGTTCAAATTGGGAACCTTCCCATTCTACATCTCATGAGGTGTTTTGGTAACCTTCTTTGTAGGGACTAGATTAAGGATATGGGCGGCAGTCTCTAAGGCATACCCCTAAAAAGAGATTGGTAACGAAACTCGACTCATCATAGAGCGAACCATGTCCAACAAGGTTCGATTACGCCTCTCAGCCACACCATTCAGCTGTGGTGTCCTGGGAGGATTCAATTGTGAGACAATCCCACACTCCTTAAGATTGTCAAGGAACTCGGTACTAAGATACTCACCACCTCGATCGGATCGAAGCATCTTAATGTTCCTGCCCAATTGATTTTCTACTTCCTGTTTGAATTCCTTAAACCTTTCAAAGGTTTATGGCTTATGTTTGATTAAGTAGACATATCCATATCTACTAAAATCATCAATAAAAGTCACATAATACCGATTAGCATCCCTTGTGGCGGTTTTGAATGGACCGCATACATCAGTATGTATTAGGTCCAACAAACCCTCACCCCTTTCACAAGTTCCAGTGAAGGGTGAATTTGTCATCTTTCCAAGTAGACAAGATTCACAACTATCATCCGATTTAAGGTCGAATGACTCCAAGACTCCACTCTTTTGGAGTTGGCCTATGTGTTTCTTGTTTACATGTCCAAGACGACAATGCCACAATGATGCTTTATCTAGGCTAGTAGAAGAATCAATATAAAACACATTATTTCCTAAGTTTTCTACAATCGACACAGTTTCATACACACCATCACAAGGTAATGCTTTAAAATAAAACACATTATTAAGAAAGCATTAATACCACCACATTCATTATCAAACGAAAAGGTAAAACCTTGTTTGTACGAAGCATGAAAAGAAATAATATTCCTCGCCATTTCAGACGAGTACACACATTTATTCAAATCTAATTTTAACCCATTATTAAGCAACAAAGTATAAACTCCAATCTTGGAAACAGGTGAAGCCTTCCTATTCCCCATGATTAAGTTTATCTTCTCATGCTCCACATCCTCACTTCTTCTTAGGCCCTGCAAATCAGAACATATGTGAATACCACATCCTGTATCAAGCACCCAAGAGTTAGAATATGTTGAGTAATTAGACAATATAGTGTAAATACATGCATGGGTGGGTTTCACTTTCCCATCTTTAGATCCTACAAGTACTTAGGGCAGTTTCGCTTCCAGTGTGCCTTTTCATGGCAATAAAAGCATTCAGCATCCTTGGCAATGGCAGAAGGAGTGATAGAACCGTTCTTGGTCTTCGATGAGGAGCCTTCAAGAGACTTTCCCTTGGTACCCTTCGAATGGTGCTTCCTCTTTTTCCCTTTGCCTTGCCCGATAGCTAAAACAGGGGTAGATGTTGGAGTAGAAGTAGGAGAGGTAACAACCGCCTTGCCCTTAAGACCGGATTCCGCGGTCTTCAAGAGTCCTTGAAGCTTGCTGAGGGTAACTTTCTCCTTGTCCATATGATATGTCATTCGAAAATGATCATAAGAAGAAGGCAAGGAGTGCAAAATGATGTCAATTGCCAACTCCTCAGGGATGTTAACATTCAGCTTCAGTAAACGGTCCACATACCTTTGCATCTTTTGCATGTGGGCCGTGACGGATTCACCGTCCTTCATGCGGGTAGTTATTATGGAGGAGATTATTTCATACCGCTCCTGACGAGCACTCTGATGGTACCTTTCCATCAGGTCTTGGTGCATCTCAAAAGGGTAGAAATCTTCATACAACTTTTGGAGCTCGGCTGTCATCGTGGCCATCATGATACATGCCACCTTAGTAGCATCTCTCTCATGAGTCCTGAATTCAGCGATCTCCTTAGGAGTAGCAGTAGAATCATCAAGCTCTTTTAACTCCTTATCGAGGACATATTCCTTGTCCTCATAACGAGTAACCATCCTGATGTTCCTAATCCAATCCATGAAGTTGTAACCATCAAAGATGACCCTCCCACAAAGATTCATGAGAGAGAAAGAACCAGTTGGGTTAGAGCCTGAAGCATTAGTGTTGGAAGACATCTGAAGTAAGAGAGTAAGTTTAGATTAGATATGTAGAATCCTTAATAAGACACCCAAATGTAATATTAAGGCTAGGATCCAATCACAATATATTACAGTTAGAAGATGGATGCCTTAATCTAAGTAATAATATATTTGAAAGGTAGGTGAATGACGATTCATCAATTTCCACCATGAAAACAAAATGATTTATTAGGTTTAATTGGATTTGAAATTCCTAGATTCTTTTGAGATTCATTGAACTTTTCAATGGCATGTTTCAATCTCGATTGTGCCCTTCAAGTTTTGTGACTGGGATGCCGAGGATCACAAAACAAGGTGTGAATAACCATGCTAATTCACTTTGTACCCTTAATATTATCACCTAATCAATGTGCCGGTTAACCACACATGCTCCATTGATCTATGACAAACATTAAGTCACCCTTCGTGATCCTTACTACTCCTAGTTAGTGTGTCGGTTAACCACACATGCTCCACCAACGACTTGGTAAGGTACAAAGTGTGAATTCCATGGACTAGCACCATGTTCACATTTTTCCTAAGGTTACTAAGATTGGGAATTAAAAGAGTTTAGTTACTTTATAATACTCATTATACTTTTAATGAGGATATAAAGTCATTGTTCTACCCATTCGGCTAACGACCCTCCACCGATCAAGCAAGCGGTGGGTGAGAATGGACACCCATTAAGTCGCCATTTTATAGGCAACAACCTTATACCCACCTTCTAGACCGGCTTTGTGAATGAGGCCTACTAACGGTAAAACGACTTATTCTTATACATATATATAATAATTAACCATTAATGTTATAAATAGTATAAAGGTTGAATTTTAACTATTAACACTCTAAGGGTTGGAATTGAAGTTTATTAAAGTGTGTGAAACTTTACAAATTCCAAAACTTGAGGGAAAGTTTTGTAACTATGCAAAACTTTTCATTTCATAACTTATGAATTAAAGGTTCATAAAAATTAAGACTCTTCATTTTCATGTAACTTATGTGTTTTAAGTGTGTGTTAAATAAAGGTGACCTTTGGAAATCCATAACTTGAGGAAAAATTATGGACTCCATTAAAACACATAAATGATCAAGAATTAATTCTAAACAATTCAGTAAATAATTCCTATCATTTTCTAAATTCATAAGAACATGAACATGATCATCAAAATTTCAAGAATTATATGAACACATAAAATCATGGAATTTTGATATATGCTATTGTAAATGGATTAGAACAACCATCACACCAACTAAAATAAATTTTAAAACACCAAAACAATTTAGGGTAATGTTTCTAGTCCATTTCCAGCAGCAAAAGTCGAAAGTATGCACTCTTTCGATCCTACTCGTCGAGTGCATGAACCTACTCGACGAGTAGGTTGAAGTTTGCCTTGGACTCGTCGAGTCCTCCCCATGGACTCGGCAAGTCCATCATGCAGACAACAACGATTTCGACTTTTTTCACTATTTTGCATCAAGTATCAAACAACCAAGCCTAGGCTCTGATACCACTGTTGGGTTTTGAGCAATCTAACACTTCCTAAGTGTGCATGCAACCCTAATAAACCTTGGATCTATGTTTGTCTAAATACATGCAAAATATTAAATTTTCCAAGGTTCATAACCTATCTAACATGGCATGGGGAACTTTTAAACATAAAAGAGTTAGATGAGATTACATACCTTTTGATGAGATTGATTCCTTGGAGTTTGACGGCCAAGCACCAATAATGTCAATGCCTCAAATGGAATCACAAAACACCACAAACTCTTGGAAAACTTTGAGAGAGTATACACACTTGTATAATTTCAGCCACACACAAGCTTACACACACTAGTTCACTAGTTTTCATTTCATGCTCCATAAGCATGCTTATATAGTGTGCATGGTTAGGGTGAAACCCTAATAACCCATGTCTTTTCCTTTCCAAGGATCCATGGGTTAAAAGCTCCATGGATCATCCATGGACTTCCATACAAGCCTAGCCCATTAACAAATGAGTGTTAGCCCACACTATATAAAACAAATAGCCCATAATCTAATTAGTCTTTCTTTTAATCTCTAAATTAATTCATAATTAATTTGAGACTAAAACTAATTAAATAACATAACTTCATATTAATATATTATAACTTATAATATATTAAAAAACATATGTGTATAACTCTCATAAAATTATCCATAATAGTTTGGATGAGATGCAACCCAAATGGACCATGCCGGTCGGGTCAAGTATATACCAAATAAGTTATGGACTTAGATACCTTATCCAACACATAATCCTATCTAGCATACATGGGGGCCTTTTAATCTAAAGTTCGTAAGAATTACATAACTCTTTGTAGCTTGGATTCCTTTGAAACCTTGCGAGCCTAGCACCTCAAGTGTGATGCCTAAAATGCTTCACACAACACCAAGTACACATGGAATAAACTTAAGAGTATAAGAACACTTAGTATTTTCGGCTAGCCCTCTCTTGTATCATCTAGTGGCCGAAAATGGTGAATAACATAATCCTTTTATAGTGGGTTACAATTAGGGTTACACCATGTAAACCCTAATTGTCATGACCTTTCATTTCCATGACCCATGGGTTATGTAATCTCCATGGAGCACCCATGGAGCATCTTATGGGTTTAACCCAACTTGATTATCCATGGAGCTTTGGTCCACACTATAAGTTATGGATGATTGACATAATCAACGCATATATTTAATTAGTCTTCTTTTGATCACATAATTAATTCTAAATTAATTATTGACCAATAGTAACTACTATTATATCCAACAGTCTCCCACTTAGACACTATATCCAACAGTCTCCCACTTGGATAAGTCTAATAACTATAGTTCCAAGTATGACTTCAGGAACCAATCGGCAGTCGTAGCTCTTTCAAGGTCTCTCGGAACAGAGAAGATGATGGTTTACGATTTTAGATAACTGAACATATAATCCTCTATTCTAGATATCAGTCGGACAAATACATGGAACATATAATCCTCTGTTTTAGATAAGTGATCATATAATCCTCTGTCCTTCGCAAGTACTTGAGAATATTCTTTACTGCAGTCCAGTATGCCTTGCCAGGGTTCCCCTGATATCTGCTAACCATGCTCAAAGCGGAAGCAACATCAGGACGAGTACAAGTCATAGCATACATGATCGAGCTGTCTCAATACTCAGGCTCTGAGTTTTACTCAGTTTGGCATTACACTGAATATGTAAATCTCCTTTCTTGGAATTTTCCAGGCTGAACCTCTTCAGTACCTTGTCCAAGTAGGTACTCTGACTAAGTCCAATTAGTCTTTTACTCCTGTTTCTCAAAATCCTTATCCGGAGGATATACACAGCTTCTCCTAAGTCCTTCATAGAAAAACATTTCCCATGCCAGGATTTCACTTCCTGCAGGGTTGGGATGTCATTTCCTATGAGTAGTATGTCATCCACATACAATACCAAAGAGCTAACTATACTGCCACTAGCCTTGACATATACACAAGATTCATCTTCGCATCTCGAAAAGCCAAACTCTTTGACTTTCTCATCGAAGCAAAGATTCCATCTGCGAGGTTCTTGTTTTAATCCATAAATGTATTTCTTAAGCTTACACACTCCATTAGGGTATTCTGTACTGAAAAAACCCTCTGGCTGAACCATGTAAATGTCCTCAGCCAACTTTCCACTAAGGAAAGAGGTTTTGACATCCATTTGCCATATTTCATATTCACGAAATGCAGCAATGGCTAACACAACCCTAATTGACTGAATCTTGTCTACTAGTGAAAAGGTTTCATCATAATCAACTACCGGAGTCTGAGAATAACCTTTTGCAACCAGTCGTGCTTTATAAGTGTGTACATTACCATCCATGTCGGTCTTCTTCTTGAAGATCCATGTGCACCATACTGTCTTACGACCTGGTACATTGTCAACCAAGTTCCAAACTTGATTGTCATACATGGATTGTATCTCTCTATCCATAACCTCTTTCCATTTAGCAGCCTTAGGGCCTGCGATGGATTCCATGTAGCTGTTAGGCTCTTCCAGATTTATCAGTTAATTATCACCGATTAGGGTATCACCTTCTCCAATAATATGGAAACCATAATAATGCTCAGGTGCATTCCTAACTCTGGTGGAATGCCTCAGAGGTACAGACGATTCAGTCGGCTCAACATGAGTTTCCTCCTCAAGTTGAGGGATAGAGTTTGAGGTTCCTTCACCACTTGACTCTTGAATTTCTTCAAGGTCAATTTGTCTCCCACTGTCCCCTTGGCTTATGAATTATCTCTCACGAAATACTCCTCTTCTTCCTACAAAGACCACATTATCATTGGGTCTATAGAAGATGTAACCAAAGGATTTCTGTGGGTAGCCAATGAAAATACACCTCTCACTTCGAGGTTTGAGCTTGGCGTGAGTCTCTCGTCTCACGAAAGCTTCACAAACCCGAATCTTGATGTGGTCTAGATTAGGAACTTTTCCATTCTACATCTCATGAGGTGTTTTGGCAACCTTCTTTGTATGAACTAGATTAAGGATATGGGCGACAATCTCTAAGGCATACCCCCAAAATGAGATTGGTAGCGAAGCTCGAGTCATCATGGAATGAACCATGTCCAACAAGGTCCGATTGCACCTCTTAGCTACACCATTCAACTGTGGTGTCCTAGGAGGTGACAATTGTGAGACAATCCCACATTCCTTAAGATAGTCAAGGAACTCAGTACTAAGATACTCACCACCTCGATTAGATCAAAGCATCTTAATGTTCCTGCCCAACTGATTCTCCACTTCTTGCCTAAACTCTTTGAGTTTATCAAAGGTTTCTGACTTATGCTAGATTAAGTAGACATGTCCATATCTACTAAAATCATCAGTAAAAGTCACATAGAAGCGATTAGCATCTCTTGTGGTTGTTCTGAAGGGCCCACACACATTTGTGTGTATGAGGTCCACCAAACCCTCACCCCTAGCACAAGTGCCAGAAAAAGGTGACTTTGTCATTTTTCAAGTAGACAAGATTCACAACTATCATCCGATTTTAGGTCGAATGATTCCAATACTCCATCCTTTTGGAGTTGGCCTATTCGTTTCTTGCTTACATGTCCAAGTCCAAAATGCCATAAAGAAGCTTTATCTAAGCTAGTAGAAGAATCGATACACATTACATTATTTCCTAAGTTATCTACAATAGATACAGTTTCATACACACCATCACAAGGTAATGCTTTAAAATAAAGAACATTATTAAAGAAAGCATCAATACCACCATTATTATTATCAAAATAAAAGGTAAAACCTTGTTTATACAATCCATGAAAAGAAATAACATTTCTTTCCATTTCTGGCGAATAACAACATTTATTAAAGTCTAATGAAAAACCACTATCTAGTAACAAGGAATAAATTACAATCTTGGTGACAGGTGAAACTTTCCTATTCGCCATGATTAGGTTTATCTTTCCATGCTCCAACTCCTCACTTCTTCTTAGTCCCTTCAAATTACTACATATGTGAATTCCACAACCTGTATCAAGGACCCAAGACTTAGAATGAGATGAGTTATTAGACAATATAGTGTATATACTTGCATGGTTTGGTTTTACTTTCCCATCCTTAACATCTTGTTGGTACTTAGGGCAGTTTCGCTTCCAGTGTGACTTTTCATGACAATACAAGCATTCAGCCTCACTAGGGTTAGCAGAAGTTGTCACAAAACCTTTCATGCTTTTGCTTGAAGAGGAGCCTTCAAGGGTCTTACCCTTGGTACCCTTAAAAGGGTTCTTTCTCTTCTTCCCTTTTCCAAGCCCAATTGCGAAGACATTGGCCGCAGTGGGATTAGTAGGAGTAAGAACACCCAACTTACGCTTAAGACTACTTTCTGTAGTCTTTAAGAGTCCTTAAAGTTTACTAAGTGTAACTTCTTCTTTATTCATGTGGTATGTGATTCTAAATTGATCATAACATGAAGGTAAGGAGTACAAAATGATATCTATTGCCATCTCCTCAGGAAAGTCAACATTTAGTTTCTTCAAACGATCGACAAAGCTTTGCATTTTTTGCATGTGGGCCGTGATGGTTTCACCATACTTCATGGAGGAGATTATTTCATACCTTTCTTGACGAGCACTTTGATGGTAGCGGTCCATCAAATCCATGTACATCTCGAAAGGGTAGTTGTCCTCATAGGACTTTTGGAGCTCAGCTGACATAGTAGCCATCATGATGCATGCTACCTTGATAGCATCCCTTTCATGTGCCTGAAATGCAGCAATCTCCTCTGCAGTAGCAGTTGACTCATCAATCTCCTTCAGCTACCGGTCAAGTACATATTCTTTGTCCTCATACCAAGTGACCATCCTGATGTGTCTGATCCAATCCATAAAATTGGACCCATCAAAGATGACTCTCCCACAAAGATTCATGATAGAGAAGGAGCCAGTAGGGTTTGAGCCAGAAGCATTATTATTAGAAGACATTTGAAAAGAAGAAAGAATAGTTTAGATTAGATATTAAAGATAGTCTTTAATAAAACACCCAAATGTAATATTAAGGCTAGGACCCAACACAATATTTTATAGCTTAGAAGAGGGATGTCGTAATCTAAGCTATAAGATATTTGAAGGTAGGTGAATGACCATTCGCCAATTTCCACCATGAAAAAGAAAATATTAAATTAGTTTTAATTGGTTTAGAAATTCCTAGGTTCTTTGAGATTCGTTGCACTTTTCAATGTCATGTTTCAATCTCGAGTGTGCCCTTCAAGTTTTGTAACTGGGATGTCGAGGATCACAAAACAAGGTGCGAAGTAACCATGCAAATTACTTGGTACACTTAATATATTACCCCTTAATCGATGTTCCGATTAACCACACACGCTCCAACGATACTATGATAAACATTAAGTCACCCTTTGCCTATCTTGATAAGTCCAAGTTAGTGTGTCGGTTAAGCACACACGCTCCACTAACGACTTAATCAAAGTGAAAAGTTTAATTTCATGGATTAGCACCTTATTCACATTTTCCTAAAGTATCTAAGATTGGGAGTTAATAAAAGTTTAGTTATTTTAGTATATTCATAATACTTTTTATGAGAATTATAGTCATTGTCCTACATTTTCGCCTAACGACCCTCCACCGATCAAGGAAGCAGTGGGTGAGAATAGACACCCATTAAGTCACCATTTTATAGGCAACAACCTTATACCCCCTTATAGACCGACTTCGTGAATGAGGCCTACTAGTGTAAGATGACTTTTAATCTTATATATACGTATATATATATATATATATATATATATATATATATATATATATATTCTAAGGGTTGGAACTAAAGTTTTATTATGACTTCACTTGTTCCAAAACTTGAGGGCAAGTTTTGTAAACTTTCAAAACTTTTAATTATTCATAACTTATGAATTAATAGAGTACTAAAATGAAGACTCTTCATTTTTATAACTCTTGTGTTCTTTTTAATGGTTTTAATTCAAGTGTGACTCTTGGTTTTCCATAACTTGAGGACAAGTTATGGCCTCTATTAAAACACATAATAATCAAGAATTAACTACACATAGGTTACAAACAATTCCTATGATCATCTAGTTCATAAGTTCAAGAACATCTTTATCAAGAATTTCAAGAATCATAAATAACTTATATAAAACTTGCAACTTTTGATAATAGCTATTGTAAACGGACTAGCATAAACACTACACCAACTAAAACTAGTTTTACAGCAACAAAACAATTTAGGGTAATGTTTCTCATCCACTTCCAGCAGCAAACTCGAAAATCTGGACACTGCAGCACCTTACTCATCGAATGCATGAACTAACTCGATGAGTTGCATGCATTTGTTCATGGACACGTTGAGTCTCCCCTTGGACTCGGTGAGTTCATGCGAGCAATGAACAAAAACTTCATTTTTCAGCAACTTTGCATCAATTATTAGGCAAACAAGCCTAGGCTCTGATACCACTGATGGGTTTTGAGCACTCTAACACTCCTATGGTGTACATGCAACCCTAGAAACCTTGGATCTATTTTTGACTATAATACATGCAAAACTGATTTTCCAAGGTTCATAATCCTATCTAGCATACATGGGGAACTTTTAATCTAAAGTTAGTAAGAATTACATACCTCTTTGTAGCTTGGATTCCATTGAAACCTTGTGAGCCTAGCACCTTAAGTGTGATGCGTAAAATGCTTCACACAGCACCAACTACACTTGGAATAAACTTAAGAGTATAAGAACACTTAGTATTTTCGGCGAGCCCTCTCTTGTATCATCTAGTGGCCGAAAATGGTGAATAACATATTCCTTTTATAGTGGGTTACAATTAGGGTTACACCATGTAAACCCTAATTTCATGACCTTTCATTTCCATGATCCATGGGTTATGAAACCTCCATGAAGCACCCATGGAGCATCTTATGGGTTTAACCCAACTTGAATATCCATGGAGCTTTAGCCTACACTATAAGTTATGGATGATTGACATAATCATCCCATATATTTAATTAGTCTTCTTTGATCACATAATTAATTCTAAATTAATTATTGACCAATACTAACTAAATATTATTATTCTTATTATTAATATATTAGAACTTATAATATTTTAATAAACCATAAGTGTCTTATTTCTCTCATTTAGTCTATCCAAGTGCATGATGTCATGCAACCCAAATGGACTATGTCGGGTCGGGTCAAGTTACCGTTGTTGGGTTTTAGTATAATACAACATCTTATGGTGCACATACAACCCTAAATACCTTGGATCTATGTTTTCACTAATTATACATGCAAATGGTTTCCAAGGTATTAAACCTATAACTAGCATGCAATTGTCATATACCATATCAAAATATTAGTTAGGGAAACATACCTTTTATGTGGCTTGAAGTCATCATGTATTTTGGCCTTAAGAGCTTAGACCTAATAGTGTGGAAGCCTCAAGTGGAATCACAACACATCATGAACAAAAGATGATCTTGAGAGAGAATTCCATGCACCAAAACACCTCCATATTTCTCAAAGAAAAGAAGTGGTGATTTTGGCTATGGAGTAACCTATTTATATGTAGGATTCCAAGGGTCATGGGTATAACCCAAATCCATACCCATGGGTTTTATGATCCATGGTTCATGTGGCCCAACTCTTTATGTATCCATACATAAACTTAGTCCAACATGGATCATAAGCCCAACACATATAAATATAACTAATTACCGTAATTAGTTCCCATTAATTTAATTAGTCTCTTTTAATCATTAAATTAATTCCAAATTAATTATTGATCAATACTAATTGACTCGTATGATTTCGTATTAATATATTATAACTTATAATATATTAATAAATCATATAAAACATCTTCTCTCAAAAGCCCATCCTAACAAATTGTCCTGACGATATGCAACCCAAATCGACCACGCTACTCTCGGGTCAAGTACATATCAATAATAGTTATGGTCTTAGACATCTAATCCAACAGTATCCCACTTGGATAAGTCTAAAACTATTATTGCAAGTATGACTTCATAACCCGACTAGCAATCGTAGCTCTTAATGCCGTTGTCGAACTCTGACCAAGTCAATGACGCATCCATTAGATACGTGATCATATATTCCTCCATTCTAGATATCATATGGACTGAGACATGGATAATAATCATTCTCTCGGTCCACTTTTTTGTTTCCCGATTTTCAATTTATGACGACCGACTAATTGAACAGATCAAATCAGCCCAGGCTTGGCCAAGCACTTAGCGGTATCATCACTAAATCATCGAGCGGCCCACAAATATCGCTTTTATCCCGAATGTAAATGGAATCGATAAACTTCGACTCATACGGCTTGTTTTACTACTTGTTGAATCATACACAAACGCACGTTTTATAACATCGACTTACCAATGCGTTTTCATGCAATCAATGTATAACCAACTTATAGTAACAACTCATATCTCTAGGTTTGAAGAATATAAGATATTATCATCTCATGATCACTCATGATAAAATCCATGAAGTGATTCAAATGAGTGTGGGTTGAATCCAATACTCATAACTTATGAGTACTCATGAGTGTTGTAGCAACTTTTGCTATGTCCAACATCTTAGACATCTACAAGCCAACTCATGACAGTCTTGGTTCATATCTACTTCCAACATATGACTGACTGTGGATGGGTTGAATAACTTTGTCATCCGGGAAGAATGACCTAGTTTATTCTGGAAGTCAAAACATGCAAAGTGAAACACAAAAATAATACTAATCCTATATGGCCCTAACACTTTGAGTGTAAATAAAAACACCTTTTATCTAAGCACCATATTGGTTAATCATTATTTATGTTTAGATTAATCAACTTAATACTTGAATAAAGACAATAGTCATGCCATGCTCCAAGCATGCACACTATGTTTGTCCAAACAATAGATATGTCATACTCCAAGTATGCACACTATGTTTGTCTATGGTCCCTCCCTTGTGAAATAGATCAATTGAACATGATTCCAATGATGCTCATATCACAATCCCAATACTTATTGTAAATGTAAGAATGCTAAACTCTTACCATTTACTATAATCTGTTAGATTCTAAACTTATATGCAATGATCCTCTTGTAATGACTATGCCCAAGTCACAAAGACTTGGCAACAAGCATTGTAGAGAATTCCAATGAAGAGAAATTCCATGGAAATGAAGTCTCACATTCAAAGTACATTCCTTTGAACATCCTTCTTTGCATTAAATTTTCTAATCTTACACAGATTCAAAGAATAACTTCCACCTATGGAAAGAATTCCATATTCTCATTTTGACTATCACTTGTGAACAAGAGTTGCCTCTTTTCAAAGTATGTCAATATGCTCTTATCCAAAGTTTACACTATACTTCCAATTTTCCATGAGCAACCAATCTTTGGTAGACCTCAGATTGTCCTCGACAATTGCTTAATCATTTTAGTCATATGGGACACGAGTCATGCCACAAAACTTTTATTTGCCATGTTCTCACAATTCGAACTATGAAGACGTATGCCGTAATCATAATCGAATTTTAAGAACGCAACATATATTGAATTTCCTTATGTTGAGCCGTTCGAACATAACATTCATATATATCCTTGACTAAAGTTAATTAAAATCTTAATCTAAGCTTTCAGAATTGAAATGAGGTATAAAATCCTCTCCTTAATTATATCAAAACAACTTTTTCAAAGCGAATTGAAACTTTTGTTTTCTCTAATTAATATTTCTAACTCACAACACTTAACATAATAATCATGCTCCCACTAGCATAATGATTATTATCTCACTAGCATAACACTTATGCTCCCACTAGCCTTGACAAGACTTTATCAACATCATACACCTTATCTTAGATAGCTTACATGTGTGTCTAAACAATTTCAAAACTATGAAAAGGGATGCCGTAATCATAGTCTCAATTGTTTAGACCTTTATCATTTCTCATAAGTCTATGTTAGTGTGCGGTTAACCACGCACGCTCCACTAAGACTTTGAGAATGCAAAGATCACAATTGCTATCTACTTAAAATCTACTTAGTGAAAGTGTTTCCTCACCATCATTTCCATGAATCAGAAAGAAACCTTATGACACTTAGATTTTTATGGTGTATGTGTTCCTATCCATGTGAATTTTTCAAAACCATAATCATAAGACAAGGTTGGTGACAAATCCAAACTCATATGGACTAAACTTGTTCAATCTTAATTTCTTGCCACTTGGTAGCACAGAACTAAGAATATCTCAACACGATAGGTTATAAACCTCTAGTCGTGTGGTAGTGATGAAATACAGGTTTTATTCTTGATTAGTTCTAGAAACTATTTCAGAATCTTTTAGACTCCCACTGTTTTCTTGACCTGTAAGACTTTCTTGTCAAATATTCAAGAGATAGTGTGGATTCTAATCAAGAAAAACACTTCACACAATTGGCCTTATTTGGTCTTTGCTTTATCCAAAACATCACAACTTACCAATTCCAAATTTACAAGAGTAAGAAACATGTTACTCTACATTTGAGAAGTGTTATAAACCTTTCTTAAAATCATGTCTCTCAAGTTACAATCTTAGAGTGTGACTCTAAGACTTGTTTCTGGAACGAAGTATGATTTATCTTTTGATTTAACCATTTCATCAATTTATGATTCCTCTCCTTATCCAAACAAATGCACTAAGGTGTCTTTAGAGGATCAATTGTGATATGGTTTTATAATCATTAAGATAATCATAAAACTAGATACTAAAGTACTCTCCCATCTTTTCAGATTTGAGAAACTTTTATTCTTTTTCCGAATTTGATTATTCTTATTCGCTCTGCCATACATTGAAACTTTTCCAATGTCTCAGAATTATACTTATGCTTGTAAGTATAACCATATTTACTAAACTTTAGTAAATCATGACAAATAGTCTTATTGATCTTTTGTGGTGAACTTTAACTGGTACACAAGAATGTGTACTTGATCCCTTAGTCCTTCACTTGAGTCACATATACATGTGAACAAGGACTTAATCTTAATTTCCCAAAGATGAAAATTCTCATTCATCACACAATACAACTTGCATGATTCCAAGTTTCTATCCAACTGAAACTTGGATGATGAAAATCTTTCTTTATTTGGTAAATTATTACACTACCACAAATGAAAGAATCAAATCCATTTTTCCAATATTGCTATCAATGGAAACATATAAACAACAATTTTTCACAAATGCCATTGTAAGGATACTTAAAATAAATAAATCAAAACTGTTTTTTTATTTTAAAACTTGCGGAAAAAATCTTATCCTTGAAATGCAAATACGTATGAAAACTATGTTGATATCTATTCCTAAGCAATCTATCGTAACTCTTAAGTAGTTGCTCAAAATTCTGATCATCAAACCATGCGATCGAAATCCATCTTCGAGATCAGAATCAGCTTCCTTTAATTTTTCCAAAACATCAAAATGTAATTAGATTACATTATGTCTTAAGAATATCAAAATGAGACTTAATATAGTTAGATAATGGACTTTACCTAAAGCAAAGTCAAACTTTTGACTTTACCTTCTTTATGTGCTTTCAGGTAAATTGGGCAACTTTGCAACCAATGACCCTTCTTTTGGCATCTTTGAATCTCGATTGTGCCCTCTCAAGTTTGTGACTGGGATGCCGAGTATCACAAACAAGGTGTGAATAACCATGCAAATTGACTTGGTACACTTAACTTTATCACCTAATCGATGTGCCGGTTAACCACACACGCTCCACCGATCTATAATAAAGTCAAGTTACCCTTTTCCACTCTTACTAGTCCTTGTTTGTGTGCCGGTTAACCATACAGCTCCACTAATGACTTGGTAAGGTACAAAGTGTAATTTCACGGGTTAGCACCTATTTCACATTTTCCTAAGTAACTAAGATTGGGAATTTATAAGTGTTTAGTTACTTAGTATTTATCATTATACTTTTAATGAAGGGAGAATTATAGTCATATCCTACCTGTTCGGCTAACGACCCTCCACCAGTCAAGGAAGCGGAGGGTGAGAGTGGACACCCACTAAACTGCCATTTTATAGGCATTAACCTTATACCTCCCTTATAGACCGGCTTCGTGAATGCGGCCTACTAATGATAAGACTGACTTAATCTTATACATATCAATAGAATTAAAAATATAATAATAGCATAAGGGTGTATTTTACACATTTAAAATCCTTGGTGGTTGAATCTATTAATGAAACTTTACTCTTAATTTAATTCACCTTAAACCATCTCATTATGGAACTCTATCACACCCCCAAACCGGAACGACGGAAACGTTCGGGGGCAGATGACTTCATGTAGTACCGTAACAATTGAATAAATAGTAAAGAAAGTAACATAACCATCATATATATAATTGAAAGTTTACATTGTTGAAAGATACATGTTCAAAACCAATTACAATATGATGTCAAAATATGAATTTAAACTGATGTCGCAGCGTTGCTTCTACAAAAGCTGTTTGTTACCTGTAATTACTAAATCCCTGGGACATACAAGTAGTTTTGAAAGAGTAGATCAACATTTAAGCTGGTGAGTTTCATAAGTATTTAAATGACAATGGTTGTATGAACTAAAATGAAATGTTTTGTTTTTTTGTTCCTTCCTAGAAAATCCCATATTTTCTACTAGTATAAATGTAGCCTTCTATCAAGACCAATGTTTGTTTCTTGAAAATTTATGTGTAAACTCGCCAAAGCGTCTGAAAAACCCCGTAAATCAATGTGTTTTTAATACTCCATGTGACTTTTATAACCATGCTATTGACTGAATTTGCCTATACACAACGTTCTTCAGGCGTTGGAATGTTCTGACGTTTGTCACCCCAAATGGTGTACTGTAGCTAACAGTCAGGGCGCGGGGTTGTCAAGCCCGTATAGATCTGTACACAAACACCATGCTCCCCCTCCAAGGGATTCTGGTATATATTACAGGACTTGAAATGTGTACTCGAACATATGTAAAGTTTGATGTCTCACAAAACTTAGTATAAAACAGATTTACTGGTGAAAATGTTCGTTTGTTCTTGTAGGTGAAAGTAAACTTGTTGAAATAATGTTTCTAGTATGTAACAGTTCATGATGTTCTCGTAAAACTATACCTATTATAGTTTTCTAAAAGTGTGTCTCGTTTGTTTAGAAATCCCTAAAAAAATGAATCACTTGTTATAAAAGTATAACTTTTGTAGTGCCAAAAATAAACATATATACATACAGTACAAGCAGGGTGTTTGACTTATATATATATATATATATATATATATATATATATATATATATATGTATTATATATATATATATATATATATATATATATATATATATATATATGTATATATGTATATATAACAACATTTTTCATTTCAAAAGACAAGATGTTATCGCAATATATTTCGCATATGAATGTTTCCTTATAATAGTTATCAATCACATATGATTCTTTTGATAAAAAGTGTATAATGGAACTTTATATAACAGACGATAATAATCATGTGTTTTACTTGTATTCCCCCCCCCCCCCCCTAAAAGTATTTCTAAAGAATTTAAAAGTGTGGATTATAGGGGTATGAACTCACTTGAAAGATCGGAAAAAGGCGAGATGAAAACCGAGCAGAACTTCGACTCGAGAAAGCTGATTTTCTCGGGATTCTCGGGAATCTCGGGAGCACAAACGACCTTTGGGACTTGAGCAAGGAAATCGGGGCTTCGGGATAGTTCGTGCACGGAGAACGAGGAAAAAACACAAGAAAGTTTAGAGGAAGCGACCCTTCTCTTCGGAACCCTCACATCCCTTTTATAGGGGGTGGGAACCGCCTCCGTACGTGGGGCATACTCGAGTACGTTGGGCGTACTCGTGCGTCACGCATGAGTGCATCCTCGACTGCTTCGGACTCCGGATGGGACTGGACATAGGCTTGCAGAGGGCGCGACGTGGACGATCCAAGGCCTAGGCCTTGAGTACGTTGGGCTTACTCGTGTACGTTGGGCGTACTCGTGTGCGACTCAGCCTTCGGATAATACCGAAATTTCTATTAAAAATTATATTTTTAATATTTAATAAAATTCAAAAATTCATATCTTCTTCATACGAACTCCGTTTTCGACGTTCTTTATATCCACGTGTAGGTGAGACAATGCTCTACAACTTTCATTTAGATTCCGTCGGCAAATTTCAAAATTATTTTTATTATTTATTTTTAAAAGGTCGCGGTAAGAAAATTTCGTTAGAAATTCATAACTTCTTTATATGACGTTTGTTTTTGCCAGAATTTTTACCGTTGAAATACCATTGTCGAGACCTTCGATTCTCGTGTAGTTCATTCCGGCCAAAAGTCGCTCGATCTCTGATTCGAGTTTTTAGCTGTCTGTCGCTAAGCCGAACTTGGAAAAATCATAACTTCATTATACGAGGTCAGATTTGGGCGTTCTTTTTACGTACGATCACGATTTAATGACATCAAACATAGTAGGTAATTATTTAGAACTTTTTATACTTTTTATTTTCGAAGTTAATTTCATTATATCAAAAGGGTTTACAATATTTGACTTTTTAGGTCATTACATAGAGTTGAAATATCGGGTTGTCATATCATCCCCCTGTTAGTGGGAATTTCGTCCCGAAATTTGAAGTAAGAAAGATACTTGTGAATCAGAGAAAAAGATGAGGGTACTTTTGTTTCATCTGATCTTCGCGTTCCCATGTGAATTCAGGTCCTCGCTTGGCGTTCCAGCGAACCTTCACGATGGGTATGCGACTTTGTTTCGTTTGTTTAACCTCTTGGTCAATGATTTCTACCGGTTCCTCCACAAAGTTGAGGCTCTCGTTGATCTAGATCTCGTCGAGTGGAATAACAAGAGTCTCATAGGACAAACACTTTTTCAAGTTTGAGATGTGGAAGGTTGGATGTACGTTACTAAATTCACGTGGTAGATTAAGCTTGTAAGCTATAGGGCCGATCCTGGAGAGAAGCTCGAAAGGCCCTACATATCTTGGATTTAGCTTTCCATGCTTTCCAAAGCGTATTAAGCCTTTCCGCAGTGAGACCTTCAATAGAACCCGGTCTCCTACCTGGAATTCCAAAGGTTTCCTCCTTTGGTCAGCGTAGCTTTTCTATCGGTCTCTAGAGGCTTTCAACCGTTCATGAATCTGAACGATCTTCTCAGTCGTTTCTCGTATGATTTCTGGACCGGTGAGAGTGCTTTTAGGAACTCGTCCTTTAGCTAACTAGGTGTCGCCAACTTCAGCCAGGGGACCAGCACTTACGGCCATAGAGGGCTTCAAATGGAGCAGCCCTTATGCTTGTATGATAACAATTGTTGTATGAAAATTCGACAATGGTAAATGGATGTCCCACAGTTTGTATCGTTCTCTCGCTTTGTCCTTCTGTTTGTGGATGGTAGGCTGTACTCATGTCTATCCTAGTCCCCAGGGAACTTTGTAGTGATTGCCAGAACCTTGAAGTGAACCTACTATCTCTATCGGAGATAATGGATATCGGAACACCATGCAGTCGCACTATTTCCCTTATGTAAGTTCTTGTAAGCCTTTCCATCTTGAAAGTCTCCTTGATTGGTAGAAAATGTGCGGATTTGGTCAATCTGTCGACGATGACCCATATGGTATTGAGTCCACCCGTTGTCTGGGGCAACATGGTTATGAAGTCCATAGTAATCTGTTCCCATTTCCATTCCGGTATCTCCGGTTGTTGTAGTAATCCTGAAGCTTTCTGATACTGGACCTTAACCTTAGTGCAAGTAAGGCATTTACTCACGAAAGTAGTAATTTTTGCTTTCATGTTAGGCCACCAGTATAGTTTCTTAAGATCCAGATACATTTTATCTGCACCTAGGTGCACGGAATATCTCGTGTTGTGTGCTTCGGTCATGACTACGTCTCTGAAGCCACCACGTTTCGGTGTCCAGATACGGTCCATGAGATAATATGCTCTACCACCTTTGATTTCTTGATTATTTTCCATCCCCCTCAGGGATTCACCTGCCACATTTTCAGGTCGTAAATCTTCCAGTTGAGCGTCCTTAATTTGTGTGGATAAGTGGGAATGGATAGTCATAGTCAGAGATTTGACTCTCCGACCAGTGTATTCCTTTCGACTGAGGGCGTCAGCTACTACATTGGCCTTGCCAGGATGATAACGAATTTCGCATTCGTTGTCATTGAGTAGTTCGACCCATCGTCGTTGTCGCATGTTGAGTTCCTTCTGATCGAAAATGTGTTGAAGGCTCTTGTGGTTGGTGAAAATGGTACTCTTTGTTCCATACAAGTAGTGTCTCCAGATCTTCAAAGCAAATACCACTGCTCCTAACTCAAGATCATGTGTTGTATAGTTCACTTCGTGTACCTTAAGTTGACGGGAGGCATAGGCAATAACCTTCCCTCTTTGCATAAGAACACAACGAAGTCCTTGATTTGATGCATCGCAATACACTACGAAATCTTCTATCCCTTCGGGGTGGGATAGTATCGGTGCGGTGCACAAGGCCTGTTTCAGTGTTTGGAACGCCTTCTCTTGTTTTGCTTCCCAGTCAAAGGCCACGCCTTTCTGGGTTAATGTAGTAAGAGGTTTCACAATGCTAGAGAAGTTCTTTATGAATCTGTGATAGTAGCGAGCGAGACCTAGAAATTGGTGAATCTCTATAGGTGTCTTCGTTTCCGACCAGTTCTTAATGGCCTTAATTTTGGAGGGGTCCACGTGTATCCCCTTTTCGCTAACAACGTGGCCCAAAAATTCGACTCTTCGAATCCAAAATTCGCATTGAGAGAACTTCGCATAGAGCTTCTCCGATCGTAATGTTTCTAACACTTTTCGCAGGTACTGACTATGCTCTTCCTTACTTCGGGAGTAGATAAGTATATCATCGATGAAGACGATGACGAACTGATCTAAGTAAGGACGACACACCCTATTCATTAGGTCCATGAATACCGCTGGTGCGTTGGTTAATCCGAACGGCATCACTAAAAATTCGTAGTGTCCATAACGAGCTTGGAAGGCCGTCTTGGGAATATCCTCATGTAGTACTCGTAATTGGTGATATCCGGATTTTAGATCTATCTTCGAGAAGTAGTTTGCTCTTTGAAGCTGATCATATAGGTCGTCAATGCGGGGCAGAGGGTATCGATTTTTGACGGTAAGCTTGTTCAGTTCTCTATAGTCAATGCACATACGGAACGATCCGTCTTTCTTCTTTACAAACAAGACCGGTGCTCCCCAAGGTGAGAAGCTTGGTCTAATGAATCCTTTTCGATGGAGTTCGTTAAGCTGACTGGAAAGTTCTTGCATCTCTGCTGGTGCCAGACGATAAGGTGGTTTTGCTATTGGGGTAGCCCCTGGAACTAAGTCGATTCTAAACTCGACATGATGTTGCGGTGGTAATCCCGGTATTTCTTCTGGAAAGATATCAGAAAAGTTGCATACTTCTGGAATGTTGTTAATGTCCTTTGCTTCCTAACTCTTATCGATGATGTGTGTAAGAAATGCATGATAATCCTTCCACAAACACTTTCGAGCTTGGATGCACAAAATGATGTGAAGGTTTGTGCTTGATTTGTCACCGTAAATCACTAATGTTTTGTTTCTAGGGAGATTAAGACGAACTGCTTTCTCAAAGCACATGATGTCGGCGTGAAAAAGACTTAACCAATCCATGCCGACTATGACGTCGAAACTTTTAATTTGGACCGCCATGAGGTTAATTGGGAAAGAATGAACGTCTAAAGTTAATGTACAACTCATGTATATCCAGTTAGTGGTTTCCGTTTTTCCGTTTGCCATTTCTACAGTGAATGCTTTTTCTAACTTGCTAGGTTTATTTTTAAGTAAGTGAATAAAATTTTGGCTCGCAAAGCTTCTCTCTGGTCCACTATCGAATAGTATGCATGCATATGAATTATCGAGAAGGAATGTACCAGCAACTACTGTAGGATCAACTACAACTTCTTCGTGCCCTATAGCCAAAACTCGTCCCACCCCGCCGGTATTCGCTGCCTTTGGGCAGTTCCTTTTGTAGTGGCCCACCTCGCCACAACCGTAGCACGCTTGGCCTACGCCGGTATTGGGAACTTGAGTGATCGGCTTTGCGGGTGCTTTGTAGAAACGGGCAGTATGTCCCTTTCTGTTGCAGTTGGAGCACTGCATTTCCCGACAAGGTCCATGGTGGTTGTAAGTTCATTTGTCGCACTTTGGAAAGTTAGCCACATAAGGCTTTGTCAGGTAGAGATTTGTAGGAACGATAGGAGGTACAGTAGCAGCATTCACTGTAACTAGTTGTTGTTTCTTCAAGGATTCTTGGGAAGACCCACCCTTCCCATTTTTCCATCCTCTCTTCTTGTTATTGTTGCTGTTGTTTCCCTTTGGTGGTTCTGGTGCATGAAATGTCGAGTTCTGATGACTTCCGTGATTAATAAGAGATTGTGGCAGCCCTTTGGCACTTTCAAAACTGTCAGGTTTTGAAGCTAACACGCTTGACTGAATTTGGGGCGATAGTCCCCAAATGTATCTCTCTATTTTCTTGCTCTCAGGAGCAATCATATCCGGGCAAAGGATTGCCAGATCATAGAATATGTTGGTATAACTTGCTATGTCGGTACCAATCATTCCGAGAATCCAGAGTTCGTGCTCGAGTTTTTGAATCTCTCCTCATGGACAGTACTCTCTCGTCAGCGTGATTTTCAAGCTCTCCCAGCTTATTGAATTCGCCACTATCAGAGTAACTACCTTAATGTGGCCATTCCACCAAGTTAAAGCTCTATCAATAAGCGTGAAAGTTGCAAACTTGACTTTGCTATGTTCGGGACAGGAGTAGATTTCGAAGACTGATTATGTCCTTTCGATCCACTCTCTCAACATCATCACACCTCCAGACCGATTAAACATTCGGGGTTTGGCATTTGTGAAGTCTTTATAGGTGCACTCCTGGGGTTGCCCATGACTCTCGCCATGGTTGGATGGAAGTGTGCCAGTTCCCGAACTAGTAGTAACATGGGTATTGATTTGTGACATGGCATCTGTCACATCTGCTGTGACTACTGCTTGGAACATGGTAGCATGAAATTGAGGAGGTTGAGGTGGTGGTGGTATCGGTGCTTCCCCACCGTTGTTTCGTCTCGGGTTTCTATGCGGAGGCATCCTTCAACTACAGGTTGAAAAGATAAAGATAAGAATTTCATAGCATAGAGAATGAATGTGTCTCATGAACTAAATCACTATAGATTAACAACAGATGATAGCATAAGTTTCAAAGATAGAAGAATGGAAGTTATTCGTAATTCCGAATATATGAGACAAGCGTATGGTTCCTCCATAATATTTTAAGGATCGAACAAAATACTCAATGTAGTAATAATAGCATGCCAATTATATTAATATAATATTTGATACAGTGATCACGAAAATTTGACCCCTATAAGGGTATCTAGTTACAAAGTTCAAGAAAAATAACACTTTTAGCCGAGGTCCTAACTTATAACAAAATTTGGGATTTTTGCAAGAACTACTTGCGACGTAGGTTGCGCTTGGAGCTTGACTCCTCATTTGATTGCTTGGATTCTATAAGACGCCTATCGAGGGCGGCTTGTTGTTCCCTCAATTCGGAGAGAGCTGCAATCATTTGCGCTTGGAATGCTTCAGTTTGGAGTTGGGCATTGTCCTAAGCTCTGTCCAGCCTACGGATGTTGGAAGTGTGAACCGGTACTTCCACGTTGACTTCCCGAATCCGGCTAGCTTGAACTCTGGATTGGTAGGACTGGTTAGCTAGTTTGCCCACCATGACTGAGAGTGCCCGATCGGCTGAACCTCCGTCACGGACATCGTAGAAGTCTCGGCACATGCCGTAGGGAGGGCATAGACTTTGTTTTTGGCTCCAATGGTGGAGGTGACTTCCCCAAATGGCAGTCGGTCCTTGAAAGTTTCTCCCGAAGACAGGAGGTTCTGCGGGTGGTGGGTTGATTACTTCCGGCTCTGAGTCGATACCGGAGTCCTCCTCGTCATCCAATTCTATGGGTTCTTCGTCCTCCTCGGGATCTTCTTCGATCTATCCCCCGTTGCCTTGGTTGGGATAGTAGAGGTCGTCGGGGTGGTGAAATCCATCCATATGACTGTACGAGAATAGGGTTATAAGAATTGAATAAAGTTTGAAACATGTAAGACTAAACATGTATGTTATGCTATTTTATGTAATAAATACTCCTAAAGTATTTAAATTCGTGTGTTTGATTCTCGTGATGTTTTGGTAACTTTTGACTTGTTGCTCACTACGAGCATTCCTCGATATACATTGCTCCGATCTTGGACAAGTATAGTTGATCATGCTATATTTGTCCTAAATCTGATTACATATATCGAGTCTTAATCGTAGTGCCCAACTTGTCTAAATACTTCATGTATAGTTATAACCATGAAAATAAGTTGTTGTATGCATGTAGTTGTACTTAACAGAGCTAATAATTTAAGTTAAATGAAACACGGCTTAGGCGTAAAACAAAAAAATGTTTTGTCAGAGAGTATTAGTCCCTTAAGCATTTATATTTTGTATATCTTATGTGGTTCGATATACTTAGTTCACTATAAACATTACTCTGATACCAATCTGTCACACCCCCAAACCGGAACGGCGGAAACGTACGGGGGCAGATGACTTCATGTAGTACCGTAACAATTGAATACATAGTAAAGAAAGCAACATAACCATCATATATATAATTGAAAGTTTACATTGTTGAAAGATACATGTTCAAAACCAATTACAATATAATGTCAAAATATGAATTTAAACTGATGTCGCAGCGTTCCTTCTGCAAAAGCTGTTTGTTACCTGTAATTACTGAATCACTGGGACATACAAGTAGTTTTGAAAGAGTAGATCAGCATTTAAGCTGGTAAGTTTCATAAGTATTTAAATGACAATGTTTGAATGAACTAAAATGAAATGTTTTGTTTTTGTTTTTTCCTTCCTAGAAAATCCCATATTTTCTACTAGTATAAATGTAGCCTTCTATGAAGACCAATGTTTGTTTCTAGAAAATTTAAGTATGTGTAAAGTCGCCAAAGCGTCTGAAAAACCTCGTAAATCAATGTGTTTTTAATACTCCATGTGAGTTTTATAACCATGCTATTGACTGAATTTTCCTATACACAATGTTCTTCAGGCGTTGGAATGTTCTAACGTTTGTCACCCCAAATGGTGTACTGTAGCTAACAATCAGGGCATGGGGTTGTCAAGCCCGTATAGATATATACACAAACACCATGCTCCCCCTCCAAGGGATTCTGGTATATAATACAGGACTTGAAATGTGTACTCGAACATACGTGAAGTTTGATGTCTCACAAAACTTAGTATAACACAGATTTACTGGTGAAAATGTTCGTTTGTTCTTGTAGGTGAAAGTAAACTTCTTGAAATAATGTTTCTAGTATGTAACAGTTCATGATGTTCTCGTAAAACTATACCTATTATAGTTTTCTAAAAGTGTGTCTCGTTTGTTTAGAAATCCATAAAAAAATGAATCACTTGTTATTAAAGTATAATTTTTCTAGTGCCAAAAATAGACATATATACATACAGTACAAGCAGGGTGTTTGACTCATATATATATATATATATATATATATATATATATATATATATATATATATATATACACATACATATATATAACAACATTTTTCATTTCAAAAGACAAGATGTTATCGCAATATATTTCGCATATGAATGTTTCCTTATAATAGTTATAAATCACATTTGATTCTTTTGATAAAAAGTGTGTAATGGAATTTTATATAACACACGATAATAATCATGTGTTTTACTTGTATTCCCCCCCCCCCCTTAAAAGTATATAAAAGTATTTATAAAGCATTTAAAAGTGTGGATTATAGGGGTATGAACTCACTTGAAAGACCGGAAAAAGGCGAGATGAAAACCGAGCAGAACTTCGACTCAAGAAAGCGGATTTTCTCGGGAATCTCGGGAGCACAAATGACCTTCGGGACTTGAGCAAGGAAATCGGGGCTTCGGGATAGTTTGTGCACGGAAAACGAGGCAAAAACGCAAGAAAGATAAAAGGAAATGGCCCTTCTCTTCGGAACCCTCGCGTCCCTTTTATAGGGGGTGGGAACCG
Organism: Lactuca sativa; assembly: GCF_002870075.4. Classification (NCBI taxonomy): domain Eukaryota; kingdom Viridiplantae; phylum Streptophyta; class Magnoliopsida; order Asterales; family Asteraceae; genus Lactuca; species Lactuca sativa. The sequence goes on along the minus strand of NC_056625.2, from coordinate 178,399,820 downwards.
CCTCCGTACGCGGGGCGTACTCGTGCGTCACGCATGAGCGCATCCTCGACTGCTTCGGACTCTGGATGGGACTGGACATAGGCTCGCATAGGGCGCGACGTGGACGATCCGAGGCCTAGGTCTTGAGTACGCCGCGTACTCGTGTGCGACTCAGCCTTCGAATAATACCGAAATTTCTATTAAGAATTATATTTTTAATATTTAATAAACTTCAAAAATTCATATCTTCTTCATACGAACTCCGTTTTCGAGGTTCTTTATATCCACGCGTAGGTGAGACTACGCTCTACAACTTTCGTCTAGATTCCGTCGAGAAATTTTTAAATAATTTTTATTATTTATTTTTAAAAGGTCGCGGTAAGAAAATTTCGTTGGAAATTCATAACTTCTTTATCTGACGTCTGTTTTTACCAAACTTTTTACCGTTGAAATACCATTGTCAAGACCTTCGATTCTCGTTTAGGTCATTCCGGCCAAAAGTCGCTCGATCTCCGATTCGAGTTTTTAGCTGTCTGTTGCTAAGCCGAACTTGGAAAAATCATAACTTCATTATATGAAGTCAGATTTGGGCGTTCTTTTTACGTACGATCATAGTTTAATGACATCAAACATAGTAGGTAATTATTTAGAGACTTTTTGGACTTTTTATTTTCGAAGTTAGTTTCATTATATCAAAAGGGGTTACAATATTTGTGTTGGGGTGCAAAGTTATTCATTCATGACTTTGTAAATGTTTGACTTTTGTAAAACCCACTTGCATGTGGTGCTTTAGCCTTTAGACCCATTTGTTAGTTAGAGTGAGAGAGAGACATTTAAACACCTCTATAAATAGTGGGTTCATACCACTTGTAGAGGTGTGCTTGAGAGATGTAGAAGTGAGTGTGTAAGTGTGTGTTAATTATGTAGTCTAGATCTAGATCCTTTTTGTGTAACACCATATACATTCAATATATCTCTTAAACACCCAAATCACCATGTTCAACTGTGCAAGCTTTAATTTCGCATGTCCAACCATGTTCTTATCTCACTACAATTGGTATCAGAGCGGGTGTTCTTGATTTCATCAAGAATTGATCCTTGATGGCGATTTTGATTTGGTGATTCATTTTTTGATCATGGATCTTCGTGGTTAGAGCGTTTTTGTGTTCTTGAAGTCGAATTTTTCTTTGATTTGATCCATAATTCGACTTTCTCTCTCTAGAATATTTGTTTGTACCACTTTCTCTCACTAGAATTTGATTCATATTCACTTTCTCTCTCTATAAAACCCAAGTTCATATCGATTGATCAAAGATGGAAGAAACAATTTATGAAGTTTTATGAAGGATTTTCCATGGCCGTTTAGTTTTGAAGGAGTTCTCAATTCTTTTGTAACCGGGTATTTCAAACAAAATACACTCATTTCTAGTATGAAATGTGAATGTGGAAAATTCAATGGTTATCCTATTGATAATGATCATCATAAGATGTTGCTTAATCGTTTGGTAACAACTTATCATGAAAGAAGAAAGAAGAAGAAAGATGATGAAGTAATTGAAGGAATTCGTCTTGATGAATGCTTATATGGTGATAATGTTCTTGCTTCTTACCCGGATGTTCTTGATGTTCAAGAAAAAGGAGTTCAAGTTGATTTTCAAGATGAAAAAGTTTTTTGCTCAATTGGAGTTCAAACCAATGATACTTTGTGCTCTTGTGATTCGTTTGAAGGAATGATTCCTTATCGGAAGCCGGTGATCCAAGAAATTCACAAGTATCAAACTCCAAAAGATTTGATTCAAATTCACAAAGTCGATGTTGTGAAAAGTGGGTTTGTTCATGAAGTCAAATCATCAATTTGCTAAAAGAGGAGAAAGAAAAAGAAGAAGAAGATGAATCGGAAGAATAAGCGGGTTTACTCACAAAAATCATCATATGTTGTGAAACCAAAATTCGTGAAGCAAATTTGGGTTCCAAAACAACAATCTCTAAGTGTTGAATTGAATTTGAAGTCAAAACCCAAAAGTGTTTGTGGTTCTTTTGAAGATGTTCTTGGATTGTTGAAGAACACGAAGAACGAGTTGTACATCTTGCATGGTGGGTGGTACAATGTTCGATTTGGAGATTTTCTCATTCCGACAAAAGAACCAAGATCTTCCAAATTTGATTTGTTCGTTGAAAATGGATCTCGATTTGTCAAAAAGGTATCACAAATTCTCAAATGGATTCCAAAACGTCCATGATTTGTATTTGTATTGAGCGTTTTTCAAATATTGATCGATTTGCTTCATTGGATTTAATTCGTTTCAACCCCATAGTTGATCCAATTATTTTTGTTTAGATCAAAACCAAAATCAAACTCATTTTGTTTCAATTTAGAAATACACTGTTGATCAAAATTTATTTGAAGACCAAATATTCATTTCTGTTACTGTTTGTTTGAGCCCAAACATACAAAAGTCTCGATTTTCTACTGTTTATCAATCCGATTAGAAGCCCATTTAATTGAATTGTTACTGTTCATATCCGATCATTGAGCCCAAAAATCATTTACGTCATTCCAGATCTTGTTTCACGCATCAACTACTTGTACCATTGAATCATCGATATCTTAATCTTCTTCTGTTCTAGAATCGATTTTCTTCAATTTGTTCTTGTGTCTTTGTTTTCTTCTATCCTCTTATAATCGATTGGAATCAAATTAAAGTTCTGATTTGTCAATCGATTCTTTCACTTGCACTGATTTGGAAGAAAATTTGGATTTATGTCATGAGATGATGAAAATTTTGACTGCGTGATGTTAACCTTGATAGTCAAATGCGAAGTCTCAAATCTATTGAAATTCACTTGAAAGGTTCCTATGATATCGAATATTTTGGAATCGATTGCATTTATTAACGATTTCTCTAAAACTGAGAAATCGAAGCCTGGGGATCTCGATTTGCAAGATTTGAAATTGAAATCGATGTACGATTCAACATGTTTTGGTGTCGATTATGGATTAGAAAGAAGAACTAAATTTGAAAACTTTGATTTTGATGCTACGAAGTCGATTGAACTAAAGGTGAAAATTAAAAACTCAAAGTTTATGTTCTTGGATTGATTTGAATTTGAGTCAGTGGTTTGAATGGAGACGAAGCATGTTGATTTTGTTAGTCGGTGATTTTGAGTTGACTATGAAGGGTGTTTGAAACTTGTGAGTTGTTTTGAGAGTCGGAAATTGATCGTTGGTTGACGTTGATAAACTGGAAAAAAAATTGATTATTTTGGTTCGATTTTTTTGCTCGATAGTTTGGTTTGTATTGATAACTCAAAATTTTGAGTTTGATGAAGAAATCGGTTCTCGATAACAATTCTCATCAATTGGTATCAGAGCTTGGTTTTCACGATCAATGTGACTTTTGAAGAACGATTCTCGGTTTGGCAATTTTTGTCACAATTTGATCAATTTTGGTGAGTCTCTCTCTATGATCTCTCGTAATATTTGGATTCGTGCTTTGCGTTCTTGATTTTTGATCGTTTTGATTCATTGGATCTAATTCATTTCAAACCTCATTTTTGATCCAGTCAATTTTTGTTTAGATCAAATTCAAACCAAAAATTAAATCGAAATTTGTTTACTGTTCATGGTTTAATCAAAATTCAAGTCCAATACATTGTTCGAATGTGATCCAAAAGAATGGATCTGGTATTGTTCATATATTCGAAGCCCAATCAATGATCGATATTTGATTCAACATATTGAGCCCAAATCGGTTGATACTGTTCATATATTGAAACTACTCAATTTCCATTTGTTTTATAGTCCAATATCTAAACGAATCGGTCCAATTTGTTCCTAAAGTCAAAATTGATTGTACCTTTGCATACAGTCTTCATCGATTCTTCATTTGAACATCAAAATGAGTAAATCGAAACTCAAAGTTGATGATCCGAGTAGATTTCAATTGTCAAAATTCCATGGGATATTCGATTATCAATCTGATGTTCGATTTTAGTTTTCTTGAGTCAAATTGAATCTCGATGTGCGATTTCATTTGTTTTCGATGTTAATTGTTGTTCTTGAAATCTTGTAAGATTCAAAGCTAAAAGTCAATCGATTTCTTGATGAATCTGGAATTGACTTTGCTTTTGATGTTGCTATGAGTCGTTAACCGAGTTCGAAAGATTGGAAGATTTGAGATCTATTGGTGAATGAAATGCGAAGTGTGATATTATTTCGCAAAAAGATAATCGATTTTGATAGAAGAATTGGAATCGATTACCAGTTTGTGATGACGACTCATTGTTGATGAAAAATTAAGAAAGTTTGAATCTGGATTTTAGTTTTGATAAGACGATTTGGTTTTGATTTTGGTTATTCGCAATCGATGGTTGATGAATTAATGAACAATTTTCTTTTTGGAAGAACTGTGATATCGATGATCTAGATTGCAGTAAAGTGTCGATGTTCACAAATTTGATTGTTGGTTGGTTGTGGAACGAAATGCGAAGATGTTACAGGAAAATGTTTTGATTGCTTGGTTTGAAGTCAAAATCGTTTGTTGTTTATGATAAAAGTGAAATTGATCTCTTGGAATGTGTTCGCATCTGAAAGGCTTTTGAGTTCGCATTTAGTGAATCGATTTAAAGACTAAGACTGGTTTCGCATGATTGAAGAATTGGATAGTAGTGTTATTAAGTTCGCATTTGTGTGAATCAAAACTGGGATTCGCATATAAAGAGATGTGATATGGAGTTCGCATCTGGGTCTTAGAATCATGTTCACATTTGATGACTGGGTTGATATAAAAGTGTTTTATTCGCATTTGGTTAAAGAGCTAACATTGGGTTCGCATTTGCTTATAAAATTTAGATTCGCATTTGGAGATATATTAAACCTGCGAAGAGTAGCGTGTTACTGTCAAACATTCGTGAATTGGGGAAGAAAGCTAAGAATTTCGCATTTGGTCCCTGCAGTTTGTGCGAATTTACACATTTTACCCAGTTTCGCAAATGGGAGTGTGTTTCGCATATTTGGCTGTTTTGGGCACAACGGGTCACTGTAGAATTTTGAAATTGACAATTTCTACACATTTTTGAGAAATTTTGTCAAAGGCGATCCGTGAACGGCAATACAAATTGAATATTTTTTGGGTTTTCCGGATTGAAGTACAAAGTTTATGCCACATGTTAAGGGGGAGTTTTGACATGAAAAATTCCAAATAGAGCACGTTCTTTTTCCTTGGAGTTTTATAATCAAATTTCGATTATAAAAAGGGGGAGAAGTTTTATATGGGAAATTCGAACTTGAATTTTTCATATTACGCGGATTTGATGACCGAAGTGATCTTGGAGTTTTGAAGCCACGAGATGATGCAATTGGAAGTTCGGAAGTGATGTATTCGAAATGGGTTTGGAATTATTGAAGATTTTTGGGGTGTGTTTTTATGCGCAACTTTGGGTGATTATTTGGAGTTTGGAATACTCTTGATCATTCGTTGCTGCTCGGATTGTATGGTCTCACATCCTAGAGCCCAAATTGAAGAGTCATGGAAGAATTGAAGATTGAAGCTCGTTTTGACATGTGTCACCTTTGAGGCTCGAACCGCGTAGTGCTTGATTTTGGAAGATTTGAAGTGGGTCATTCATTCCTAACTTTGAGGGGGAGAATGTTGGGGTGAAAAGTTATTCATTCATGACTTTGTAAATGTTTGACTTTTGTAAAACCCACTTGCATGTGGTGCTTTAGCCTTTAGACCCATTTGTTAGTTAGAGTGAGAGAGAGACATGTAAACACCTCTATAAATAGTGGGTTCATACCACTTGTAGAGGTGTCCTTGAGAGATGTAGAAGTGAGTGTGTAAGTGTGTGTTAATTATGTAGTCTAGATCTAGATCCTTTTTGTGTAACACCATATACATTCAATATATCTCTTAAACACCCAAATCACCATGTTCAATTGTGCAAGCCTTAATTCCGCATGTGAAACCATGTTCTTATGTCACTACATTTTGACTTTTTAGGTCATTACATAGAGTTGAAATATCGGGTTGTCACAAACTCTTAACTCTTTTAACTAAACACTTTAATTAATTTAATGAAGTCCATAAATTTGAATTTTAACTTTTCAAATTCTAAGGGTTGGAATTAAAGTGTACATGGGGGGTAACTTTACAAATTCCGAAACATGAGGGCAAGTTTTGAACAACTCAAAAACTTTTGGTTTCCACAATTTATGAGTTTAATATGGTTTTTATGGAAGACTTTTCAAGTTTCCATAACTTGAGGACAAGTTATGGAGTTCATAAAAACCATTAAGATCTAATATTCCAATTAACACAATAATCAAATAATTTTTCTATGATCTAGATTACACTCATAAGTAGAGATAATTCACATCAACAATTTTCAAGAAATTAGCTAATCATATAAACTAATACAAATCTTGAAACTTTGACGATTATCCTTTGAAGACTCTTGGAATTCATAACCTAAAGAGTTAATGAATGAAACATTTCACATCCATAACTTATGGAAGTTTCAAAACTCTTAAGATAATAACTTTTAAAAAAACTTTTGAGCTCCAAAATTTTATGACAAAATTCGTAACTCCTTTAAGAAAATTAGATCAAACTTTTAAAACAAATAAAATAATAATATCATTCTACCTTTTAATAAATTGACCTAATTCAACTCTTTTAGTAAAACGACTCAAATTTTACAAATAATTAGTTTTTCATAAAATCAAGTAATCATCTTAAATAGTTCAAGGTCACTCAAACCCTATTGGCAACCAAAGTCTATGTGTACTCACATCTTGGAGATAGAGTCACATTTCGACAAGCCGGGGAGTTGGGTGTCAAAGTCTTGAGAAAGTTGGATGTTCATTCACTTTCTAAGTCATATAGTTAGTTCCTTTGGGACTACTTTGAAATAGACTATGACATGACCCTAAATGATCTTATCTATTTGCTTGGTGTTCCTAAATCTGCAATGATTTGTAGGACTAGTAAAGCAAATTAGAAGGTCAACTTCCCAAATCTTCAATGGACATTGACAATGGTAACATTGGGTATCCAGAAAAAGCCATCTCATCCCAATGGAAAGGGATCGACCATAGTCAACTTGGTTGACCAAATGGTGAAGAGAAAGGCTAAGTCTGAGATTTTCTCGTGTATCATTCCCAAAGGGTCCATATGTTTCTTTTTCCAAAAGAAGGGAGCATTGATTGCAAAGCTGCCAGATTTACCTGGAAGATGTAGTAAAGTTAAAAGTTTGACTCTAATTCAGGTAAATTCCACTATCTAACTCTCTTAAGTTCCCATTTGAAGATTCTTAATACATGTTAATGTATGGCAACATCAAGCAAAGGGAATGAAACTTAAAAGAAAGAGTATGTTGAATCTGATCGCGTAGATGGATTTCTATCGCATGTTTTGAAGATCAAATTCTTTATCTACTTCTTAGGAGTTATGATAGTTTGCTAGGAAACATTAATAACATAGTTTTCATTTCATGGTGCATTGTAAGGAAAACTTTTTTCGCATGTTATAAAATAAATAACTAAAAGTTTGTTTTAATTTATTTTATATGTCCTTACAATGGTGTTCATGAAAACTTGATATTTGTATGTTTCTAGCAATATTGGAAATATGAATTTGATTCATTCATTTCTGGTAGTGTCTAAATTACCAAATAAGGAAAGATTCTAATCACCTAAGTTTCAGTTGGACCGAAACTTGGAATCATACAAGGTGTATAGTATGATGAATGAGAATTTTCATTTTGGAAGATTAAGACAAATTTCCTTGTTCACATGTATATGTGACTCAACTGAAAGGACTAAGGGATCAAGTATACATTCTTGTGTACTAGTCAAAGTCCACCACAAAAGATGGATCAGACTATTCATCATGATTTACTAAGGTTTAGTAAATATGATTATACTTACAAGCTTAAGTATAACTCTAAGACTTTGGAAAAGTTCCAAATGTATGGCAGAGTGAATTAGAAGAATCAAATTAGGCAGAAGGATAACAGTTTCTCAAATCTGAGAAGATGAGAGAGTACTTTAGTATCATGTATATATGATCATCTTAATGGTAAAGAGACCTTATCACAATTCATCTTCTAAGTGCATTCTAATAGCTAAGAAGAGGAGTTATGAATTGTTGAAGTTGTTAAATTAAGAAGATGAGTCACACTTCATTCCAAAACAAATCTTAGAGTTATACTCCAAGATTGTAACTTGAGTGACATATCTTAAAGAATGTTTAAAACACTTGTCAAATGTAAGAGTAAAAGTTTTCTACTCTTGTACATTTCAAATTGGTAACTTGTGATGCTTTGGATAAAAGAAAGACCAACTAAGGCCAATTGTGTGAAGTGTTTGCGTAACACCGTAAATTCAAGGCAAAATTTTTCATTTAAAATAATCATTTTATTAGAACACTTGTTTAAAATCTCATTCATAATTGAATTACAAAACATAGTTCATTTTCACTTGAATAGAAAACCAGGATCCTCCAAAACATAACTCTTTCTCTGGTGTGTACAATCAAGCCGGTGCCGTCCCGTGTTACTAAATGGTCCTGAAAACAACATAACACAAAACACTGTAAGCACGAAGCTTAGTGAGTTCCCCCAATATACAACTTACGCATATACGCCTTTCCAGGCCCTGACCTTCCGGTCTACAATACAACGCCTTCCGGCCCATGAGATAATCGCCTTCCGGCCCGTAACATATTGCCTTCCGGCCCATAACATATCGCCTTCCGGTCCATAAACATACACAGCACATAATACATTTATCCTAACACATATAGCACATATATCATATAACATATCCGACCTTTCGGTCACATAACATATTGCCTTCCGGCCCATATAAACATACATAGCACGCATAACAATTACCTTTCCATGTATAGTACTTATAACACATATCATACCCGACCTTCCGGTCACACAGTCAAACCCTTCCGGGTACAGTATAGTGAGAAGACTCACCTCGTGGATACTGGAAATTAGCAACTCCTGAAATCACTTGCACTTGATCCGCCGGGCTTCAAGCTCCCTGGGTAATGTATTCTCTTATTAATACTTTTATCTTTCAAGACAACTGACCCTAAGAAATTACACATAGGTCAACTCTGGTCAACGGTCCACGGTCAACTCGACCGGACTCGGCGAGTACTCTGGCGACTCGGTGAGTCTAGTCGTCCTCCAATCCTCTAAGGTTTCCCTACTACTCGTCGAGTATCCTCCTTGACCCGACGAGTTACTCCTGGAAGAATCGCGGGGCCACCCCGACTCCACTCGCTGAGTCTGATGACCAACTCGACGAGTCCCAGTTATTCTTCAAGCTACTCGCCGACTCTGCTCATCTGACTCGGCGAGTCCATGCCATGCAGCCGCTCAAACTGCTTCCTAAGGTCATAACTGCTCCGACCATTCATAGGTCTGGCCTTCCTCGACTGGTCCATTACATAAGGTCTTCATTTAGGTGCTCATGCTACACCCCAAAACTTATAATTTACATGTTGACCTAAGGCATAAGGATTTCAATCCAAAACCTTCACCAATTCCCGAAATGCACAGACATGGGATATTCTGGACCTCCAAGGGTGCTAATACAGGGTTACAATCGTTTGGGGAACAAGGGTAACATTCAATCTATCCATAAAAGGATTCCATAAACCCTAATCCTCTAAATACATCACCATAGCAGAGTATACACGAATTCTTACCTGAATAATGTGTTCTCTATGTCCCCAATCCTCAGAATGTGACCCCCTTGCTGTTCCTTTAGCCAAGCCCTTCACTTCTTTGCACAACAACTCCTTCAAAATCACCAATGGCCTTTAATCTTGATCTAGATGCACACAATCTATTTAGAGTTCTTCTCAGAAGGCTAAAACGAACAATGACGGCCTATAAGTCCCCTTTATACGTCCCAAACCTAAACAGCTAGGGTTTTCGCTAAACAGCGCAGACTCGCCGAGTCCCTATCTGACTCGTCGAGTCCAGTCGCGAACCCGCGACCAGGTCTGCGATCCTACTCGGCGAGTCTGGCTCCAACTCGCCGAGTCCCCCCTTAAAACACCCCATAAATATAATTTCAACAATACTTGAGATTCCGGGCTGTTACAATTCCCCCCACTAGAATCAGACTTCGCCCTCGAAGTCTTACTCTGAAAATAGTTCCGGATGCTGCTCCCGCATCTCACGTTCTGACTCCCAAGTCATTTCCGATGCATTCCGGGTTGCCACTGAACCAATACCAGAGGTACCTCCTTGTTCCTCAGAACCTTTATCTTCCGATCCCTGATGGCCACTGGTCTCTCAGCACAACTCAAGCTCGCATCCACCTAAATGTTCTCTAGTGGAACCACTGTTGACTCAACGGCTATACACTTCTTCAATTGCGACACATGAGAAATGTCGTGGATCTATCTCAACTCTGTTGACAGCTCCAAACGGTAGGCCACCCGTCCTACCCTCGCAATTTCACGAAAGGCCCAATATACCGGGGCCCCAACTTGCCCCTCTTCCTGGATCGAATCACCCCTTTTCCAGGAGAGACCTTCAGGAGTACGAAGTCGCCGACCTGAAACTCAAGCTCGTATCGGCGTCTGTCTGCATAACTTTTCTGTTAGCTCTAGGCGATCAATAACCTCTGTTTAACCTGCTGAATCTGCTCTGTCGACTGAAGCACGATCTCTGTACTGCCCACTACTCCCTGTAACCGAGAATTACCCACGATGCAATTCTGCTCCAAATCTCAACGATCACTCGACCCATAAGGGTTAGGAAACCATGAATCACCGGATCCCCGATCCAAAGCCCACTTTATCCATTTCGGAACGACTGAGAGACCCATTCGCACTCTCAGAGCAACTCTCACGAGTTCCCTTCTTGTATTCGCATGCACATGCTGCACTAGTCCCAACATACCTTCCTCTTCTCTTACCTAGGGAAATCCACTTGACGACCTTGCCACTACTCCATGTATCGCACATGCTCCGGATCTGCTCGCAAGGACTCTCAGGTCTATGCATTACCTCTCCTCAGCAAATGAGGGTCCAACACCACTTCCTATGCAACAGCTCAAAGGGCGGCATACCAAAGCACTAATGATGGTTGTTGACATGAGACAACTCAACCAAGGATAAATACGTACCGCAACTTCCTCCGAAATCTAATACACATGCCCGAAGCATGTGTTCGAGCGTCTGAATCATTCGCTCTCTCTAAAGTGTCCTTAGATGTCATCAGGATAAGCTCCTTTCTCATATTCCCCTTCAAGACTGAGTACCAGGTCAGCTTTTGGCTCCACAGCTGAGCCCCCAACGTCACCCATATCATGATCCAAGTGTCCCACTAACTTCCTCCTCGTGACCACTATCCCGGCCCAGTGACACGCAAGTCACGAAATCCTCTTTTCCTCATGCGAGAAAAATACAATCCAACCGAGGATCGTCTCAACTCAAATCTCTGATTTCTGCTCCGCATATTCCCTGCGTATCTCCCCGCATCTCCTGACAGAGACGGAGACCCCCGTCTCGCCCCAGACTCAACATCCAAGCTCCAAGGAGTCAATACCAGGGCTACTCAAACCCAACTCTTCCACATCCTGCACTGCTCGAAAAACATTCCAACATCGAAATTCTCTTGCCATCTAGTGAGTACTGCAACTCCACGCAGCATCACAACACCCTCTGAGTAGGGAGTACTACGGCTCGAATATCCATCACAGACTCTGGAGGCAATCAACATAACAAATGCCCATCCTTGCGAAAATACACTCTCTCAAATAATCTCCCTGGATGCCCATACTCGAAGAGCTCCCACTAGATTCACAGATACTTGATATGCCACACGTCGATTCAATTCAGGATTCACAAGTAACTCCGAAATAAAGATATCATACCCGGATATCTCAGAATACCCCAACAAAACATCACAAGATCCTGCCACAACCACTAATCTCCTGCCCCAAGCATCATATAGACACAATAATACATCTCCTCTGAACCCCATAATTAGATCTACATTTTTCCCACATTACAACTTCGGTGCATGTAATTTCTCGATTGGAATACGAGAAACGCTGACGCTACGAAATATACTGATAATTCTCCGAAACCCCTTTTTTTTTCCCGACGCTCAAAATCCAAACAAGGATACGCATACCGACCCCGGGAGTTGGCCGCCCAATCATTCTCTATGTACCTGCAACAACACCAAACACCTGTCATGGATACATTCGTTCTCCTCCTCAAGTACTTCCCGCATTAACTCACCCTGACCCTTTTCCTCGATCACCGACACCTCTGGTCTCATGATTTCTTACAGCATATCTCTATACTTCACTTATAACCACTCCTGACAAATCTTTGCTTCCTTACATACTGCACCCGGTTCTCCCCCACTTAGGGTTCGAACCATCACCAATTAGCACACAACCAACCCATGACTATTTTTCACCAGCGAAATCGCACCTGCCCCAGGAAAGTGCTACACCACGCCCGATAATTCCCCTTTAAGGAAATCAATCAACCCCCTATACTCTGAACCTCTGATGAACTCTCCAAAAACTTCTCATCACGACTGCCTCTAATCGTTCCAAATCCCATACCAATCTAGCACCAAGCATCACAACTGCTCAATAGCATTCCTGGCTCATAGACTGCACTGCAAAATCATCGTTCCTCTCACCTCAACTCATCAACCAATGTTCTAACACCAGAATTGTCCCAATGACAGGGACCCACTCCCAACATAGACGAAAACTCCCTGCACTGCGAAACTCAACTGAACTCCCCACTACTACCACTATAACACAACTTACTATTCTCAATTAGGTGTGGTGTGGTCCTCGACTACCTCAGTCCCAACTGACTGTCTGCTCCCGATAAGTCACTGCCTCGCGGCACACATGCCACCTGATACTCTGGGGAAAATCATCACCGATACGACCTGTGGTGTACCCCCAAACCCAAAACTGAAACATCAGGCCTCCCGTGTCTTGCACACGAACAAAATAGCACCAACCACCTAGAAGGTGACCTCTCTTCTATCGACTGATTGCTCAACTCAGACCGAAATTTTCCTCTTCCTTTAACTCCTTACCAAAATACTCTGATAGGCACTCGCCTTTCCTCTCGAGGGATGCCTCTTCATACTCAATCATGGTCTGCAGACCTAAAACCCATAGCGTCCGACCTCTACCTCATCGATCATGACCGGATAATAAAATAATCACCAGCATCATTCACTACGAACCATGGTACTCATCCCATGACATCCCTTCTCAATCTGCTCCGGTGTATGGTGCCCGAACCATAATACCACTCCTCAATCTGTTCGATGTATGGTACCCGAACCATAACATCACTCCTCAATCTGCTCCGATGTATGGTACTCGAACCATAGCATCACTTCTCAATCTGCTCCGATGTATGGTACTTAAACCATAACATCACTCCTCAATCCGCTCCGATGTATGGTACTCGAACCATAACATCACTCCTCAATCTGTTCCGATGTATGGTACTCGAACCATAACATCACTCCTCAATCTGCTCCGATGTATGGTACTCGAACCATAACATCACTCCTCAATCCGCTCCGATGTATGGTACTCGAACCATAACATCACTCCTCAATCTGTTCCGATGTATGGTACTCGAACCATAACATCACTCCTCAATCCGTTCCTTAGGACCTTCAGAATGCTCCCTGTAACAAGTATGGGTCTTCTGCTTTCAGTAGTACGGGCCCATACTACCTACCACATCTACCCATACTTTCCACACGGACCATCCCAGAGCTCCTAAGTAGCTGCTCGACCTGCTCTTTCACCAATCCCATCGCACGTGCCCGCTCTCCAGCGAAATCCTCTACTTTACCCGCGCACTCATCTGGCTAGGTTTACTCCCTAGTCTCTTCCGTCGTCCTCCCACTTCTTTGCTATCAGCTGCTGAAGAGCTCCTAATGATGTCAGCCATCAACCTCCTGAATATCGTCATACTCACTTAGTAGCTGACTCCCATCATCGAGAGTTCCACAAAGCACAAAGCAAGCAGCATTCGAGCATCGAAGAACACATAGGACTCCTTATCTGTGATAACTCCACCTTCTCGGCTCATCCTCGGAAATACCCCTGAACTCTGTAACTCTACCCCTCGTGCGTTCTAACTGGATACTCTCACTCATCACATACTCAAAAGCATAACGCACATATAATAACAAACCCTAGGCTAAGGCGTCACATATATGGCCACTCTAGTCCTAAGATATGAAATACCTAGCCTGTCTCTAGCATGCAATAATATCTCATAAAGTGCATCATAGATATTTCATAACACAAAAGTAAGGGTATTTTGGGAAATCACTGTTTGGCTCTGGCTGATTGTACACACTACTCTTTCTCGCTTTCTCTTTGAACTCTTATTCGCTTTTAGAAAACTATTTATTTGAAAAATTTTTCTTACTTGCTCAGTTTGAGTCCAGATTTACCCGAAGGCGCATCCGAATCCCTCAAACCTGGGCTCTGATACCAATTTGTAACACCGTAAATTCAAGGCAAAATTTTTCATTTAAAATAATCATTTTATTAGAACACTTGTTTAAAATCTCATTCATAATTGAATTACAAAACATAGTTCATTTTCACTTGAATAGAAAACCAGGATCCTCCAAAACATAACTCTTTCTCTGGTGTGTACAATCGAGCCGGTGCCGTCCCGTGTTACTGAATGGTCCTGAAAACAACATAACACAAAACACTGTAAGCACGAAGCTTAGTGAGTTCCCCCAATATACAACTTACGCATATACGCCTTTCCAGGCCCTGACCTTCCAGTCCACAATACAACGCCTTCCGGCCCATGAGATAATCGCCTTCCGGCCCGTAACATATTGCCTTCCGGCCCATAACATATCGCCTTCCGGCCCATAAACATACAGAGCACATAATACATTTATCCTAACACATATAGCACATATATCATATAACATATCCGACCTTTCGGTCACATAACATATTGCCTTCCGACCCATATAAACATACATAGCACGCATAGCAATTACCTTTCCATGTATAGTACTTATAACACATATCATACCCGACCTTCCGGTCAGACAGTCAAACCCTTCCGGGTACAGTATAGTGAGAAGACTCACCTCGTGGATACTGGAAATTAGCAACTCCTGAAATCACTTGCACTTGATCCGCCGAGCTTCAAGCTCCCTGGGTAATGTATTCTCTTACTAATACTTTTATCTTTCAAGACAACTGACCCTAAGAAATTACACATAGGTCAACTCTGGTCAACGGTCCACGGTCAACTCGACCGGACTCGGCGAGTACTCTGGCGACTCGGCGAGTCTAGTCGTCCTCCAATCCTCTAAGGTTTCCCTACTACTCGTCGAGTATCCTCCTTGACCCGACGAGTTACTCCTGGAAGAATCGCGGGGCCACCCCGACTCCACTCGCCGAGTCGGATGAACAACTCGACGAGTCCCAATTATTCTTCAAGCTACTCGCCGAGTCTGCTCATCTGACTCGGCGAGTCCATGCCATGCAGCCGCTCAAACAGCTTCTTAAGTTCATAACTGCTCCGACCATTCATAGGTCTAGCCTTCCTCGACTGGTCCATTACATAAGGTCTTCATTTAGGTGCTCATGCTACACCCCAAAACTTATAATTTACATGTTGACCTAAGGCATAACGATTTCAATCCAAAACCTTCACCAATTCCCGAAATGCACAGACATGGGATATTCTGGACCTCCAAGGGTCCTAATACAGGGTTACAATCGTTTGGGGAACAAGGGTAACATTCAATCTATCCATAAAAGGGTTCCATAAACCCTAATCCTCTAAATACATCACCATAGCAGAGTATACACGAATTCTTACTTTAATAATGTGTTCTCTATGTCCCCAATCCTCAGAATGTGACCCCCTTGCTGTTCCTTTAGCCAAGCCCTTCACTTCTTTGCACAACAACTCCTTCAAAATCACCAATGGCCTTTAATCTTGATCTAGATGCACACAATCGATTTAGAGTTCTTCTCAGAAGGCTAAAACGAACAATGACGGCCTATAAGTCCCCTTTATACGTCCCAAACCTAAACGGCTAGGGTTTTCGCTAAACAGCGCAGACTCGCCGAGTCCCTATCTGACTCGTCGAGTCCAGTCGCAAACCCGCGACCAGGTCTGCGATCCTACTCGGCGAGTCTAGCTCCAACTCGCCGAGTCCCCCCTTAAAACACCCCATAAATATAATTTCAACAATACTTGAGATTCCGGGCTGTTACAGTTTGTCTTGATTAAAATCCACACTATCTCTTGAATATTTGGCAAGGAAGTCTCATAGGTCAAGAAGACAGTGGGAGTCTAAAATATTCTGAAGTGGTTTCAAGAACTAATCAAGAATAAAGGCTGTATTATAACCTATTGTGTTGACATTTCTATGCCCATTCCATTTACATTTCGCTATACATTTGAGTTCTACATGTTCTCAGTGTGTGCGCAACTACTTGGAAGCAATGGTAGACCCTTGAGCTGCCAGGCGGCAAGAGGTTAAGATTGCACAAGTTTAATCCATATGATTTAGGATTTGTCACTAACCTAGTTTTGTGATTATGGTTTTGACAAATTCACGTGGATAAGAACACATACACCATTAAATCTAAGTGTCATAAGGTTTTTCTTCGATTCATGAAAATGATGGTGATGAAACACTGTCACTAAGTAGATTTTAAGTAGATAGCATTTGTCTAAACAATTAAGAATATGATTACGACATCCCTTTTCATAGTTCTGAAATTGTTTAGACACACCTGTGAGCTATCTAAGAGGAGGTGTATGATTTTGATAAAGTCTTATCAAAGCAATCTAGTATCAGAAATCTGAACTTCGGTAAGAAAGTCAATAAAGTATTGATTTCTAGAAGTCCAGTAATTTCTTTGTACATGTCAAAGCTAGTGGGAGCATATGTGTTATGCTAATAATCATCATGTTAGTGGGAGCATGATAATTAGTATTGCAAGTTAGCCATGTTAATTATAGAAAACAAAAGTTTCAAGTCTTGAGGTTGCAGGGGTTGAAAAAGTTGTTTTGCTATAATTAAGGGAGAGAAAATTATACTTCATTTCAATTCTAAAAGGCTTAGATTGAGTTTAATCATTCTAAAGAGCTTAGATTGGGATTTTAATCAACTATAATCAAGAATATATATTTGAATTTTATGTTGGATTGGTTCAACTTAAAGAAATTCTATATATTGTATTCTCAAAATTCGATTATGATTACGACATCCCTCTTCATAGTCAAAATTTGAATACATGGAAAATAAAAATTATTGTAGAAAAAGATGGGTCTAGAATCAGGTCTTTATGTGAAACATCATTAATTGTGTCCCATATGCTTCGGGTATAGGATTGATTACATGTGCTATAATATTTATCCTTTCTAAACTTTCCAAATGCCTTGGGGCATTAAGAAGGCAAAAAGTCTAGAATTGGATACGACTAAAAAGATTAAGCAATTGTCGACGATAGTCAAAGGTTTACCAAAGATTGGTTGCTTAAGGACAGTTGGAAGTATAGTGTTATTCTAGAGAACCATATTGACATATTATGAAAAGAGGCAACTGTTATCCAGAAGCGATAGTTAAAATGGGAATATGGAGTTGTCTCCATAGGAGGAAGCTATAGGTGTAATGTTAGAAAACTTAATGCAATATGAGACTTTGTTTCATGGAGATGATCTCCATTACAATACTTTGTAATGTCAGTTGACAAGTAATTGTGACTTTGTACATAATCATTACAAGAGATTCATTGCATATAAGTTTAAGAATCTAAACAGATTTCGATAAATGATAGGAATTTGGAATTCTTACATTTTTCGATAAGGATTTGGGAGTGGGAAAAGAGAATCATTGAAATTATGTTCAATTGATCTTTTTCACAAAGTAAGCATCATAGACTATCACAGAGTTCATACTTGGTGTATGGCAAAGCTATTATTTAGAAAACATAGTATACATGTTTCGAGCATGGGACAACTAGTGTTTTAAATTCAAGTATAAAGTTGATAAAACCAAAACAATGAATAATGAGTAATCAATATGGTGATAAATAAAAGTGTTTATTTATATTCATAGTTTTGATACCATATTATATTCATTTATTCTTGTGTTTCATTTTGCATGTTTTGACTTCCAGAATAAACTAGGTTACTCTTCCTTGATAACTAAGTTATTCAAACCATCCACAGTCGGTCATATGTTGGAAGTAGATATGAATCAAGACTGTCATGGGTTGGCTTATAGAGGTCCAAATGGTGGACAAAGTGGTGCTAAAACACTCATGAGTGCTCATAAGTTCTGAGTATTGGATTCAACCCGCACTCATTTGAATCACTTCATGGATTTTATCACGAGTGATCATGAGACGATAATGTCTTATATTCTTCAAACCTAGAGATATGAGTTGTTACAATGAGTTGATAATACATTGATTGCACGAAAACGCATTGGTAACTCGATGTTATAAAACGTGCCTTTGTGTATGATTCAACGAGTAGCAGAACAAGCCATATGAGTCGAAGTTTATCCATTCCTTTTACCTTCAGGAGAAAAGCGATATATGTGGGCCCCTCGATGATTTATTGATGACACATGTGAGTGCTTGGCCAAGCCAGGACTTATTTGATTTGTTCAATCCGTCACTCGTCAAAAATCGAAAATCGGGAAACAGCAAATGGACTTAAAGATTGATTGATAATCCATGTCCCGGTCTGTTACACCCCCGAACCAGACGGCGGAAACGTCCGAGGGCTGTCGTGACTCAATTGAATACCATAACATTGAATATATATGAAACATAACATCATTCATCACCATGCATTGAGATAGTACAACTGGTAGAGTTTACACTTAGTACATTGTTTTAACATTACATTCCCAAAAAGAAATTGTTCGATAATAGATAAACAAACTGCAAGCCATCACTGAGTACATTTATCCCCTTGGTTTACCTGTTACCTGAGGATACAAGTATTTTTGAAAAACGTCAACATATGAAATGTTGGTGAGTTCATAAGCGGTGTTTGAAAAGCACTGTTTTGTATTGTTTTGAAAACCACCAGAAAATCCGATATTTTCTGAAAAGAGTTTATATAAAAATTTGTGAAGATCCATAAGTATGCTTGTTTGTTTCTACAATTGTAAAAAGAGTTTATTAAACTTGGTGTGCATCTCGTAATTGTATGTATTGAATAACCGTAGGAAAACCCGATGTTTTCCTAACACTTTGAAATCCGTATAGTTGTTGTCCCATCGCGGTATGTGAAGTCATTGATTCAAGGCGACATTGGATTATTTGCGCATGGTGAATTGTTATAAACACGCGTTAACACAAACGACCAGTTTACAACTATACTAACGATCCCTTAGGCGTCGTCCGTACTATTCACGTAATCCAACCGCCCTGACTTCTTGTAGTCCCACACCCGAGGAGAAAAGAGGGCACAAAGACCTCAATAATCCCATTAGTCGGTCGGGGATATAGTGAATGCCAAGGGCCCTTAGCCCGAATCGCATTTGTGAATTCTCGACTTTACTGGTAGTACCAAAGGACCCTTGGGATCCAATAGTTTGAAAGCCATTGAAAGTCCTTTTACGCTGTGTTGGATCATGTAAGACCCAACAACTCGTAAGGATGTAGTCTTCGGGCCTAAAGATCAGGTCATTGGGCTAGCTAGGCTCAACAAGCAAGATTTTACACTTTTGGGCCCAAAGATGGTGTATCGACGTCTGTATATTCCCACGTGTGTATTGAATTCCCAAATTTTTCCGTGTATGAATCGGGTTGTCGTCGTGTTAGTAGTTTCAGATTCGTTATTGACTCGAGACCGAATCAATTCGTTTGGCAACGATCTTTGGTGTTGTTGTGTATTGTGATTTGTCGGTAGTCGCAGTGTCAGTATTTTATCGCAATGGATTTATTGATTTAAACATTGAGGTTTTTCTGTTTACAGCCCCTTTCTTTTGTAAATTTACCTTTTCAACCCTTTGAATAAATTAATTTCCGATTTAGTCCTTAAACCATTTTTCTTGGCATTTTAATATCAAAACTTGTTGGAATTGATGTTTTTCAGCACATTATCATTTGAAAACAGTTTTAGTCCCTCAAAACATAGTTTTCTCGGCTGTAACCTCCTTTTTTCGCAGTTTTTACACTTTTGGCCCAAAATGGAAAATTTTTGCAACTTTGGTCCTTTTTAATTATGAAAAGCATTTTTAACCTTTAAAATGAACTTGCAACACTGGTAGTCCCCTGTTTTACAGATAAACACAGTTTCAGCCCCTCCATTTGGAAAATTTCGCATATTGGGCCTTATTGGGCCGAAAATGTCATTTTTGGCCCATTATGCTTGAAATTTATATTTTTAATCCTTCAAAAGAGTATGTTTCCAGAAAATACATTATTGAAACTGTTTTGACTCATTTACCCATCAGAATTCGTAATTTGTCATTTTGGGCCCTTTAACTTTATATTTTTAACATTTTGAGTCCAAAAATGAGTTTTTAGCCCAAAGAAGATGTTATTAAGCAAGTTGGTTATTTTTCTTGAAATAATTTGTATGTAGTAATATAATTTATGCTAGTATCATTTAGCATAAATGATATCTCGATTTTTAAGGGTTTTTGACTAGATCCAACATCATAATCACACAAAAACACAATTATAAGCATAGAAATCATACAAGGCAAACAAATACACATAGATCTACACATTTACTTGTATTCCCCCCCCCCCCCCACAAAACTTGTAAAACAGAAAAATAGGGAGCATGAAGCTCACCTTTGGGTGTGGTTTCGGTTTTGGAGGAGAAATGGAAAGAAATGAAGTGATTTTTGGCCTTAGCACCCTTTTCTTGAGGATCTCGAGTTTAGTGACTTCTAAGGTGCATGATCACAAGTTGGAATAGATTTAGAACAGATTTTTGATGAAATGATGTAGCTAGATCATGGATTTATGTATTACTTACCTTAAATGATGATTCTTGTGGAAAAATCTTCTTGAAAAACCTTCTAAAATTTGAGATCTTGATGAAGAGTGGAGGGAGTTTCTTTGAGAGATTTGTGAGAGAATTGTGTGTGTGTGCTTGGATTCGGCCGAGAATGAGAGAAAGGGAGAAGAAAAGAGGGGTTTGAATGGAAAGATGAGATTGTATGGATGTTTGGAGTGTAAAACATGGATATCCCCCATGTAAAAGTGAGGTGTCATGATAATAGTCAACTTCTTCCTCTTGGGCTTGTCTTGGGATGAAATTTGGAAAGAAAAAGAGAGTATTGGGCTTTAATGCCCCTAAGCCCAATATTAGAGTTAGGTTTGATGATTGTTGGCCCTATAAGATATAAGTGTGATTTTTATACTTTGTTGGGCTAGTTTAAGTTAATTATGGCCCATAATGTTTCATGAAGTTGGTTTATTCCATTCTAGGCCCAATGTGGCCCAAATTGTTGGAATGAATGAAAGTGGGTACAATTAGAGCCCATTAAAAGGTTCTAAGCCCATGCTAGTCAAGTTGGAAGCTTATTGGCCATTTGGGCCCAATAAGGAAGTCCTAGTCCACAATGGACCTAAACAAGAACTTCTAGGGTTTGCAATTGTTTATTGACCATTTGTAATACTTGTATGGTGTATTGGATTGAAATTTTTGTTGTCATGAAGTAAGCATCATACATGCTCTTAAGTTTTTGATTCTACATTTTACTTGAGTGCAATGATTACAAGACACAAAATTTCTGGTTGTGACACAGTCCATATGATATCTAGAATGGAGGAATATATGATCCCTTATCTAATGGACAAGTCATTGACGAGATTAGAGTTCAGTTACAATGTCAGAGTTCGACAACGGCTTTTGAGAGCTACGATTGCTAGTCAGGTTTCGAAGTCATACGCAATAATAGTTTTATACTTATCCAAGTGGGAGACTGTTGGATTAATGTCTAAGTCCATAACTATATTTGGTATGTACTTGACCCGACCCGACATGGTCCATTTGGGTTGCATGGCATCATGCACTTGGATAGACTAAATAAGAGATATAAGACACTTATGGTTATTAATATATTATGAGTTCTAATATATTAATAATAAGAATAATAATATTTAGTTAGTATTGATCAAGAATTAATTTAGAATTAATTATGTGATCAAAAGAAGACTAATTAAATAAATGGGTTGATTGTGTAAATCATCCATAACTTATATAGTGGGCCAAAGCTCCATGGATTATCAAGTTGGGTTAAACCCATAGGATGTTCCATGGATGCTCCATGGGGGTTACATAATCCATGGGTCATGCAAATAAAAGGTCATGAAAATCAGGGATTACATGGTGTAACCCTAATTGTAACACACTATATAAAGAGCATATTATTCACCAAAATCAGTACTAGTGAGGTAACATGAGGGCTAGCCGTTTTTCATGAAGTGTGCATTTCTCTCTAAGTTATTCCAAGTGTATTTGGAGTTGTGTGAGCCATTTGAGGTGTCACATTTGAGGCACTAGGCACTCAAGCCCCATGGAGTCAAGCTACACTACAAGAGGTATGTATTCTATCTATATTATTACCCAAGTATCTATAACTGTATGCTAGGTAGGGTAATACCTTGGAATATTGATATTTGCATGTATATTAGAGAAAACATAGATCAAATGTATTTAGGGTTGCATGTAAACCTTAGGAGTGTGAGAATGCTCAAAACCCAACACATTATGCCTTGATGGATCCCATAGTCTACCAATGTTCGAGTCAGACGTTTGGTACTGTCAAACGTAAGAGGTTTCACTGCCAATAAGTTTCCTTGGATTGAAGAAGGTAGTCCTTAAATGTATCTCTCTACCTTCTTGCTCTCCGGGGTAACCATCCCAGGGCATAGTGCAACTAATTCGCTAAATCTATCGGTATAGGCTTCTATGTCCGAGCCTGCCATGGTAAGATTCCACAGTTCATGCTCTACTTTTTGTATTTCGCCCCTCGGGCTGTACTCTTCCAGCATCATCTCTTTTAGATTTCCCTAGCCCATTGCGTTTGCTATTGGTAGAGTCAATGATTTGACATGGATATTCCACCATGTAAAGGCGCTGTCAGAGAAGGTGTAGGCAGCAAACTTCACTTTTCTCCCTTCTGGGCACGCGCATAATTCAAAAATTGATTCTGTCTTTTCGAACCATCGCATCAGAGCGATGACTCCCCCATTTCCATCGAAGGATTTGGGTCCAAAAATCATGAAGTCTTTGTACGAGCACTCCTTTGTGTGTCCGTGGTTAAAGTTGTTGGTACCACTACCCGATCCATCGGTACTGCTTGCGCGGATTTCAGTCATGACAACTTTTACTGCGGCTGTTACTACCACCAGGAAGACAACTGGGTCATACTAAGGAGGTGGCGCTGGTGGTGCGTTGTTCTTGTTTTTGTTTGACT
Source organism: Lactuca sativa (assembly GCF_002870075.4). NCBI lineage: Eukaryota > Viridiplantae > Streptophyta > Magnoliopsida > Asterales > Asteraceae > Lactuca > Lactuca sativa. The sequence goes on along the minus strand of NC_056625.2, from coordinate 178,376,336 downwards.
TCTTCGGTGGCATCTTTCTGCCAAAAGGTTTTAAAAGATGAAATGAGCGTAAGTCCTTAGTGGTTACAAGTCGTGTGTATTTTGAATCGGAGTTATCTTAGTTCTGAGTGTTTAATGTTCTGACTTTTGATGTAATTCATAACAGAGATCTATGCAACATAGACTTATGAATTTCATAGTGATTACCCTCTTAATGAAGTTCTAGGATTGGGTTTACTGTTACTAGTTGATATGATAGAGGAGATAAGCCTACCACATAGTGTGATTAGTGTAATCAGTGACTCACTAGATCATATTAATTTAATTATTAGTATAATGTATATGATATTTTACCCTTTTGCACACCTCGGGAAGGGTTTCATGGCCTAGTTATGATGATCCTGAATTCAGCTGTGGGGATTCATTGTCTCTGGACTTTCTAATGGTTTTCCTATTCACTATAGATCATGCTTTGGGTTTTACTATAGATCTCCATCAGTTCTTGATGGAATATTTTCATCCTCATATCATTCCTTCTAGAAGTCCTCTTCGTGACTCCTCTCTGGTTCCTCCTTGATTCCTCTGTTGGTGATTGTAGTGGAGTGGTTGTCTATATCTAGGTGGTTTGCATGAGAATGGAAATGTCTAAAGAATCCTATGAAATTAAGTGAAATTTTATGGGGTGATCCTTATTGGGTCCTCCTACAATCACATGGTGCATAGAAATTATATATAACTCGGATCTAATAGACCTTCGAATATGTGATACTACTCTAAATCCACATCCAAACAAGGAAAAGGAGATAAAGCAAAACCACACATTCTAAGTCTATAAGATCCTTTTTTATATATAACCTTGGGAGTATCCACCCTGTAATTATAGACTTATCAGCGAAGGTCTTTTAATTCTCACATAAGTTCTCTATAGTTATCCAAGATACTCCTATAGTATCTCTGTTTTGTTTTTGATTCTTAAGTTTCTTATTGTGGTACACTTTTAGACTTGTTATTGAATAGCATCCTAAAATAATCCTAGAGTATTTTACTTTATGTTTTGTTCTGTAGAATCCTTCACATATAGGATTTAGTAAGTTTTAGGTTTGTCGCAACACCATTATCACTCCCAAGCACATGTTTGTCATACCTCAAATAAATATAGTTGATCAGGCTATATTTATTCCAGATATGAATACATAACTTCCAGGTTTGACTGTTGTGTCCAACATCTAAATACATTTCTGTTGTTCTATTTGTTGTTATCATGGTCCTTGTTCTTTGTATGTATGCTTATTAGTATACTTCACGTAAAATACTTATACTTTAAAAGTATACTGTTAGTCAGAGCACTTTGGCCCCATTGTATTTATAGTTGTATATCTTTTACTGGTTGATATACTAATTTCACTACAAATAATGATCTAATACCAATCTGCACACCCCCAAACCAGAACGACGGAAATGTTCGGGGGTGGAGGACGTCATGTATAGTACTTGTAACATCCCAAAATTCATGACTAAAAATTTCTTTTAAATAAATATTACTTAAATTAAAATCATCGATTCAAAGCAATATCAAAGTAATAGTTTTCAAAACACATGTTCGTTATCAGAGTAAAACATTCCTAGGCTGACTAATCTTTGGTGTGTGCCATGCGATCATCCTGAACTCCATCATCCGCTACCGGAGGTACCTGAAACCAAAACTGAAAACCGTAAGCACGAAGCTTAGTGAGTTCCCCCATCATACCTCATACCATACAATCACATAACATACACATATTGTCAGGCATATCTGGGTGCCCGACCTACCCCTTCAGTCCTCTCGATCGGATACTGGCTAGCATATCTGGGTGCTTGCCTCCCCTTCGGTCCTCTCGACCGGATACTGGCTAGCATATCTGGGTGCTGACCTCCCTTTCGGTCCTCTCGACCGGATACTGACTAGTATATCTGGGGGCTGGTCTCCCCTGTGGTCCTCTCGACCGGATACTGGGGACTATTTCACCCCCTACTACTACCACATAACACATAGATCACATAATATATCTAGCATGGCTGGGCATGACCGTCCCTTCGACCCTATCGACCGGTAGTCTGGGGGACTGTCTCCCCTTACTGGCTTTAACTCATACAACAGATCATGGTAGCATGTAAGCATATTATCACATACTGTCAGACGTATCTGGGGTGTCTAACTACCCTTCGGTCCTAACAACCGATCTGTATTGATGAGTCATGGAACCCCATCCAAGCTCCCACTGGTAGTGAGATACGGGCCCAACCCACACTCACTCTTTCCCTAACTTGGGCCTCACCCCTAATCTGCTGCTAATGAGATGTGGAACACCATCCACACTCTGCTATTGGTGAGATACGGTACCTTGCCCACACTCACCTCCCTACCAGCCACATACAAGTATCACACAGACAACAAGTATACACTATCACATAAACCATTCCTTGGGCACCCACCCGCTATCACTGGACCTCGTCCTGAATATCATACTAGGATACTGTGCCTAGGGCTAACCCTCGGGTCTTCTACTCATAACTACATGGGCCGGCATTGTGCCCATAGACCCATTCATAAAAAAAAGGGAAACTCACCAGCACTGGCTGAACTTGCTGATGATACCACTAGCTGCTGCCCGACCACTCACTGAACTCCTGCTCTACTTGCTTCCTGAGCTATCAATATCAATGCAACACTTAGTCTAACTGACCCCCAACAGTCAACCAAGTCAACTCTGGTCTAAGTCAAAGTCCATGTGAAACTCAACCTTTCCAGGTCAACTCTACTCGCCGAGTCCACTTACTGCCTCGCCGAGTTCATATACTCAGGGTCCTTTCCATTCACGACTCAACTCGCCGAGTCAGCCCATGACTCTCCGAGTCCAATGATTTCCGAGTCCTGACCTGTCCAACTCGCTGAGTCTCCACCCGACTCATTGATTCGAGTCTGAACTCGAATGGTTTGGGGCAACGCAACCTGACTCACCGAGTCCAAGAACAGATTCGCCGAGCACAAGGCAATCTTCATCAAACTCGCCGAGTTGTTCATCCACCTCGCCGAGTTCATACCCATCTTCATCCGACTCGACGAGCTGTTCATCCTACTCGTCGAGTTCCTCCTCATCTTCATGTTACTCGCCGAGTCCACTCGAAGGACTCGCCGAGTCCATTCAGATCTACATAGATGTAGAGAACTTTTGAGTCATGCATGGACTCCAAACTGTAGATCTACCCTTCCCAAGCCTATTCCCCACGTAAAGTTGCAAACTTTACGTGTAGAGAAGGAGATCTAGGCACAATCCACCATAAACTAGGGTTGAAGGCCAAGGGGCTCCAAAATCGACTCAAGGGCTGATACTTTATGCTTCTCTAGTCCATAACACACCTGGATCTGAAGTAGCAACTCCTGATCCGGCTTCTAACTCAAATGGGTGACAAAACATGACTTAGTCAGAGCACTTCGGCCCCATTGTATTTATAGTTGTATATCTTTTACTGGTTGACATACTAATTTCACTACAAATAATGATCTAATACCAATCTGCACACCCCCAAACCAGAACGGCGGAAATGTTCGGGGGTGGAGGACGTCATGTATAGTACCTGTAACATCCCAAAATTCATGACTAAAAATTTCTTTTAAATAAATATTACTTAAATTAAAATCATCGATTCAAAGCAAAATCAAAGTACTAGTTTTCAAAACACATGTTCGTTATCAGAGTAAAACATTCCCAGGTTGACTAATCTTTGGTGTGTGCCATGCCATCATCCCGAGCTCCATCATCCGCTACCGGAAGTACCTGAAACCAAAACTAAAAACCGTAAGCATGAAGCTTAGTGAGTTCCCCCATCATACCTCATACCATACAATCACATAACATACACATATTGTCAGGTATATCTGGGTGCCCGACCTACCCCTTCGGTCTTCTCGACCGGATACTGGCTAGCATATCTGGGTGCTTGCCCCCCCCTTCGGTCCTTTCGACTGGATACTGGCTAGCATATCTGGGTGCTGGCCTCCCCTTCGGTCCTCTCGACCGGATACTGACTAGCATATCTGGGTGTTGGTCTCCCCTTCGGTCCTCTTGACCGGATACTGACTAGCATATCTGGGTGTTGGTCTCCCCTTCGGTCCTCTCGACCGGATACTGGGGACTATTTCACCCCCTACTACTACCACATAATGATGGGTTTTGAGCATTCTAACACTTCCTAAGTGTATTTGCAACCCTAATAACCTTGGATCTATGTTTGTCTAATTATCATGCAAAGTTGAATTCCAAGGTATATTCCTATCTAGCATACATGGGGAACAATTTTTAACTTAATTGAAAGATAGAATAACTAACCTTGTTGTTGCTTATGTTCCTTGAAACCTTGTGAGCCTAGCACCCCAAGTGTGATGCCTCAAATGCTTCACACAACACCAAATGCTCTTGGAAAGACTTTTGAGAGAATACACACTTCTTGAAATCGGCCTAGCCCTCTTGTTTCATATGTAAACCCTAATGAGTCATGACTCTTCATTTCCATGACCCATGGGTTTGTAATTCCCATGGAGCATCCATGGAGCATCCTATGGGTAGAACCCAACTTGATAATCCATGGAGCCTCTTAGCCCACTATACAAGATATGGATGATTTACATAATCAACCCATATATTTAATTAGTTATCTTTTGATCACTTAATTAATTCTAAATTAATTCTTGATCAAACTAATCAAATAATATTATTAATATATTAGAACTTATAATATATTAATAATCTCCAAGTGTTATTTCTCTCATTTAGTCTATCCAATTTCATGGTGCCATGCAACCCAAATGGACCATGCCGGGTCGGGTCAAGTACATACCAGAAATAGTTATTGACTTAGACACCTTATCCAACAGTCTCCTACTTGGATAAGTCTAATAACTATAACTCTAGTACTTCAGGAACCGACCGACAATCGTAGCTCTTTCAAGGTTTCTCGAAACTGAGAAGATGATGGTACGCCATTTAAGATAAGGGATCATATAATCCTCTGTTCTAGATATCAGCCGGACAAATATATGGAACAATGTCTTACTTATTGTCAAACAGTTTGTTTCCCGATTTCCGATTTGTTTGACAAAGAACTTAATTGAACACATCAACATAGTTCTGACCGGGCCCGGTACATAGGTCAAAACAAAATCATCGAGGGGCCCAGATATCAGCTTCTAATCCAAGAAGGAACAAATAAACTTCGACTCATATGGTTGTTCTACCACTCATTGAATTACACATAAAAGCACATTTTATAACATCGAGTTACCAATGCGTTTTCGTATAATCAATGCATAACCAACTTGTAAGTAACCAATCATATCTCTAGGTTTGAAGACTTATAGGATATTACCGTCTCACGATCACTCGAGATAGAATTCCATGAAGTGATTCCAGTGAGCGTGGGTTGAGTCCAATGCTCAGAACTTATGAGCACTCATGATTGTTGTAGCCTTGTGCAACACCTTAGACCTCTACAACCAATCATGACAGTCTTGATTCATACCTACTTCCGACATATGACTGACTGTGGAGGTTTGAATAATATATTATACCAAACAAAAATTATTCTGGAAGTCAAAACATGCAAAAGAATTATAGTAAACGATTGAAAAGAGATAGCAACACTTTACTCATAAATAAAACACCTTTTATTAATCATCTAATGTCAATTACACTTTACAAATTTCGAGGTTATCTAACTACTAAATCTAATATCATCCTTCAGCCCTATACTCCAAGCATGCTGGAGATGCTTAACCCGAGTCAGTCCCTTCGTGACGGGATCTACTGGATTCTCATCTGATGATACCCTCTTTGCCACGAGGAGTCCTTCTTCTATTCGATGTCTGATAAAATGGTATTTTCTGTCGATGTGTCTGGATCTCCCGTGATTCCTTGGTTCCTTGGCTAAGGCAACAACGCTTTCACTATCACAGAAAATTTCCATTGGCTCTTTAATAGCTGGTACAACTCCAAGGTCTCCAATGAAGTTCTTCAGCCATATCGCCTCCTTTGCCGCCTCACTAGCTGCAATATACTCTGATTCACAAGTTGAATCAGCCACTGTCTCTTGCTTGGAACTCTTCCAAGAGATTGCTCCTCCGTTTAGGGTAAAGACCCAGCCCGACTGAGAGCGGAAATTATCCCTATCAGTCTGGAAGCTAGCATCACTATACCCTACAACTCTCAAGTCATCACTCCCACCGAGGGTAAGGACCCAGTCCTTAGTCCTCCGTAGGTACTTGAGGATATTCTTTACTACAGTCCAGTGTGCCTTGCCAGGGTTCCCCTGATACCTGCTAACCATGCTCAGGGCAAAGGCTACATCAGGTCGAGTACACGTCATAGCATACATGATCGATCCTACAACCGAAGCATAAGGTATTCGACTCATTTCCACTATCTCAGCCTCAGTGCTAGGGCTTTGTGTTTACTCAATCTGGCGTTACTCTGGATGGGTAACTCTCCTTTCTTGGAATCTTGCATGTTGAATCTCTTCAACACCGTGTCCAAGTAGGTACTTTGACTAAGTCCAATTAGTATTTTACTCCGATCTCTCTGTTGGATTAATGTCTAAGTCCATAACTATAATTGGTAAGACTTGACCCGACCCGGCATGGTCCATTTGGGTTGCATGGCATCATGCACTTGCATAGACTAAAATGAGAGAAATAAGACACTTATGGTTATTAATATATTATAAGTTCTAGTATATTAATAATAAGAATAATAAGATTATTTAATTAGTATTGATTAAGAATTAATCTAGGATTAATTAAGTGATCAAAAGAAGACTAATTAAATATATGGGTTGATTGTGTAAATCATCCATACTTGTATAGTGGGCTAATGATCCATGGATTATCTAGTTGGGCCAAAACCCATATGATGCTCCATGGATGCTCCATGGTGTATTTGAACCCATGGATCCAAGGAAATGGAAAGTCATGACAATTGGGGTTTGCCCTAATTGTAACACTATATAAATATATTATTCTTGACAAAATCGGCACTAGTATGATTCTAGAGAGGGCTAGCCGATTTCATGAAGTGTAGATTTCTCTCAAGTTATTCCAAGTGTATTTGGTGTTGTGTGAACCATTTGAGGTGTCACACTTGGGGCACTAGGTGTTGGATTAATGTCTAAGTCCATAACTATAATTGGTAAGACTTGACCCGACCCAGCATGGTCCATTTGGGTTGCATACCATCATGCGCTTGGATAGACTATAATGAGAGAAATAAGACACTTATGGTTATTAATATATTATAAGTTCTAGTATATTAATAATAAGAATAATAAGATTATTTAATTAGTATTGATCAAGAGTTAATCTAGGATTAATTCAGTGATCAAAAGAAGACTAATTAAATATATGGGTTGATTGTGTAAATCATCCATACTTATATAGTGGGCTAATGCTCCATGGATAATCAAGTTGGGCTAAAACCCATAGGAGGACCAAGAGTTCATAATTTGTCCTCAAGTTATGGAGGACCAAGAGTCTCTTCATTAAATAAATATAAAAAAAATAATGTAACCTTAATTAATTCCATAAGTTATAAAATAAAGAAAAGTTAATTCTTTTATTAGTTTAAAGTCTTCCATAACTTGTCCTCAAGTTATGGAACTTGAAGAGTTTTTGGATTAAAACTACTTTAAACACATAAGTTATGGAATTAATTAGTTTTGAATAGTTTCAAAACTTACCCTCAAGTTTTGGAATTTGTAAAGTTTTCTCTTATGAATACTTTAATTCCAAGTTAGCCCTTAGAATTTTAAAAGTTAAAATTCAACCCTTATACTTTGTAATATTATAAGTTAATAATATCTATATGTATAAGAGTAAAATCAGTCTTACCGCTAGTACGCCTCATTCACGAAGCCGGTCTATAAGGTGGGTATAAGGTTGTTGCCTATAAAATGGCAACTTAATGGGTGTCCACTCTCACCCACCGCTTGCTTGACCGGTGGAGGGTCGTTAGCCGAACGGGTTTGACAGGACTATAATTCTCCCTTCATTAAAAGTATTAATGATAAATACTAAGTAACTAAACTCTTAATAATACCCAATCTTAGTTACTTAGGAAAATGTGAATAAGATGCTAATCCATGAAATTACACTTTGCACTTTGTTTAAGTTGGTTAGTGGAGCGTGTGTGGTTAACCGGCACACTAACTCGTATTTAACAAGGTAGGCAAAGGGTAACTTAATGTTTTATCATAGTATCGATGGAGCGTGTGTGGTTAACCGGCACATCGATTGAGGGGTAAACACTTAAGGGTACCAAGTAATTTGCATGGTTACTTCACACCTTGTTTTTGTTGGATAAGGTGTCTAAGTCCATAACTTATTTGGTATATACTTGACCCGACCGGCATGGTCCATTTGGGTTGCATCTCATCCAAACTATTATGGATAATTTTATGAGAGTTATACACATATGTTTATTAATATATTATGAGTTATAATATATTAATATGAAGTTACGTTATTTAATTAGTTTTAGTCTTAAATTAATTATGGATTAATTTAGAGATTAAAAGGAATACTAATTAAATTATGGGCTATTTGTTTTATATAGTGTGGGCTAATACTCATTTGTTAATGGGCTAGGCTTATGTGGAAGTCCATGGATGATCCATGGAGCTTTTAACCCATGGATCCTTGGAATAGGAAAAGACATGGGTTATTAGGGTTTCACCCTAACCATGCATACTATATAAGCATGCTTATGGAGCATGAAAGAGAGCCTAAGATAGCCTAAGAGAAAGCTAGTGTTCTAGTGTGTGTGTGCATGTGTGTGGCCGAAAATACAAGAGTGTGTATACTCTCTCAAAGTTTTCCAAGAGTTTGTGGTGTTTGTGATTCCATTTGAGGCATTCACACTATTGGTGCTTGGCCCTCAAACTCCTAAGAACCCAACACAACAAAGGTATGTAATCTCTTCTAACTCTTTTATGTTGAAATGTTCCCCATGCCATGTTAGATAGGTTATAAACCTTGGAAAATTATTATTTCGCATGTATTTAGACAAACATAGATCCAAGGTTTATTAGGGTTGCATGCACACTTAGGAAGTGTTAGATTGCTCAAAACCCAACAGTGGTATCAAAGCCTAGGCTTGCTTGTTTGATACTTGATGCAAAATAGTGAAAAAAAGTCGAAATCGTTGCTGTCTGCATGCTAGACTCGCCGAGTCCATTGGGGGGACTCGCCGAGTCCAAGGCAAACTTCAACCTACTCGACGAGTCCGTTCGTGCACTCGGCGAGTAGGATCGAAAGAATGCAGAATCTCAATTTTTGCTGCTGGAAATGGACTGAAAACATTACCCTAAATTGTTTTGGTGTTGTAAAACTTATTTTAGTTGGTGTAATGGTTGTTCTAATCCATTTACAATAGCATATATCAAAAATCCATGATTTTATGTGTTCATATAATTCTTGAATTTTTGATGATCATGTTCATGTTCTTATGAATTTAGAAAATGATAGGAATTATTTGCTGAATTGTTTAGAATTAATTCTTAATCATTTATGTGTTTTAATGGAGTCCATAATTTGTCCTCAAGTTATGGATTACCAAAGGTCACTTTCATTTAACACACACTTAAAACACATAAGTTACATGAAAATGAAGAGTCTTCATTTTTATGAACCTTTAATTCATAAGTTATGAAATGAAGAGTTTTGCAAAGTTACAAAACTTGTCCTCAAGTTTTGGAATTTGTAAAGTTTCACACACTTTAATAAACTTTAATTCCAAACCTTAGAGTTTTAATAGTTAAAATTCAACCCTTATACTATTTATAACATTAATGGTTAATTATTATATATATGTATAAGAATAAGTCGTTTTACCGTTAGTAGGCCTCATTCACGAAGCCGATCTATAAGGTGGGTATAAGGTTGTTGCCTATAAAATGGCGACTTAATGGGTGTATACTCTCACCCACCGCTTGCTTGATCGGTGGAGGGTCGTTAGCCGAACGGGTAGAACAACGACTTTAAATCCTCATTAAAAGTATAATGAATATTATAAAATAACTAAACTCTTTTAATTCCCAATCTTAGTTATTTAAGGAAAATGTGAACATGGTGCTAATCCATGGAATTCACACTTTGTACCTTACCAAGTCGTTAGTGGAGCGTGTGTGGTTAACCGGCACACTAATTAGACTAGTAAGGATCACGAAGGGTAACTTAATGTTGTCATAGATCAATGGAGCGTGTGTGGTTAACCGGCACATTGATTAGGTGATAATATTAGGAGTACCAAGTGAGTTAGCATGGTTATTCACACCTTGTTTTGTGATCCTCGGCATCCCAGTCACAAAACTTGAAGGGCACAATCGAGATTGAAACATGCCATTGAAAAGTTCAATGAATCTCAAAAGAATCTAGGAATTTCAAATCCAATTAAACCTAATTAATCATTTCGTTTTCATGGTGGAAATTGGTGAATCGTCATTCGCCTACCTTTCAAATATATTATTACTTAGATTACGGCATCCCTCTTCTAAGTGTAATATATTGTGATTGGATCCTAGCCTTAATATTACATTTGGGTGTCTTATTAAGGATCCTAAATATCTAATCTAAACTTACTTTCTTCTTTCAGATGTCTTCCAACACTAATGCTTCAGGCTCTAACCCAACTGGTTCTTTCTCTCTCATGAATCTTTGTGGGAGGGTCATCTTTGATGGTTCCAACTTCATGGATTGGATTAGGAACATCAGGATGGTTACTCGTTACGAGGACAAGGAATATGTCCTCGATAAGGAGTTAAAAGAACTTGATGAGTCTACTGCTACTCCTGAGGAGATCGCTGAATTCAGGACTCATGAGAGAGATGCTACTAAGGTGGCATGTATCATGATGGCCACGATGACAGCCGAGCTCCAAAAGTCATATGAAGATTTCTACCCTTTTGAGATGCACCAAGACTTGATGGAAAGGTACCATCAGAGTGCTCGTCAGGAGCGGTATGAAATAATCTCCTCCATAATAACTACCCGCATGAAGGACGGTGAATCCGTCACGGGCCACATGCAAAAGATGCAAAGGTATGTGGACCGTTTGCTGAAGCTGAATGTTAACATCCCCGAGGAGTTAGCAATTGACATCATTTTGCACTCCTTGCCTTCTTGTTATGATCATTTTCGAATGACATATCATATGAACAAGGAGGAAGTTACCCTCAGCAAGCTTCAAGGACTCTTGAAGACCGCTGAAACCGGTCTTAAGGGTAAAGCGGTTGTTACCTCTACTACTCCTACTCCAACTTCTACCCCTGTTTTAGCTATTGGGCAAGGCAAAGGGAAAAAGAGGAAGCACCCTTCGAAGGGTACCAAGGGAAAGTCTCTTGAAGGCTCCTCATCCAAGACTAAGAACGGTTTTGTCACTCCTTCTGCCATTCCAAAGGATGCTGAATGCTTTTATTTCCATGAAAAGGCACACTGGAAGCGAAACTGCCCTAAGTACTTGCAGGATCTAAAGGATGGGAAAGTGAAACCCACCTATGCAGGTATTTACACTATATTGTCTAATTACTCAACATATTCTAACTCTTGGGTGCTTGATACAGGATGTGGTATTCACATATGTTCTGATTTGCAGGGCCTAAGAAGAAGTGAGGATGTGGAGCACGGGAAGATAAACTTAATCATGGGGAATAGGAAGGCTTCACCTGTTTCCAAGATTGGAGTTTATACTTTGTTGCTTAATAATGGGTTAAAATTAGATTTGAATAAATGTGTATACTCGTCTGAAATGGCGAGGAATATTATTTCTTTTCATGCTTTGTACAAACAAGGTTTTACCTTTTCGTTTGATAATGAATGTGGTGGTATTAATGCTTTCTTTAATAATGTGTTTTATTTTAAAGCATTACCTTGTGATGGCGTGTATGAAACTGTGTCGATTGTAGACAACTTAGGAAATAATGTGTTGTATATTGATTCTTCTACTAGCCTAGATAAAGCATCATTGTGGCATTGTCGTCTTGGACATGTAAACAAGAAACGCATAGACCAACTCCAAAAGAGTGGAGTCTTGGAATCATTTGACCTCAAATCAGATGATAGTTGTGAATCTTGTCTACTTGGAAAAATGACAAAATCACCCTTCACTGGAACTTGTGAGAGGGGTGAAGGTTTGTTGGACCTAATACATACTGATGTATGTGGGCCATTCAAAACCGCCACAAGGGACGCTAATCGGTATTATGTGACTTTTATTGATGATTATAGTAGATATGGGTATGTCTACTTGATCAAACACAAGTCCGAAACCTTTGAAAGGTTTAAGGAATTCAAACAGGAAGTAGAAAATCAATTGGGCAGGAACATTAAGATGCTTCGATCCGATCGAGGTGGTGAGTATCTTAGTACCGAGTTCCTTGACTATCTTAAGGAGTGTGGGATTGTCTCACAATTGACTCCTCCCAGGACACCACAGCTGAATGGTGTAGCTGAGAGGCGTAATCGTACCTTGTTGGACATGGTTCGCTCTATGATGAGTCGAGTTTCGTTACCAATCTCTTTTTGGGGGTATGCCTTAGACACTGCCGCCCATATCCTTAATCTAGTCCCTACAAAGAAGGTTACCAAAACACCTCATGAAATGTGGACTGGGAAGGTTCCCAATTTGGACCACATCAAAATTTGGGGTTGTGAAGCCTTCGTGAGGCGTGAAACTCATGATAAGCTTGAACCCCGAAGTGAAAGGTGTATTTTCATCGGCTACCCACAGAAATCCTTCGGTTACCTTTTCTACAGACCCAGTGAGAATGTGGTCTTTGTAGCACGAAGAGGGATCTTTCGCGAGAAAGAATTTATAAGCCAAGGAGACAGTGGGAGGCAGATTGATCTTGAAGAAATTCAAGAATCAATTGGTGAAGGAACCTCAGACACTAGCAATCAACCTGAGGAAGAAACTCCTGTTGATCCAGCTGACGAGTCTGTACCTCCGAGACGTTCCACACGGGTTAGGAACACACCTTCGTTTTATTATGGTTTTCATATTACTACGGAAGGTGATACGTTTATTAGTGATAGTACACTAGTGAATTTGGATGAACCTAGCAGTGTTAAGGAAGCCATGGCAGGCCCGGAGTCTGCTAAATGGAAGGAGGCTATGGACAGCGAGATACAGTCCATGTATGACAATCAAGTTTGGAACTTGGTTGACAATGTACCAGGCCGTAAAACAGTCGGGTGCAAATGGATCTTCAAAAAGAAGACCGACATGGAAGGAAAAGTGCATACTTATAAGGCTCGACTGGTTGCGAAGGGTTTTACTCAAACTCAAAGTATTGATTATGATGAAACCTTCTCGCCGGTGGCCAAGATTAAGTCTATTAGGGTTATGTTAGCCATTGCAGCATTTCATGATTATGAAATATGGCAAATGGATGTCAAAACCGCTTTCCTTAATGGAAAGTTGGCTGAGGATGTGTACATGAATCAGCCAGAGGGTTTTGTTAATGCAGAGCACCCTAATAGAGTATGCAAGCTTAAGAAATCCATTTATGGATTAAAACAAGCATCTCGTAGCTGGAATCTTTGTTTTGATGAGAAGGTAAAAGAGTTTGGCTTCTTGAGAAGCGAAGATGAGTCTTGCGTGTATGTCAGAGCTAGTGGGAGTATAGTTAGCTTCTTGGTACTGTATGTGGATGACATACTACTCATAGGAAATGACATCCCAACCTTGCAGGAGGTTAAGTCCTGGCTTGGGAAGTGCTTTGCTATGAAGGACCTAGGGGAGGCTACCTATATCCTAGGGATAAGGATATTAAGAGAAAGGAGTAGAAGACTAATTGGACTTAGTCATAGTATCTACTTGGATAAGGTGTTGAAAAGGTTCAACATGGAGAATTCCAAGAAAGGAGATTTACCGATCCAAAGCAATACCAAACTGAGTAAGACTCAGAGTCCGAGTACAGAGGCTGAGATAGCTGAGATGAGCCAATTACCATATGCTTCCGCAGTTGGCTCGATCATGTATGCTATGACTTGTACCCGTCCTGATGTGGCATTTGCTTTGAGCATGGTCAGCAGGTATCAGGGGAACCCTGGCAAGGCTCATTGGACCGCGGTAAAGAACATTCTCAAGTACCTGCGGAGGACTAAGGATTGGGTCCTTACCCTTGGTGGCAGTGATGACTTGAGAATAGTAGGGTATAGTGATGCTGGTTTTCAGACTGATAGGGATAATTTCCGCTCTCAGTCGGGCTGGATCTTTACCTTAAATGGAGGGGCAATTTCTTGGAAGAGTTCCAAGCAGGAGACGGTGGCTGATTCGACTTGTGAATCAGAGTATATAGCAGCGAGTGAAGCAGCGAAGGAGGCGATATGGCTAAAGAACTTCATCGGAGACCTTGGAGTTGTACCAGCTATTAAGGAACCTATAGAGATTTTCTGTGACAACAATGCTGCGGTTATCTTAGCCAAGGAACCAAGAGATCATGGCAGATCCCGACACATTGACAGAAAATATCACTTCATAAGGCACAAGATTGAAGAAGGACTCCTTGTGACAAGGAGGATATCGTCAGATGAGAATCCTGCAGATCCCCTTACGAAGGGACTGACGAGGGTTAAGCATTTTCAGCATGCGAGACGCATCGGGCTGAGGGACGATATTAGTTTTACAGATTAGATAGTTTTCCTGAAACTTGTAAAATGTAATCGACGTTTGATGATGAATAAAATTTGTGATTTATTTATGAGTAAAGTGTTACTATCATTGTCAATTATTTACTATTGTTTCAGTTTTGCATGTTTTGACTTCCAGAATAATTAATTTGTTCAAACCTCCACAATCGATCATACGTCGGAAGTAGGTATGAATCAAGATTGTCATGAATTGGGTTTGTAGATGCCTTAAAGGTGTTTAGGCATGGCAATGGTTGCTGCAACATTCATGAGTACTCATAAGTTATGAGTATTGGTATAAACCCACGCTCACTTGTATCACTTCATGGAATTTATCTCGAGTGATCGTGAGACGATAACATCATATAAATCTTTAAACCTAGAGATATGAGTTGTTACCTATGAGTTGGTTGTGCATTGATTGCACGTAAACGCATCAGTAACTTGATGTTATAAAACGTGCCTTTGTGTACAATTCAATAAGTAGTAGAACAAGCATATCAGTCGAAGTTTATATGTTCCTTCTAGAAATAGAAGCGATATCCGGGCCCCTCGATGATTTTGTGTTGACCCATATACCAGGCCTGGTCAGAACTAAACCGATGTGTTCAGTGAAGTTCTTCGTCAAACAAATCGGATAATCGAGAAACAACTGCTAGACAATAAGCAAGACATAGTTCCATGTGTTTGTCCGGCTGATATCATGAGAACAGAGGATTATGTGATCACTTATCTAAAATGGCGCTTCATAGTTCGACAGAGTCTTCATTGTTCGAGGGAGTTTTCGAGAGCTACGATTGTTGGTTGGTTCCTGAAGTTATAAGCAAATATAGTTATTAGACTTATCCAAGTGGGAGTCTGTTGGATAAGGTGTCTAAGTCCATAACTTATTTGGTATATACTTGACCCGACCGGCATGGTCCATTTGGGTTGCATCTCATCCAAACTATTATGGATAATTTTATGAGAGTTATACACATATGTTTATTAATATATTATGAGTTATAATATATTAATATGAAGTTACGTTATTTAATTAGTTTTAGTCTTAAATTAATTATGGATTAATTTAGAGATTAAAAGGAATACTAATTAAATTATGGGCTATTTGTTTTATATAGTGTGGGCTAATACTCATTTGTTAATGGGCTAGGCTTATGTGGAAGTCCATGGATGATCCATGGAGCTTTTAACCCATGGATCCTTGGAATAGGAAAAGACATGGGTTATTAGGGTTTCACCCTAACCATGCATACTATATAAGCATGCTTATGGAGCATGAAAGAGAGCCTAAGATAGCCTAAGAGAAAGCTAGTGTTCTAGTGTGTGTGTGCATGTGTGTGGCCGAAAATACAAGAGTGTGTATACTCTCTCAAAGTTTTCCAAGAGTTTGTGGTGTTTGTGATTCCATTTGAGGCATTCACACTATTGGTGCTTGGCCCTCAAACTCCTAAGAACCCAACACAACAAAGGTATGTAATCTCTTCTAACTCTTTTATGTTGAAATGTTCCCCATGCCATGTTAGATAGGTTATAAACCTTGGAAAATTATTATTTTGCATGTATTTAGACAAACATAGATCCAAGGTTTATTAGGGTTGCATGCACACTTAGGAAGTGTTAGATTGCTCAAAACCCAACAGTTTTGTGATCCTCAGCATCCCAGTCACAAAACCTGAAGGGCACACTCGAGATTGAAACATGCCATTGAACAGTTCAATGAATCTCAAAAGATCTAGGAGTTTCAAAACCAATTAAAACCTAACAATACATTTCGTTTTCTTGGTGGAAATTGGTGAATCATCATTCACCTACCTTCAAATTGTTTTATAGCTTGGATTACGGCTTACCTCTTCTAAGTCATAAAATAGTTTGATGGGTCCTAGCCTTAATATTTCATATTGGGTGTCATATTAAGGACCTTAAGATCAACTATCTTGAATATCTACCAAAACATGTCTGGTTTAGACATTTATGATCTTCCCAAATCTCTTGAAACAAGCGTTCCTAAATGAAGATGATGTCCCTTGGAAATCATACTTCATTCACCTCCTCCAATTATTCTCCCTACCCCACAAGTTCTTTAAATGTTTAAGGTCACTCGAACCCTATTGACATGTGAAGGTCTAGGTGTAGTCACATCTTGGAGATGTAGTCACATATTGACAAGCCGGGAGAGTTGGGTGTCAAAGTCTTGAGAAAGTTAGTGCTTCAACTACTTTCTAAGTCACATAGTGAGTTCTTTTGGAACACCTATGAAACAGACTATGACAAGACCCTTAATGATCTTATTTATTTGTTAACATCAACTTCCTCAAAACTTGATGGACATTGACAATAGTGACATAGGAAATACAGAAAAAGCATTCTCTTCCCAAGGAAACGGATTGACCATAGTCAACTAGGTTGACCAAATGGTAAAGAGAAAAGGCTAAGTCTGTAATAGTCCCGTGTACCATTATCAAAGGGTCCATATGTTTATATTGCCAAAGGAAGGGTCATTAGTTGTGAAGATGCCAAATTTACCTAAGGATGTTAAAGTCAATAAGTTTGACTCTACTTCAGGTAAAGTCCACTAATCTAAATCTGTTAAGTTTCTATTCTGACATTCTTGATACATGATGTGACTGGGTCACATGGTAATGTTTTAAGAATAAAAGAAAAGTGAAGGAACTTAAAGAAAGAATATGCTGAATCTGATCGCATAGATGGATTTCTATCGCGTAGTTTGAAGATCGGATTCTTGAGCTACTTCTTAGGAGTTATGAGGTATTGCTTAGTGTGAGGAATGTAATGGACTAAGGGATCAAGTACATAGTCATGTGCACTGATAAATCCACCACAAAAGATATAAGACTATTCGTCATAGTTTACTAAAGCTCAGTAAATATGATTATACTTACAAGCTTAAGTGTAACTCTGAGACATTGGAAAAGGTTCCAACGTATGGCAGAGCGAATAAGAAGAATCAATTAAGGCAGAAGAATAAAAGTTTCTCAAATCTAAAAAGATGGGAGAGTACTTTAGTATCAGTTTTGTGATCATCTTAATGATTAAGAAACCATATCAAAATTAGTTCTCTAAGGAAGTCTTAGTGCATTCTTATGACTAAGAAGAAGGGATCTTGAATTGTTGAAATGGTTAAATCAAGAAGATGAGTCATACTTCATTCCAATACAAGTCTTAGAGTCATACTCCAAGATTGTGACTTGAGTGACATGTCTCAAAGAAGGTTTAAAACACTTGTCAAATGTAAGAGTAAAAGTTTTCTACTCTTGTACATTTGAAATTGGTAAGTTGTGATGTTTTGGATAAAACAAAGACCAACTCAGGCCAATTGTGTGAAGCGTTTGTCTTGGTAAAGAATCCGCACTATCCCTTGAATATTTGACAAGAGAGTCTTATATGTCAAGAGGACAGTGGAAGTCTTAAAGGTCTTGAAAGTCTCAAGAACTAATCAAGAATAGAACCTGAAGTTCTTCACTAGCACACGACTTGAGGTTTATCACCTATCGTGTTGGCATATTCTGTGCCCTTTCAGTTAAAGTTGGTTTTGCATATGAATTCTTAGAGTTCTCAATTTGTTGCACAACAACTTGGAAGCAATGGCAGGCCCTTGAGCTGCCAGGTGGCAAGAAGTTAAGATTAAGTTCAGTCCATTTGAGTTCGGATTTGTCATTATCCTTGTCTTGTGACTATGGTTTTGACAATTCACATGGATAAGAACACATACACCATTAAATCTAAGTGTCATAAGGTTTCTCTCCGATTCATGAAAATGATGGTGAGGAAACACTTTCACTAAGTAGATTTAGTTAGATAGCAATTGTGATATTTGCATTCTCAAAGTCGTTAGTGGAGCGTGTGTGGTTTACCGGCACACTAACTTGGACTTGTGAGAAGTGGCAAAAAGGTCTAACCATTATGATTACGACATCCCTCTTCATAATTGTTTAGACACACAAGTGTGCTATCTAAGGGAAGGTGTATGATTTTGATAAAGTCCTATCAAAACAATCCAGTATCAGAAATCTGAACTTTGGTAAGAAAGTCAATAAAGTATTGATTTCTAGAAGTCCAGTTGATTTCTGAGTACATGTCAAAGCTAGTGGGAGCATAAGTGTTATGCTAATAATCATCATGTTAGTGGGAGCATGATAATTATGATAAAGATTGCAAGTTAGCAATGTTAATTATAGAAAACAAAAGGTTTCAATTGGGAAAAAGTTGTTTTGCTATAATTAAGGGAGAGGAAATTATACTTCATCTCAAATCTATAAGCTTGGATCGTGAGGTTTTAATCATTTAGTCAAGGATATATATGAATTTCATGTTGGAATGGCTCAACATAAGGAAATTCTGTATATGTGTCCATTATTTGCGTTCTAAAATTTGATTATGATTACGACATCCCTTTTCATATTCTGAATTATGAGAACTTGGCAAATAAAAATGGAAATGTTATAGCAAAAGATTGGTTTAGTCTTTATGTGAGACATCATGAATCGTGTCCTATATGCTTCGGATATAGGATCGATTACATGTGCTATATTCATCCTTTCTAAAAGTTTCCAAATGCCTGGGGCATTAAGAAGGGAAAAGGTTTAGAACTAGATATGACTAAAAGGATTAAACAATTGTCGAGGACAATCTATGGTTTACCAAAGATTTGTTGCTCAAGGAAAGTTGGAAGTATAGTGATAATTTTGGAAGGACCATATTGACATAATCTGTAAGGAGGCAACTCTTGTTCATAAGTGATAGTCAAAATGGAATATGGAAATGTTTCAAAGTTAGAATTTTCAATCTGTTTAAGATTAGGAAACTTAATGCAAGAAGGATGTTTCTAAGGAGTTGATCTCCTTTGGAATGCTCTGTAATGGTTGTTGTCAAGTCTTTCTGACTTTGTGCATAATCATTACAAGAGGATCAATGCATATAAGTTTAAAATCTAACAGATTTCAGTAAATGGAATGAATTTGGAATTCTTGCATTTGCAGTAAGGATTTGGGAGTGTGAAAAGAGAATCATTGAAGTTATGCTCAATGGATCTAGTTCACAAAGTAAAGATCATAGACAAACATAGCATGCATACTTGGTGTATGGCATGACTAGTGTTTAGAAAACATAGTGTACATGCTTGGAGCATGGGACAACTATTGTTTTAAATTCAAGAATAAAGTTGATAGCTGAAACAGTATACAATGAATAATGTGTAATCATATGGTGATAAATAAAAGGTGTTTTATTTATGTTCATAGGTTTTGATACCATATTGGAGTCAATTGTTATTGTGTTTCACTTTGCATGTTTTGACTTCCCGAATAAACTATGTTATTCTTCCGGAATGACTAAGTTATTCAAACCATCCACAGTCGGTCATATGTTGGAAGTAGATATGAATTAATACTGTCATGGGTTGGCTTGTAGAGGTCTAAGGTGTTGGACAAAGGGCTACAACACTCATGAGTGCTCATAAATTCTGAGTATTGGATTCTACCCGCGCTCATTGGAATCACTTCATGGATTTTAACACGGGTGATCATGAGACGATAATATCTTATATTCTTCAAACCTAGAGATATGAGTTGTTACTATGATTTGGTAGTACATTGATTGCACGAAACCGCATTTGGTAACTCGGTGCTATAAAACGTGCCTTTGTGTATGATTCAACAAGTAGTAGAACAAGCCATATGAGTCAAACTTTATCCATTCCTTTTACCTTCGGGATAAAAGCGATATCTATGGACCCCTCGATGATTTGATGATGACAAATGGAAGTACTCGGCCGGGCCAGGACTTATTTGATTTGTTCAATTAGTCAGTCGTCATAAATCGGAAATCGGGAAACAACAAATGGACAGAGAGAATGATTATAATCCATGTCTCAGTCCATATGATATCTAGAATGGATGAATATATGATTCCTTATCTAATGGACAAGTCATTGACAAAGGTCAGAGTTCATCTACAAGGTCAAAGTTCGACAGAAGCTTTTGAGAGCTACGATTTCCAGTTGGTTCCTGAAGTCATACGCAATAATAGTTTTAGACTTATCCAAGTGGGAGACTGTTGGATTAATGTCTAAGTCCATAACTATAATTGGTAAGACTTGACCCGACCCGGCATGGTCCATTTGGGTTGCATGGCATCATGCACTTGGATAGACTAAAATGAGAGAAATAAGACACTTATGGTTATTAATATATTATAAGTTCTAGTATATTAATAATAAGAATAATAAGATTATTTAATTAGTATTGATCAAGAATTAATCTAGGATTAATTAAGTGATCAAAAGAAGACTAATTAAATATATGGGTTGATTGTGTAAATCATCCATACTTGTATAGTGGGCTAATGCTCCATGGATTATCTAGTTGGGCCAAAACCCATATGATGCTCCATGGATGCTCCATGGTGTATTTGAACCCATGGATCCAAGGAAATGGAAAGTCATGACAATTGGGGTTTGCCCTAATTGTAACACTATATAAAGATATTATTCTTGACAAAATCGGCACTAGTATGATTCTAGAGAGGGCTAGCCGATTTCATGAAGTGTAGATTTCTCTCAAGTTATTCCAAGTGTATTTGGTGTTGTGTGAACCATTTGAGGTGTCACACTTGGGGCACTAGGTGTTGGATTAATGTCTAAGTCCATAACTATAATTGGTAAGACTTGACCCGACCCGGCATGGTCCATTTGGGTTGCATACCATCATGCGCTTGGATAGACTATAATGAGAGAAATAAGACACTTATGGTTATTAATATATTATAAGTTCTAGTATATTAATAATAAGAATAATAAGAATATTTAATTAGTATTGATCAAGAGTTAATCTAGGATTAATTCAGTGATCAAAAGAAGACTAATTAAATATATGGGTTGATTGTGTAAATCATCCATACTTATATAGTGGGCTAATGCTCCATGGATAATCAAGTTGGGCTAAAACCCATAGGATGGTCCATGGATTCTCCATGGTGTATTTGAACCCATGGATCCAAGGAAATGGAAAGCCATGACAATTAAGGATTTACCCTAATTGTAACACTATATAAAGATCTTATTCTTGACAAAAATCGGCCACTAAAGAGTGTAACAAAGGGCTAGCCGATTTCATGAAGTGTAGGACTCTCTCAAGTTATTCTAAGAGTTTTGATGATTGTGATTCCATTTGAGGCTTCCACACTATTGGGGCTAGGCACTCAAGCTTCATGAAGAGTTTCTACATCAAAGAGGTATGTATTCTATCTTGTTACACTCATTGTTTTGTATGCTAGATTAGGATAATACCTTGGATGTTCTTATTTGCATGTATAATAGAGAAAACATAGATCCAAGGTACTTAGGGTTGCATGTACACTTAGGAGTGTTAGAATGCTCAAAACCCAACAGTGGTATCAGAGCCTAGGCTTGTTTTCTTGTTATACTTGCAAATGGAGCTGAAAAATCGAGTTTTGATGCTGTCAGCCCAGCAGACTCGCCGAGTCCATGAAGGGACTCGACGAGTCCAAGGCAAAATGCATCCAAGTCGCCGAGTTTTGTTCATGCACTCGACGAGTTCGACCCCAGACAACATATTTTCGAGGTTTTTGGCTAGAAATGGACTAGGAACATTACCCTACGTTGTTTTTGAACTTATAAACTTGTTTTTTAATGTGGTAATGTTCATGCTAATCCATTTTTAAAGATAATTGTCAATAGATTCATGTTTTGTATTAGTTTAAGGTTTAGACTAATTACATGAAGAAGTTTGATATGAATTATCTTGTTCTTATGAGTTGCTTAGATTAATAGAAAAGTTAATTGAAATAGTTGTTTTCAATCCATTTTAATCTAAGAGTTGAGTATAAAATGTGTTTGTGTAACTTGTCCTCAAGTTACATGAAGAGTCACATTAAAGACTCATAAAACTCATAAAAGTTGGTAATGGTTACAAAATGAAGAGTCTTGTGTCATTCAATTTTTTTTATGACTCCATAACTTGTCCTCAAGTTATGAAAATTCAAGAGTCACTTCATTAATAAATAAATAAATAAATAAAGTGTAACCTTAATTAATTCCATAAGTTATAAAAATAAAGAAAAAGTTAATTCTTTTATTTGTTTAAAGTCTTCCATAAGTTATGGAACTTGAAGAGTTTTTGGATTAAAGCTACTTTAAACACATAAGTTATGGAATTAATTAGTTTTGAATAGTTTCAAAACTTGCCCTCAAGTTTTGGAATTTGAAAAGTTTTCTCTTATGAATACTTTAATTCCAAGTTAGCCCTTAGAATTTTAAAAGAGTTAAAATTCAACACTTATACTATTTATAACATTAATGGTTAATTATTATATATATATATATATGTATAAGAACAAGTCGTTTTACCGTTAGTAGGCCTCATTCACGAAACCGGTCTATAAGGTGGGTATAAGGTTGTTGCCTATAAAATGGTGACTTAATGGGTGTCCACTCTCACCCACCGCTTGCTTGATCGGTGGAGGGTCGTTAGCCGAACGGGTAGGACAATGACTTTAAATTCTCCCTTCATTAAAAGTATTAATGATAAATACTAAAGTAACTAAAATCTTAATAATTCCCAATCTTAGTTACTTTAGGAAAAATGTGAATTTGGTGCTAGCCCATGGAATTCACACTTTGTACCTTACCAAGTCGTTGGTGGAGCGTGTGTGGTTAACTGGCACACTAACTTGGACTAGTAAGGACCACGAAGGGTGACTTAATGTTTGTCATAGATCAATGGAGCGTGTGTGGTTAACCGGCACATTGATTAGGTGATAATATTAAGGGTACCAAGTGAATTGGTATGGTTATTCACACCTTGTTTTGTGATCCTTGGCATCCCAGTCACAAAATTTGAGAGGGCACACTCGAGATTGAAACATGCCATTGAAAAGTTCAATGAATCTCAAAAGATCTAGGAATTTCAAATCCAATTAAAACCTAATAAATTATTTCGTTTTTCATGGTGGAAATTGGTGAATCGTCATTCGCCTACCTTCAAATATTTTGTAGCTTGGATTACGGCATCCCTCTTCCAAATTATAAAATATTGTGTTGGGTCCTAGCCTTAATATTTCATATTGGGTGTCATATTAAGGACTTTAAATCAACTATCTTGAATATCTCCCAAAACATGTCTGGTTTAGACATTTATGATCTTCCCAAATCCCTTGAAGATGATGTTCCTCAACATCATGCTTCACTTCCTCTATCTCCTCCAATTATTCTCCCTACCCCACAAGTTCTTGAAAAATTTTAAGGTCACTCGAGCCCTATTGGCAAGTAAAGGTCTTGGTGTGGTCACCTCTTGGAGATGTAGTCACATATTGACAAGCCGGGAGAGTTGGGTGTCAAAGTCTTGAGAAAGTTGGTGGTTCAATCACTTTCTAAGTCACATAGTGAGTTCTTTTGGAACACCTATGAAAAAGACTATGACAAGACCCTTAATGATTTTATCTATTTGTTAAGATCAACTTCCTCAAAACTTGATGGATATTGACAATAGTGACACAGGAAATCCAGAAAAGCATTCTCTTCCCAATGGAAAGGGATCGGCCATAGTCAACTCGGTTGACCAAATGGTAAAGAGAAAAACTAAGTCTGTGATAGTCCCGTGTACCATTATCAAAGGGTCCATATGTTTATATTGCCAAAGAAAGGGGCATTGGTTGCAAAGCTGCCATAATTTACCTAAGGATGTTAAAGTCGATAAGTTTGACTCCACTTCAGGTAAAGTCCACTATCTAACTCTACTAAGTTTCTATTCTGAGATTCTTGATACATGATGTGACTAGGTCACATGGTGATGTTTTAAGAATCAAAGAAAAGGTAAAGAAACTTAAAGAAAGAATATGTTGAATCTGATCGCGTAGATGGATTTCTATCGCGTAGTTTGAAGATCGGATTCTTGAGCTACTTCTTAGGAGTTATAATATATTGCTTGTGAATAGATAACAACAAGGTTTTCATGTGGATTGTAAGGATAAGTTTTTCCGCAAAGTTTTAAAATAAAAGAACAAAAAAGTGTTTTAATTTTATTTATTTTAAAAAATATCCTTACAATGGCATCTGTGGAAAATTGTTGCTTATATGTTTCCAGTAATAGCAATATTGGAAAGTGGATTTGATTCTTTCATTTGTGGTAGTGTATGAATTTACCAAATGAAGAAAGTTTTTTCATCACCCAAGTTTCAATTGGACAGAAACTTGGAATCATACAAGTTGTATTGTATGATGAATGAGAATTTTCATCTTTGAAAAATTAAGACTAATTCTTTGATCACATGTATATGTGATTCAATTGAAGGACTAAGGAATTAGGTGCACTGGGTGTGCACTGGTCAAGGTCCATCACAAAGATTGATTTGTCATGATTTACTAAAGATTAGTAAATATGATTATACTTATAAGGTTAAGTATAATTCTGTAACATTGAAAAGGTTCCAATGTATGGCAGAGCGAATAAGAAGAATCAAATTAGGCAGAAGGATAAAAGTTTCTCAAATCTGAAAAGATGGGAGAGTACTTTAGTATCAGTTTTATGATCATCTTAATGATTTAGAAACCATATTACAAATTCATACTCTAAGGATGTCTTAGTGCATTGTTATGGCTAAGAAGAGAGGTCATGAATTGTTGGATTGGTTAAGATCAAGGAGATGAGTCATACTTCGTTCCAAAACAACTCTTAGAGTCACACTCCAAGATTGTAACATTGAGTGACATAAAGTAAGGTATAAAACACTTATCAAATGTAAGAGTAAAATGTTTTCTACTCTTGTACATTTGAGATTGGTAATATGTGATGTCTTGGATGAGACAAAGACCAACTAAGACCAATTGTGTGAAGTGTTAGTCTTGATAAGAATCCGCACTATCCCTTGAATATTTGTTTTGTCAAGGAATGGTTCTTGACTAGGAAAACTTATATGTCAAGAGGACAGTGGGAGCCTTAAAGATCCTGAAAGAGTTTCAAGATTTAATCAAGAGTGAAACCTGTAATCTATCACTAGCACACGACTTAAGGTTTGCAACCTATCGTGTTGACATAATTCTCATTTCTGTACCTACTTCAAATAAGTTGGATTTACATGTGAGTTATCAGAGTTCAACTTGGAAGCATTGGTGGGCCTTGTGTTACCAAGGTGACAAGAAACTAAGATTGAATAAGTTTAATCCATGTAGGGCTGAATTTGTCACTAACCTTATCTTGTGATTATGGTTTTGAAAAATTCGCATGGATAGGAACTCATACACTATAAAATCTAAGTGTCATAATGTCACAACTGTAAATTTTGAGCCATGTAATCTATGCATTCAAGTTTATGTGAATCAAAAACTTCAATCAAATACAACATGCAAGTACTACAAATAGTCATCAAACAATTGGAGACCCTAGAAGTTCTTATTAAGTCTATTTTGGACTAGAACTTCCTTATTGGATCCAAATGGACCAATGAGCTTCCAATTAGACTATCATGGGCTTAGAACCCTAATTGGGCTCTAATTGGACCCACTCTTATTTATTTTAACATTTTAGGTCATGTTGGGCCTAGATTTAAATAAATTAAAAGCCTTGATACATGAATAACCTAAACTAGTCCAATAAAAACATAAAAATCCTACTACACTCCTTTAGACTTAAAACACACCCTAATTAACACTAATAATGGGCTTAGGAGCAAAGAGCCCAAAAATCTTTTTTTTCCCCCACCATTTTCGGCCCAATACCCAAGCCCAAGAGGATTAGAAGATATTTGACTTAAGTGTGCCACCTCACTATTAACCAAAGGATTTCCATGCAAGAAAACCCATATCTCCATGCAACCATCACCTCAAATATCATTTCTTCTTCTCTCCTCTCTCACTCTCGGCCATACACACCCACACACCAAACATCTCTCACAAATTCTCTCTAGTTCACTCAAGGAAACTCTCTTCTTCCCTCTCCAAAATCTCGAAAATTTGGAAGCATTCAAGAAGGTTCTTCCACAAAATTCATCATCTAAGGTAAGATTATTCATAGATCTATGGTTTAAATTCTTTTGTTATCAAAACCTCTTCCTAATCCATGTAAAAACCGTGATCTTGCACTCTAGAAACCCCCATAATCTCGAAAAGTTCATCAAGGAGTGCAAAGGCCAAAAATCACTTCATTTCTTCCATATTTCCTTCAAGAACCGAAACTACCCCCTAAGGTGAGATTCATACCCCTATTTTCTGTTTTTAAGAGTTTTTGTGGGGGGGAATACAAGTGAAAGTGTAGATCTATATGTATTTGTATGCCTTGTATGATTTCCATGCTTATATGTATGCTTATATGTGTTTTAATGTTGGATCTAGCCATTAAACCCCTCAAAACCGAGATATAACTCATGTTTTATGATATTAGCTTCAAATATGTTCCTACATAATAAGTGATACTAGATAAATAGCCAAGTGGTTAGCAACAATTTTCTTTAAGCTAAAAACACACATTTTGGGCCAAAAATGTGAAAATACAAAATTAAGGGCCCAAATTGACATTTTACAGATTCTGATGGTTGGAATGTGCCAAAACAGTTTTCATAAGACTATTTCTGGAATTCTATTCAATTGGTGGATTAAAAACATAAATTTCAAGCCTATTGGGCTAAAAATGAAAATTTCGGCCCAATAAGGCCCATTATGTGAATTTTTCTGTTTTGGAGGGCCAAGACTGTAACTTTCTGTAAAACAGTGGACTATAAGTGTCCCAAACCCTTTTCAAAGGTTTAAAATGATTTTTAAATTTAAAAAGGACCAAAGTTGCAAAAATTTTCCATTTTGGGCCAAAATTGTCAAAATTGCGAAAAGATGGGCTAAAACCGAGAAAAACTGCATTTTCAGGGATTTAAACTGTTTTCTTTGAAAAATATGCTGGAAAATATTAATTTCAATAATTTTTGGTGTTAAAATGTCAAGAAAAATAGTTTAAGGACCAAACCGGGAAATATTCAAATAAAAGGGTTGAAAATGTAAATTTTGCAAATAATGAGGGGCTGAAAACAGAAATATTTCAAGGCTGATTCATTATGTACAATGTGATCAAATAATGACACCTCAACTACCAACGAAATACAACTCATTACAATACCAAAAGTCGTTGTTAAACGAATTGGCTCGGTCTCGAGCCAATGAAAATCTACAACTACTGACTCTTCGATACATACAAATAACGATTGGTAATACATATACATACGAGTGTGCACAGACGTCTACGCACCATCTTCGGGCCCCAAAAGTGTAAAATCTTGTTTGTTGGGCCTAGCTAGCCCAATGACCTGATCTTAAGGCCCGAAGACATTTTTTCTACGAAGTGTTGAGTTTTACCGACTTGGCACAACGTAGGGTGACTTTCAATGGCTTGTACCATTGGACCCCAAGGGCCATGGTATTGCTAGAAAAGTCTACACATTTTACGAGGCGGGTCGGGGACCCCTCGCACACATTTTTCCCCAGCCGGTTAATAGAGTTACCGGGGTCTTCGTGACCTCTTTCTCTTCGGATGTGGGACCACTCATAGTCCGGGCGATTGGATAACGTGATTAGTACTGACGACGCCTTCGGGAATCGTTGGTATATCTATAAACCGGGCATTTGTGTAATGCGGGTTTGTAGTAAATAATCAATGCTCGAGAACCTTCCAACGTCGCTTGGGACCGACACTACTATTTTTGTAATGGTTTCAACGCAACTCAACGGATTTCAAAAGAACTAGGGGAACATCGGGTTTCCCTAGGGTTTTTTATCACATACAGATTTTGAACGCATACATCTTAAATGAACAATTTTTGCAAGTATAGAAACAAACAAGCATACCTATGGATCTTCACAAACGTTTTTGAAAGCTTTTCTTTTCAGAAAATATCGGATTTTCCGGTGGTTTTTCAAACAATATAAACATTCGATTTCAAACACTACTTATGAACTCACCAACATTTCATATGTTGACGTTTTTCAAAATACTTGTATTCTCAGGAAACCAGTGAATCAAGGGAAATCATGCTCAGTGACGGTTGCAGTTTATTTTTGAATGAACCAAACAATATTAATTTTTGGAAATGTAATATCTCAAACAATGTATGACATGTAAACACTACTGGTTGTATTCTGTTGATGAATGGTGACGAATGTTGTTTGTTTCATATATATTCAATGTTATGGTATTCAATTGAGTCACGACAGCCCCCGGACGTTTCCGCCGTCTGGTTCGGGGGTGTGACAGGTTGGTATCAGAGCTTTGTTTATAGTGAACTAGCATGTCGAGCCATACATTGATATGCAACTATAAACCAAAAAGAGGGACTAACATAACTCTGAACAAAACAAATAAATAAAATACACTTGCCTGCATTAGGAGTAAGGACCTAACGCTGAATCAAACACAAATAAAGCTGGTATCTCGGTTCATTCGAGACTGTTCTTAGTGATGCCAAGGGGCGAATGTAGCCTGATCAACTACATTCTCTCCAAGGTAAAACTAACACACGTCTTGATGAGATCGGAATAGCCAGGGAACTTAAAAACTATACCCTATATCACCCAAAAAGAGAATGTTTGCTTAGTCTGTACAGTAGTCATAGTACCCTAGGAATAATGTAGTATAATTACGTACTCGCGCAGACAGCATGGCTGGTTTTCATCACCCTGGAGACCCCTACTTCCCTAATCAGGGAAACAACGGGTGGCTAGAGGAGGAGGAGCCTGAGGAAGAGCCTGAAGAAGAACCTGAGGAGGACCCCGAAGAGGAATCAGACGGGGAACCGGAGGCAGAAGTCGAGGGCGAGCCTGCCGAACCCGAAGAAGACGAAGAACCTTTCGGAGAGGAGCTCGATGACAGCGAAGGGGGTGATTCGGACGCAGAGTCCGAGGTCATCGATCCCCCTTACCCGATCAGGGTGCCTGCTTATCGTGTGGGACCCACTGGACCTACCCCTCCTTGGGGCATGGATCTTTGGAGATGGAGCAGACATCAGGGACAGCGACCCCCGTTTGGCATGTCACGTGAGTTCTTTGACTTGAGGGACGGAGGACTGGCCGACCGAGCTCTACCGGTCATGGTGAGACGGTTACGGGACACCGGCGACCTTGCTCAGGACACTGCTGATCAAGTACACCGGTTGTGGACTAGAGTCGAGCGTGCGGAGCAGGAGACACGTGACGTCCTCCGGGAGTTTCACATGAGGCAGGTAAGGTGGGAATCTCGACTTCAGGATGCAGAACGCCTAGTGGCTCGTCTTCAGGGAGCATCCACATCTTCGGCACCACCTCCCGACGCAGCTCATCGCGGTTAGGGATAGACTTATCATAGTAGGTTATTAGGAACTATGTTATGTACTCCGGCTCTATGTTTAAGTGACTACACTACTCATGGAGCCGTTATGCTGTCGGATTAGTGTTACTTATGTATGCTCCTACAAGCAAATTTTCTTGTACTAAACACGGATAATATTAATGAACTTTCGTGTGTTTTGCTATGATATTCACAGTTGTTATGTGTTGAGTTGTTATGATTGTATGCTTGATGATAGTAATGCTTAGGTTCGTACCCTACACCTAGTTAGTAGGATCATAACCTCACCGAAACCACGTACACTCAACATCTTTCCGTTTCATGACAGAAAGATGCCTCGCCCAACTACTCGCGGAAATCCCGAACCAACCCCGCCGGAAGTTGACTCCACTGCTTTCCAGGCAGCCGTGTCTGCTGCGGTCACGGCAGCTATGGCACAACTTCACCGAGGGAACAACGGAGGAGGTAACGGGCAAGGATCCGGAAGTTCGAACAACGGGACGAACCAAGGACTCACTAAAACGTGCACCTACAAGGATTTTGCGAACGCTAAACCCCGAACTTTCAACGGTACCGGAGGAGTGATCGCTCTAAAGCGATGGATTGAGAAGGTAGAGTCGGTATTCGAGATATGCGAGTGCCCCGAGCAGATGAAAGTGAAGTTTGCGGCCTGCACTTTTGTGGACCAAGCACTCACTTGGTGGAATGGTCACATAGAGGCTATGACACTCCCTGTTGCCAACTCTATTCCCTGGGCAGAGATGAAAGAGATGTTGACGGCTGAGTACTGCCCCCGAGGCGAAATACAGAAGATGGAGCAGGAACTATGGAATCTCACGGTGCAGAATGGGAACATCGATGCTTACATATCGAGATTCAGCGAACTATCTCTGTTGTGCCCGGGTATGATCACATCAGAGGGGAAGAAGATTGAACGATTCATTTGGGGATTGACATCCCCCATTCAAGGGAACGTGATAGCTGCTAACCCTGAAACGTTTGACAGCACGAAGAGATTGGCAAAGAGGCTCTATGATCATAACCACAAAAAGGGCGAGAAACCGGTAGAGGCTGAGAAGAAGAAGGAGAGCGATGGTAAGAAAGGATGGAACAACAAGAGGAAGGGGCGTCAAGGTCCCGAGACCTCTAAAAAGCAGCAAACGGTGGCAGTTCACGCTGTCACTGCGCCGGTACCAGTCACCTCACATGCTCCAGCCTCAGCTGCTTCAAATACTTCAAGACCCTATTCCGGCACCCATCCCAAATGCAACAAATGCGGTTTCCATCACCAAGGAGAATGTAGGGAGTTCCATTGCACCAGTTGCAATCGAAGGGGACACACTGCAAAGTTCTGCAGGACTTACCCTTCTCAGAACCAGAGTCAGGGAAACAACCAGAACAACAACAACAACCACCGCAACACCAACAACACCAATGCCGGCGGCAACAACGCAGGGCCTAGCCACACCTGTTTCGGGTGTGGAAAGACGGGGCATTTCCGTCGAGACTGCCCTAACAACAACAACAACTCCGGAAACAGAGGAACAGGAAGAATGCTGACCATGGGTCAGAGTGATGCAGTCCAAGATCCCGCAGTTGTGACCGGTACGTTTCTCCTAAACCACACTTATGCATGCATCTTATTTGATACCGGAGCGGAGCGAAGTTTCGTAAGCGAGAAGTTTAAACATTTACTAAAACAACAACCCCAGAAGCTAAATGAAACCTATACGGTGGAAATGGCCAATGGGAAGACCGAATCCACTAGGGAGATCTACATCGGATGTACCCTAACCCTTAACCAGCACGTCTTTCAAATAGATCTGATGCCAGTGTCAATTAGGAGTTTCGATGTGATTATCGGCATGGATTGGTTAAGCCCCCACCATGCTGAGATTATGTGCCACGAGAAGGCCGTTCGCCTTCGTCTCCCGAATCACGAAACCCTAGTAATTTACGGAGACAAACCCAGTACGAATCTCCGCCTCATCTCGTGCATCAAAGCGCAAAAACATCTGCGAAAGAACAATTTAGCGTTCTTAGCCCACATAGTGGACAAGACCAAAGAAGAAACTAACATCCAAGACATTCCGGTAGCGTGTGAATATCCGGACGTGTTTCCCGAAGATCTTCCAGGAGTACCCCCAGAGAGACAGGTTGAATTCCGAATCGACCTCGTTCCAGGAGCAACTCCCCTCGCTAAATCACCATATCGGTTGGCACCTGCTGAAATGCAGGAATTATCCAGCCAACTCAGTGAGCTTCTGGACAAGGGATTTATCCGACCTAGCTACTCGCCATGGGGAGCTCCGGTGCTCTTTGTCAAAAAGAAGGACGGATCCTTCAGAATGTGCATCGATTACAGAGAGTTGAATAAACTCACTGTCAAAAACCGCTACCCACTCCCGCGAATCGATGATTTATTTGACCAGCTCCAAGGAGCTAGCTATTTTTCTAAAATAGACCTACGGTCCGGATACCATCAACTCAAGGTCCGAGAAGAAGATATTCCTAAAACCGCTTTCCGAACCCGCTATGGACATTACGAATTCGTCGTGATGCCCTTCGGTCTAACAAATGCACCTGCCGCATTTATGGACCTAATGAATCGAATCTGTCGACCGTTCTTGGACAACTTCGTCATTGTGTTTATCGATGACATCCTCGTCTATTCTCGAAGCAAAGAGGAGCATGGCCGACATCTCCGACAAATTTTGGAGACTCTGCGCACGGAAAAGCTTTACGCCAAACTCTCCAAGTGCGAGTTCTGGCTTCGGAGTGTGAATTTCTTAGGCCACGTAGTTAGCCAAGACGGAATTCATGTGGACCCTTCTAAGGTCAAAGCTGTGGAAAGATGGGCAACTCCGACTACGCCCACGGAAATTCGTCAGTTCTTAGGCCTAGCAGGCTACTATAGAAGATTCATCCAAAACTTCTCAAAAATAGCCAAGCCACTTACCTTGCTTACACAAAAGAGTGTGCCATTCAAGTGGACAGACAGACAAGAGATTGCGTTTCGAACCTTGAAGCAAGCTCTTTGCAGCGCTCCTGTACTATCTCTACCTGAAGGAACGGAAGATTTTGTAGTATACTGTGACGCGTCAAATCAAGGCTTAGGTTGCGTTCTCATGCAACGTGGAAGAGTAATAGCATATGCGTCCCGTCAACTAAAGGCGCACGAAGTAAATTACACAACCCATGACCTAGAACTGGGAGCTGTGGTCTTCGCCCTAAAAATTTGGAGGCACTACCTGTACGGTACAAAGTGCACCATCTTTACGGACCACAAGAGCCTCCAGCACATCTTGAATCAGAAGGAGCTGAACATGAGACAACGAAGATGGGTGGAATTGTTAAACGACTACGAATGCGAGATCAAGTACCATCCAGGCAAGGCCAACGTGGTAGCTGACGCATTAAGTCGGAAGGAATACACAAATCGCCGTACGAAAACGCACTCGATAACCATTCAGTCTCATCTGACCACTCAAATTGCATCAGCCCAGGCAGAGGCCATGAGAGCGGAAAACAGAACTAGCGAGGCATTACGCGGAATGGAGAAGAACCTGGAAGTCAAAGAGAATGGGGTATACTACTTCATGAACCGTATTTGGGTTCCAAAAATCGGAGGATTCAGAGAGATCGTTATGAAGGAAGCCCACAAGACACGATACTCCATTCATCCTGGTTCGGACAAGATGTATTTGGACATTAAGCAGCACTATTGGTGGCCTAACATGAAGGCGGAAATCGCAACTTATGTTAGTAAGTGCCTTACGTGTGCCAAAGTAAAAGTGGAATACCAGAAACCTTCCGGATTGTTACAACAACCGGCAATCCCTGAGTGGAAATGGGAGGGGATTTCTATGGATTTCGTGACCAAGCTGCCCAAGACGTCGGACGGATTGGACACCATATGGGTAATAATCGACCGACTGACGAAATCTGCCCATTTCCTGCCAATCAAAGAGTCCTACAAGATGGAGAGGCTGACGCGTTTGTACCTACGAGAGATTGTAAGACTTCATGGAGTGCCAAAATCTATCATCTCGGATAGGGACAGTAGGTTCACGTCACGCTTTTGGCAGTCGCTCCACAAGGCAATGGGAACTCATCTCGATATGAGCACCGCGTATCACCCACAAACGGACGGTCAAAGCGAACGAACCATTCAGACGCTTGAAGACATGCTTCGTGCATGTGTGATAGACTTCGGAAAGTCTTGGGATACCCACCTGCCGTTGATCGAGTTTTCATATAACAATAGTTATCATTCGAGCATTAAGGTGGCCCCTTTCGAAGCACTGTACGGGCGTAAATGTAGATCACCGTTATGTTGGGCTGAAGTAGGTGACACCCAGCTAGCAGGAACACATACGTCGGATAGGGCAATGACAGGACCGGAAATCATTCGCGAGACCACAGAAAAGATTGTCCAGATCAGAGCTCGATTACAGGCATCGCGCGACCGGCAGAAGAGCTACGCTGATAAACGGCGAAAGCCCTTAGAGTTCCAGGTCGGTGATCGAGTATTGTTGAAGGTCTCACCCTGGAAAGGAGTTATACGTTTCGGAAAACGAGGAAAGCTAAACCCACGGTACCTTGGACCTTTCGAAATCGTCGCCCGAATAGGTCCGGTAGCCTACAGACTACAGCTACCCTCGGAGCTAAATGGTGTACACCCCGTGTTTCACGTTTCTAACCTGAAAAAGTGCCTATCAGATGAAACCCTTGTCATTCCTCTTGACGAAATCGAAATCAATGAGAATCTCCTGTTCGTCGAAGAACCAATCGAAATCATGGACAGGGAGGTGAAGCGTACTAAGCAGAGTCGCATCCCGATCGTGAAGGTACGGTGGAACGCAAAGCGTGGGCCAGAATTCACGTGGGAACGCGAAGATCAAATGAAGCAAAAATACCCTCACCTATTCTAGTTTTCTCAAATCTAGCTTTCAAACAGAATTTCGGGACGAAATTCCCTCTAACGGGGGGATGATGTCACAACTGTAAATTTTGAGCCATGTAATCTATGCATTCAAGTTTATGTGAATCAAAAACTTCAATCAAATACAACATGCAAGTACTACAAATAGTCATCAAACAATTGGAGACCCTAGAAGTTCTTATTAAGTCTATTTTGGACTAGAACTTCCTTATTGGATCCAAATGGACCAATGAGCTTCCAATTAGACTATCATGGGCTTAGAACCCTAATTGGGCTCTAATTGGACCCACTCTTATTTATTTTAACATTTTAGGTCATGTTGGGCCTAGATTTAAATAAATTAAAAGCCTTGATACATGAATAACCTAAACTAGTCCAATAAAAACATAAAAATCCTACTACACTCCTTTAGACTTAAAACACACCCTAATTAACACTAATAATGGGCTTAGGAGCAAAGAGCCCAAAAATCTTTTTTTTCCCCCACCATTTTCGGCCCAATACCCAAGCCCAAGAGGATTAGAAGATATTTGACTTAAGTGTGCCACCTCACTATTAACCAAAGGATTTCCATGCAAGAAAACCCATATCTCCATGCAACCATCACCTCAAATATCATTTCTTCTTCTCTCCTCTCTCACTCTCGGCCATACACACCCACACACCAAACATCTCTCACAAATTCTCTCTAGTTCACTCAAGGAAACTCTCTTCTTCCCTCTCCAAAATCTCGAAAATTTGGAAGCATTCAAGAAGGTTCTTCCACAAAATTCATCATCTAAGGTAAGATTATTCATAGATCTATGGTTTAAATTCTTTTGTTATCAAAACCTCTTCCTAATCCATGTAAAAACCGTGATCTTGCACTCTAGAAACCCCCATAATCTCGAAAAGTTCATCAAGGAGTGCAAAGGCCAAAAATCACTTCATTTCTTCCATATTTCCTTCAAGAACCGAAACTACCCCCTAAGGTGAGATTCATACCCCTATTTTCTGTTTTTAAGAGTTTTTGTGGGGGGGAATACAAGTGAAAGTGTAGATCTATATGTATTTGTATGCCTTGTATGATTTCCATGCTTATATGTATGCTTATATGTGTTTTAATGTTGGATCTAGCCATTAAACCCCTCAAAACCGAGATATAACTCATGTTTTATGATATTAGCTTCAAATATGTTCCTACATAATAAGTGATACTAGATAAATAGCCAAGTGGTTAGCAACAATTTTCTTTAAGCTAAAAACACACATTTTGGGCCAAAAATGTGAAAATACAAAATTAAGGGCCCAAATTGACATTTTACAGATTCTGATGGTTGGAATGTGCCAAAACAGTTTTCATAAGACTATTTCTGGAATTCTATTCAATTGGTGGATTAAAAACATAAATTTCAAGCCTATTGGGCTAAAAATGAAAATTTCGGCCCAATAAGGCCCATTATGTGAATTTTTCTGTTTTGGAGGGCCAAGACTGTAACTTTCTGTAAAACAGTGGACTATAAGTGTCCCAAACCCTTTTCAAAGGTTTAAAATGATTTTTAAATTTAAAAAGGACCAAAGTTGCAAAAATTTTCCATTTTGGGCCAAAATTGTCAAAATTGCGAAAAGATGGGCTAAAACCGAGAAAAACTGCATTTTCAGGGATTTAAACTGTTTTCTTTGAAAAATATGCTGGAAAATATTAATTTCAATAATTTTTGGTGTTAAAATGTCAAGAAAAATAGTTTAAGGACCAAACCGGGAAATATTCAAATAAAAGGGTTGAAAATGTAAATTTTGCAAATAATGAGGGGCTGAAAACAGAAATATTTCAAGGCTGATTCATTATGTACAATGTGATCAAATAATGACACCTCAACTACCAACGAAATACAACTCATTACAATACCAAAAGTCGTTGTTAAACGAATTGGCTCGGTCTCGAGCCAATGAAAATCTACAACTACTGACTCTTCGATACATACA
The DNA here is from genome assembly GCF_002870075.4 of Lactuca sativa. Taxonomy (NCBI): domain Eukaryota; kingdom Viridiplantae; phylum Streptophyta; class Magnoliopsida; order Asterales; family Asteraceae; genus Lactuca; species Lactuca sativa. The sequence goes on along the minus strand of NC_056625.2, from coordinate 178,339,399 downwards.
AATAACGATTGGTAATACATATACATACGAGTGTGCACAGACGTCTACGCACCATCTTCGGGCCCCAAAAGTGTAAAATCTTGTTTGTTGGGCCTAGCTAGCCCAATGACCTGATCTTAAGGCCCGAAGACATTTTTTCTACGAAGTGTTGAGTTTTACCGACTTGGCACAACGTAGGGTGACTTTCAATGGCTTGTACCATTGGACCCCAAGGGCCATGGTATTCCTAGAAAAGTCTACACATTTTACGAGGCGGGTCGGGGACCCCTCGCACACATTTTTCCCCAGCCGGTTAATAGAGTTACCGGGGTCTTCGTGACCTCTTTCTCTTCGGATGTGGGACCACTCATAGTCCGGGCGATTGGATAACGTGATTAGTACTGACGACGCCTTCGGGAATCGTTGGTATATCTATAAACCGGGCATTTGTGTAATGCGGGTTTGTAGTAAATAATCAATGCTCGAGAACCTTCCAACGTCGCTTGGGACCGACACTACTATTTTTGTAATGGTTTCAACGCAACTCAACGGATTTCAAAAGAACTAGGGGAACATCGGGTTTCCCTAGGGTTTTTTATCACATACAGATTTTGAACGCATACATCTTAAATGAACAATTTTTGCAAGTATAGAAACAAACAAGCATACCTATGGATCTTCACAAACGTTTTTGAAAGCTTTTCTTTTCAGAAAATATCGGATTTTCCGGTGGTTTTTCAAACAATATAAACATTCGATTTCAAACACTACTTATGAACTCACCAACATTTCATATGTTGACGTTTTTCAAAATACTTGTATTCTCAGGAAACCAGTGAATCAAGGGAAATCATGCTCAGTGACGGTTGCAGTTTATTTTTGAATGAACCAAACAATATTAATTTTTGGAAATGTAATATCTCAAACAATGTATGACATGTAAACACTACTGGTTGTATTCTGTTGATGAATGGTGACGAATGTTGTTTGTTTCATATATATTCAATGTTATGGTATTCAATTGAGTCACGACAGCCCCCGGACGTTTCCGCCGTCTGGTTCGGGGGTGTGACACATAAGGTTTCTCTCCGATTCATGAAAATGATGGTGAGGAAACGCTTTCACTAAGTAGATTTTACGTAGATATCAATTGTGTTATTTGCATTTTCAAAAGTTGTTAGTGGAGCGTGTGTGGTTAACCGGCACACTAACATGGACTTGTGAGAAATGGAAAATGCCTAAGCAATTGAGACTATGATTACGGCATCCCTTTTCATAGTTCTGAAAATTGTTTAGACACACATGTGAGCTATCTAAGAAAGGATGTATGAATCTAAATTTCAGAAGTCCAGCAGATTTCTGGAAATATGTCAGAGCTAGTGGGAGCATAAGTGTTATGCTGTTAATCATCATGTTAGTGGGAGCATGATTATTATGATTAGTATTGCAAGCTAGCAATGTTAATTATAGAAAACAAAGTTTCAATCCGTGAAGTTACAGGGGTTGAAAAGTTGTTTTGCTATAATTAAGGGAGAGGAAATTATACTTCATTTCAATTCTAAAGCATAGATTGAGTTTTTAATCATCTTTAGTCAAGAATATATATAAGAATTTTATGTGTGAATGGTTCGACTTAAGAAAATTCTATATATATTGTGTTTTCGAAATTCGATTATGATTATGGCATCCCTCTTCATAGTTAAATTTTGAAAACATGGCAAATAAAAAATATTGTAGCAAAAGACTGGTCTAGTATCATGTCTTTATGTGAGACATCATGAATCGTGTCCCATATGCTTCGGATATAGGATCGATTTCACGTGCTATAATATTCATCCTTTCTAAATTTTCCAAATGCTTAAGGCATTTAGAAGGGAAAAGTCTAGAACTGGATATGACTAAAGTGATTAAGCAATTGTCGAGGACAATCTGAGGTTTGCCAAAGATTGGTTGCGCAGGGACATTTGGAAGTATACTGATAATTCTGGAAGGACCATATTGACATAATCTGTAAGGAGGCAACTCTTGTTCAGAAGTGATAGTCAAAATGGAATCTGGTAATGTTTCAAAGTTAGAAATTTTTCATTCTATGTAAGATTAGGAAACTTAATGCAAGAAGGATGTTCCCAAGGAGCTGATCTCCTTTGGAATGCTCTGTAATGGTTGTTGTCAAGTCTTTCTGACTTCGTGCATAATCATTACAAGAGGATCAATGCATATAAGTTTAGAATCTAACAGATTTCAGTAAATGACATGAATTTGGAATTCTTGCATTTACAATAAGGATTTGGGATTGTGAAATGAGTATCATTGGAATCATGTTCAATTGATCTACATCACAATGTAAGGATCATAGACAAACATAGTGTGCATACTTGGGGTATGGCATAACTATTGTTTAGAAAACAAAGTGTACATGCTAGGAGCATGGGACGACTGTTGTTTTATTCGAGTCTTAAGTTGATTATTTGAAACATTGAATAATGTGTAATCAATATGGTGATAAATAAAAAGTGGTTTTATTTATATTCAAAAGGGTTCTGAGACCATATTAGATTCGATTATTATTCTGTTTCACTTTGCATGTTTTGACTTCCAAAATAGCTAGGTTATTCTTTCTGAATGACTAAGTTATTTAAACACTCCACAGTCGTTCATATGTTGGAAGTAGGTATGAATCAAGACTATCATGAATCGGGTTTGTAGATGGCTAAATGGGTTTAGTCATGGCAATGGTTGCTACAACATTCATGAGTGCTCATAAGTTATGAGTATTGGAATAAACCCACGCTCACTTGTATCACTTCATGGAATTTATCTCGGGTGATCGTGAGACGGTAATATCATATAAATCTTCAAACCTAGAGATATGAGTTGTTACCTATGGGTTGGTTGTGCATTGATTGCACGTAAACGCATCAGTAACTTGATGTTATAAAACATGCCTTTGTGTACAATTCAACAAGTAGTAGAACAAGCATATGAGTCGAAGTTTATCTGTTCCTTCTAGAAATAGAAGCGATATCTGGGCCCCTTGATGATTTTGTTGTGATCTATGTACCGGCCGGTCAGAACTGAATTGATGTGTTCGATTAAGTTCTTTGTCAAACAAATCGAAAATCGGGAAACAAACTGCTGGATAATAAGTACGACGTTGTTCCATGTATTTGTCCGGCTGATATCATGAGAACAAAGGATTATATGATCCCTTATCTAATGGACAAGTCATTGACAAGATCAGAGTTCATCTACAAAGTCAGAGTTCGACAGAAGCTTTTGAGAGCTACGATTGCCAGTTGGTTCCTGAAGTCATACGCAATAATAGTTTTACACTTATCCAAGTGGGAGACTGTTGGATTAATGTCTAAGTCCATAACTATAATTGGTAAGACTTGACCCGACCCGGCATGGTCTATTTGGGTTGCATACCATCATGCGCTTGGATAGACTATAATGAGAGAAATAAGACACTTATGGTTATTAATATATTATAAGTTCTAGTATATTAATAATAAGAATAATAAGATTATTTAATTAGTATTGATCAAGAGTTAATCTAGGATTAATTCAGTGATCAAAAGAAGACTAATTAAATATATGGGTTGATTGTGTAAATTGTCACACCCCAAAACCAAGAACGGCGGAAACGTTCTGGGGCGGAGGACGTCATGTATAGTATCACAACACTGTAAATGTAAATAAGCAAACAACATCATCCATTGCATTAAATATATAATTTTAATACAAGTGTGTTCTGTACAATTATAGACACCAAAAATAATGTATAACAAAATAATATGAGATGAGTCTTGAATGCACTCCATCCTCTCAAAAGCTGGCCTCGGTACCTGTCTACTGATGACCTGAGAATACAAGTTATTTTGAAAGAGTTTATCAGCATTAAGCTGGTGAGTTCATAAGTATTTTAGTGTCAATGTTTCTTGTAAAAACGTTTGAACCTGTCTCAATGTAAAAGTTTGTAAAAATGTACGCAAATGTTTGAAAGTGTTTGTAAAAGTTTGAATCTCTCAGAAAATCCTATATTTTCTATAAAAGTAACCTTCTACCAAGGCTAGGCGGTTTTTGTAAACATGTCTGTTGTAAAGTGTGTGATTACCCAAATATAACTATCATTTGTTAAAAAATATAGTTTGTACACTAATGCTTAAGTGAGATTATCACTAAAATATGTAATGGGTAAATCATTGTAGTACTGTAGCTATGTATAATAAGGCTACTGCTGTACTAAATACTACTACCTTAAACCGGATTTATATTAAGGCATAATGTGATAAATTGCACCATGCTATCGACTGGTAACAACGACATAATGAATGGTCGTAATCAAAGAAATAACGTTTGGCACCCGCAGACCTGCAGGTCCGGCTATAGCTAGCAGCAAGGTGTAGGATAGTCAATCCAGTATAGATCTATACGCAAACTCACGCTCTCCCTCCAAGAGAATTTTGGCTACAACTCGGGCCATGACATTTAAGGCATGCCCGATACAGTGGATCACAATTATTACGTATTTATGTATATGTATTGTTTCTCGTATATCTGTATATGTATTGTTTCTCGTATCTCTGTATATGTATTGTTTCTAGTATATCTGTATATGTATTGTTTCTAGTATATCTGTATATGTATTGTTTCTAGTATATCTGTATATGTATTGTTTCTAGTATATCTGTATATGTATTGTTTCTAGTATATCTGTATATGTATTGTTTCTAGTATATCTGTATATGTATTGTTTCTAGTATATCTGTATATGTATTGTTTCTAGTATATCTGTATATGTATTGTTTCTAGTATATTTGTATATGTATTGGTTCTAGTATATCTGTATATGTATTGTTTCTAGTATATCTGTATATGTATTGTTTCTAGTATATTTGTATATGTATTGTTTCTAGTATATCTGTATTGATCCTGCGTTACCCCGATGGTAACCAGCTAATGATGTACTGATGAGTATGAATATAGAAGTACTTTTATGTCTATACATGTATATATGATATATAAGTAATATGGAAATGACCTTCGGATGGTCACCCGAAATCCCACCAGACCACATCCAAATCGAGGAAAAGGAAATAGGGCGGATGGCATTCCTAAGCCTTTTGCACACTATTTATATATCTATACATATATGGCCATGAAATTGTATATATAAAGCTTAAATAAGTTTTCATAAAACATTTTGAAACATAAATATAAGTTCAAGAGAAGATTGACTTGGTGTCGATCTATAAATCATTTTGAAAGCATAAGTTGATAAAACAGTCTAAGTATAAGAAGTATTTGATTGAATCACAGTCTATAAGTAAGTTTGGATAGTAAACAGTTTGTAAAACATTTCAATAGTAAAGTAGTTGAAAAACAGTTTGAACAGTGTGAAAAACGTTGTTTTCCTAGTTATTAATCACATGTGATTAAACACAATCACATGTGATTGAAGTAATAACTTATAAGTATTTGACTTGTATTCCCCCCCATAAAGTGTTATAAAACATTTAAAATCATTTCAAAGGTTGATTCAAGGGGTATGAACTCACTTGTGGTGAGTCGTCTGAATTGCAGTGTCGGCTACCGTGCTAGGTGGCAAACGGAGACTGGTTTACACGCACAAGCCTAGTTATCATATAATAAGCATATATATAACTAATTAGACATATAATAACTTAAATAAATAAGTTAAGACACTTAGAAACATTTAAACACTTTTATAAGTGTTTAAGGTTCAAATGGTTGCATCTAAGTTGCTACGGGACAAGGCAAAAGGGTTTGAAACATCAAAGGGCCTTGTATAGGAGTTCACCATCCAACAAACCCCACACCTTGGAGTTTACGACCGTAAACTCATAGGTTTATGGCCGTGAACTCCTCAAATGGTGTTTTTGGGTGTTTTGTGGTGTTATCTTGCATCTAGAACACTCCTAGCTTTGTTGGAATAATACATGAAGTAGTTTTGTCACACCCCGAAAACCAAAGGCGGAAACGTTCCCGGGGTTGACTCCATGTTGTGTATCAAATCCAATGTACATAGTAATCACAGTAAACAACCATTACATTACATATATATAAGAAAGTTTACATTTGGTTCAAAAGTAAATTGTAAAAAGTTATACATATATCATATGAACAAAAGAGACGAGTCTTCAGAGCACTCCGTCTTCACCAAAAGATATCGCCGGGTACCTGTCTAACTTGGACCTGAGAATACAAGCAGTTTGAAAATCAGCATAAAGCTGGTGAGTTCATAAGCGATTTTGTTTTATGAAAATGTATCGATTTCCTTTAGTTTTCTGAAAAGATTTGATATCCAAGAAAATCCCATATTTTCTTATGTAAAGTAGTTAAGTTATCTTTCATTACAGTTCTGTTACAGATATAAGTTAACCCCAGGAAAATCCCATATTTTCCTAATTGTAAGATTGATTAAATAGCACATAGTATAGTTTAATACACAAAACTATAATTTAGACGAACTGTAAATAGAAAGTATTTTGAAAATCCTTGGGACTACATCCCGAACCAGTTATAAGATAATTCGATAAAAACCATGGGATCATTATCGCGAAAGTAGATATAACATAACTTGATAAATCATGGGATCACTATCCCGAAACTAGATATAAGATAATTTGATAAAATCATGGGATTATCATCCCGTATAAGATTTAGTTTCAAAACCATGGGATTGCCACCACGAACGAAATATAGACTCAAGATCATGGGATTATCATCCCGAACGAGATATAGACATAAAACCATGGGATTACCATCCCGAACGAGATATAGACTACAAGACCATGGGATTACCATCCCGAACAAGGTATAGATTCTAAACAGATTCTAGCTGTGAATAAGTTTATATTAATACGTATTGTGAGTCGGGTAACATTGCTGATATGACAACGAGACCTCCTTGACGTTAGTCAGACGTCGAATGATATCCAGAATTTCTCACCCCAGGCGTGCCCGCCTAACTGTAGCTAGCAGTTAAGGTGTGGGATTGTCAGTCCCGAATAGATCTATTCACAAATTCTTCGCTCTCCCTCTAGGAGACTCTAGTTACACTTCCGGAGAGGATTTACTTGATCATCCATAAAGGGTAGTGACTATCTCACAAACTAGTATTAAACTATTCACAGGATTCTCACACGATACCATACATACAAAGATTTCAAGTCATGATATATTGAAAAATAGATACATAAAATGAGACTATCTGGCAAAACATTCAAATGATATAGAGATAAACTGAATCAGACATAGTTTATCTAATAACTTAATACAGATATCAGTACATGATATAAAGAGAAACATAGAACCCCAAATTATTCCCATAATAATTTGATTAGATTGTTTATTTTCTTAACTAAAATCCATTTAGTTGTAATTGGTAATCATTCCTTATGCTCAACATGATACATAAGGAGTAAAAGAGTTTATAAGGTTGCCAGATATTATTTGTAATACATAAAAGTTATGATTTGAAAACAGTTTTGGTTTGCTTGTATTCCCCCCCTGAAAACAGTTAAAAACAGTAAAAAAGGCGTAGGGGTATGAACTCACCGGACGAGAAGTAGGACGATTTGGATGCTAAGAGTTGATCCGGGGCTTGCAAATACACGAGATTCCTAATTATAATGTAAAGATACACATTTGTATCTAATTAGGACTTAGATTAATTGTTGGATAGGGACAATTGCTTCTAGTCGCGAAAACAGTCCGATACGAGTGTTTGGAGGGACCCGGGTGGCGTTTGAGGACGTGAAATGACACTAGGGACTTGGGACTTGAGTTTACTCCCCATGAGTAGACTTTTAAATGAGTTTACAACCACAAAACACACACATACATGAGTTTACGGCCGTAAACTCATGTGGGTGTGGTTTTGGGTGTTTAAATGGCTTAATTGGCTTACATGGACATGGGAAATGATTTTAGGCTTTGATCTAAATGCATGGAATGGATTAAAATCACTAGAATGATTAATTTATAGGAGTTTACGGCCTAGCATAGGGTCTTGGCCGTAAACTCCTAATTACTCAAGGAAATGGTGCTAAATGGTGCTAGAACAAATCACATGTGATTAATAGAATTATTCCAAGGCCTATATGGAGTTTACGGCCCATGAAACCCCCTTCATGGCCGTAAACTCTAATATAGGGAGCTACAAGGTGTTTCAAGTTCTAAAACTTGCATGAAAGGACTTCTAAAATTCATCTAAGGGCCTTAGGGGTGTGTAGTTTGCATTCTAACACCAAAAATTTTGGAGTTTACGGCCCAAGAACAGGTCTTGGCCGTAAACTCTTAGAAACCCCATAAAATATGTGTTTAAGGCCTTCAAAGTATTTTTGGTTGGTCCCTTGATTTATTCCAAGGCTTTTGGTGGTGTTGGATGGCTTTCTAACACCTTAGAATGAGATTTATGCCAAGTTTTGTGGAGTTTACGGCCCAAGAACTCTCCTTGGCCGTAAACTCATCTAAGTCCCTCAAAATTAATGTTTCAAGTGTCCAAATGCAAGAATCAAAGTCCTATAATTCATATCTAAGTCATAGAGGTGATTTGGAAGGGTTTAAAGGCATGAAAAACACCATTTTCATGAGTTTACGGCCCAAGCTTATGCCTTGGCCGTAAACTCCTTCAAAGTCCACAAAGTTATAGATTTACATGTTCTAAGTCCATATCTTGAAGTCCCTTAGCCATATCTAAAGTCCATTTGAGTCTAGGAAGGAGTTTAAGGGCTAAAAACCCTTCATAATGGTGTTTACGGCCTAGGCTGCCTCCTGGGCCGTAAACTCACATATATGGTCCAATTTCATGATTAAGTGTCTAATTTGGAAGCTAAACATGCTATAGATTAAGGCTAGGAAGGTACCTTAAGGATTTGAAGCCTTAAATTTGAGTTTTGGACACTTAATCTTTGGATTTAGGAGAGAGGTTAGAGAGAGAGTAGAGAGAGAAGGAAAAAGCTTCAAATGAGTTCTAAAACATGTTTATATAGTCCCTAAAACTTGGACACGGTGGAATTCTACCCGATACCGGCCTTAAACAATGCTTTGGGTCGCACCCGATTGAGTTTTCGTCACCCGACGAGGATATTTCTAAAACTTATGAAATAATTGTTTTGAGCTAAATTCATGAGTTCTTAAATGATTTGGACCCTTATTGAATGAAAATAAATATATAATTTTAGTTAACTAAGCCCAAAAATGATAACGGGAAATTTCGATTTCCGACGAGTTATACGGGTAGAACGGGTTTTCGGCGATGAACAACTTCGGGTTGTTACATTATCCCCCCGTTAGAGGGAATTTCGTCCCGAAATGCAAAGAATAAGATACAGGTCATGGATTGGAATGAAACATGAATGGATTTGTTGCTTCGGATCTTCACTTTCTCAAGTGGAATCAGGGCTCTATTGAGTGTTCTAATGAATTCTCGTTATCGGGACATGCCTTGGTTTCGCTTCTTGACTCTCTCTCAATCTACGATATCGATCTGCTTTCTCGTGGAAGTTCCAACTCTGAACGACTTCGGTTTCCTCAAAGGAATCTCTAGGGTTTCGTTAGGCAGACGTTTCTAGGGATTCGAGATGTGATGGTTTAGATAGATATTACCAAGCTCTAAGGGTATCCGAAACCTGAAGGTTGCCGAATCGATCTCTACGATGATCTCGAAAGGTTTGATGTGAGACTAAGCTAGATGCTCGAAATAAACCTCCCGGGAATCCTTCGGGATCGACATTTAGAGGGAATAGTTGCTAACTTCCCGTTTCTCAATAATCACAGAAACGAGGGATGCGTGATAATTTACATTGGGAAAACTTTTGAGTTCTAAAGCATAGAATGATACGAGAGTTTGATGTCGAAGATCACGAGAACAGGGTCGAGAAAAAGATCTAACGAGCGGCCCTTTCGAAAGCAAAGATAACAACATGAATGAGACTTGGTCATTTCATGTTAAACATAGCATCAGAGTATTTTCATAGAAAGTTTCCCCCGTTACAAATAGAATGGAACAGGATAGTCCTCCGGACTGAGGATTCACTCTATAGGTACGAAGTTAGTGTTCTCTATCTCACTAGTTAGTCGTCTCGACGGTATACATCTCGATTACATGCGAAGGATTGAGTGTAGAAGTTGTTCGAATAGATAGATAACAGGTTTCCCTTTTGTACCAAAATCGAAAAGAGTTGCAAGTATAAGAATTATTAAAGAGAGATATACCTGCGGCGGCAGAGGGATTTGTGGTCGTAGCTGTCTTGGGACAATTCCTTTTGAAATGTCCAGCTTCACCACAATTGTAGCAGGCCGGACTGATTCCCGTTCCAGATGATTGGTTCGTTGGCTTCGCTGGTTTTCTACAGGTTCGCGCAAGATGGCCCTTATTGCCACAGTTGTCGCAGATGCTTTCGCGACATGGTCCAGGAATGCGGTGGTGGTAGTTGCACTTACCACACCCAGGAAGGGTACCAGTATATCCACTGACGGGAGTTTGGGTTGTGGAACCTACAGCTGAAACAGCAACAGGGGCAGTAGCAGCATGGACTGCTACCGTTTGCTGTTTCTTAGAAGACCCTTGTGTACTCTGGGCCTTACGCTTGTTCCAGGATTTCCTTTTACTTCCGCCTCCACTAGTGACTGGCTCGGGGGTAGTAGCTTCTTCATCAGAGTTGTCTTTGTGATCTATCAGAATTTTCGCAAGGCACTTAGCACTGTCATAAGTGTCTGGCTTCGCAGCCAAGACATTCCCCTTTGTTGGCTAGGTCAACCCCCAGATGAACCTCTCTATCTTTTTACTTTCCGGGGTAACCATTCCCGGACAAAGTAACGCCAGATCGTCGAATCTTGAGGTATAAGCAGTTATGTCAGAACCCTTCATCTTAAGGTTCCATAGTTCATGTTCTAGCTTCTGAAGTTCGCCCCGAGGGCAATACTCTGCGAGAAGAAGCTCCTTCATAGCTTCCCAACCCATAGCATTGGCTACAGGTAAAGTTAAGGATTTGACTCGGCCATTCCACCAAGTCAGGGCTTTGTTTAGGAAAGTACAGGCGGCAAACTTGACTCTATCAGACTCCAAACAGCCACATATTTCAAAGATTGATTCGATTCTCTCGAACCATCGGGTTAAAGCAATGACACCCCCTGTGCCATCGAAGAATGTCGGTTTTGTGTTCATGAAGTCCTTATAGGAACCCCCTTTTTGGTGTCCCTGGCTATCTTCTGGGTTTTGGTGTTGGGGATCACCTCCTGAATTTCTAGAGATCATTTGCGACATGGCTGCTACCATTGCAGCAGTCAGAACTGTCTGAAGCGATGCAAGATCAAGTTGAAAAGGAGGATTGTTGTTATTCGTTGAGCTGGGTCTCTTTCTTGGAGGCATCTTGATCTAAAAAGATCAGGAAAGAGAGGATCATAAGTCCTCTGAATTGAATCAAGAGATATGGGACAGGAGATATCTCATCAAGGCAAATATAGCATCATACAGAGCGATAAAGCAGAAAGGAGTTATCAAGATATAACATTTTATCGCTAGAGGAATGATCAAGGAATATTACGTATGCGAGAGTTTTTTTTTTTTTTTTTTTTTTTTTATAAAGGATCGGCTCGAGAAATTCTCCCATAGTATTTCATGGCTCACTGCAGTGACGATTCGTTGTTTGGGATATTGGGTAAGTTTTAGGTATGCCGCATGCCACAGTCACTCCCAAGCACATGTTGGTCGTGTCTCGAATGAATATAGTTGGTCAGGCTATATTGACCCTAGACACGACTACATAACTGCCCAGGTTTAACCGTAGTGTACAACACCCATTTACTTATGTTTTGTTCTACTTGTAGTTACGGATTTCGACGGCTCGGCATACTTAAATACTTTTAAAAATACTTATATATTGTAGGATACTTTTAGTTCAGAGCACTTAGGCCCCTTAATGTTTATAGTCTTATACCATGTAAGGTTTGGTACTCTGTTCACTATAAACAAGGGCTCTGATACCAATCTGTCACACCCCGAAAACCAAAGGCGGAAACGTTCCCGGGGTTGACTCCATGTTGTGTATCAAATCCAATGTACATAGTAATCACAGTAAACAACCATTACATTACATATATATAAGAAAGTTTACATTTGGTTCAAAAGTAAATTGTAAAAAGTTATACATATATCATATGAACAAAAGAGACGAGTCTTCAGAGCACTCCGTCTTCACCAAAAGATATCGCCGGGTACCTGTCTAACTTGGACCTGAGAATACAAGCAGTTTGAATCTCAGCATAAAGCTGGTGAGTTCATAAGCGGTTTTGTTTTATGAAAACGTATCGATTTCCTTTAGTTTTCTGAAAAGATTTGATATCCAAGAAAATCCCATATTTTCTTATGTAAAGTAGTTAAGTTATCTTTCATTACAGTTCTGTTACAGATATAAGTTAACCCCAGGAAAATCCCATATTTTCCTAATTGTAAGATTGATTAAATAGCACATAGTATAGTTTAATACACAAAACTATAATTAAGACGAACTGTAAATAGAAAGTATTTTGAAAATCCTTGGGACTACATCCCGAACCAGTTATAAGATAATTCGATAAAAACCATGGGATCATTATCCCGAAAGTAGATATAAGATAACTTGATAAACCATGGGATCACTATCCCGAAACTAGATATAAGATAATTTGATAAAATCATGGGATTATCATCCCGTATAAGATTTAGTTTCAAAACCATGGGATTGCCATCCCGAACGAAATATAGACTCAAGATCATGGGATTATCATCCCGAACGAGATATAGACATAAAACCATGGGATTACCATCTCGAACGAGATATAGACTACAAGACCATGGGATTATCATCCCGAACAAGGTATAGATTCTAAACAGATTCTAGCTGTGAATAAGTTTATATTAATACGTATTGTGAGTCGGGTAACCATGCTGATATGACAACGAGACCTCCTTGACGTTAGTCAGACGTCGAATGATATCCAGAATTTGTCACCCCAGGCGTGCCCGCCTAACTGTAGCTAGCAGTTAAGGTCTGGGATTGTCAGTCCCGAATAGATCTATTCACAAATTCTTCGCTCTCCCTCTAGGAGACTCTGGTTACACTTCCGGAGAGGATTTACTTGATCATCCATAAAGGGTAGTGACTATCTCACAAACATACAAAGATTTCAAGTCATGATATATTGAAAAATAGATACATAAAATGAGACTATCTGGCAAAACATTCAAATGATATAGAGATAAACTGAATCAGACATAGTTTATCTAATAACTTAATACAGATATCAGTACATGATATAAAGAGAAACATAGAACCCCAAATTATTCCCATAATAATTTGATTAGATTGTTTATTTTCTTAACTAAAATCCATTTAGTTGTAATTGGTAATCATTCCTTATGCTCAACATGATACATAAGGAGTAAAAGAGTTTATAAGGTTGCCAGATATTATTTGTAATACATAAAAGTTATGATTTGAAAACAGTTTTGGTTTGCTTGTATTCCCCCCCTGAAAACAGTTAAAAACAGTGAAAAAGGCATAGGGGTATGAACTCACCGGACGAGAAGTAGGACGATTTGGATGCTAAGATTTGATTTGGAGCTTGCAAATACACGATATTCCTAATTATAATGTAAAGATACACATTTGTATCTAATTAGGACTTAGATTAATTGTTGGATAGGGACAATTGCTTCTAGTCGCGAAAACACTCTGATACGAGTGTTTGGAGGGACCCGGGTGGCGTTTAAGGACGTGAAATGACACTAGGGACTTGGGACTTGAGTTTACTCCCCATGAGTAGACTTTTAAATGAGTTTACAACCACAAAACACACACATACATGAGTTTACGGCCGTAAACTCATGTGGGTGTGGTTTTGGGTGTTTAAATGGCTTAATTGGCTTACATGGATATGGGAAATGATTTTAGGCTTTGATCTAAATGCATGGAATGGATTAAAATCACTAGAATGATTAATTTATGGGAGTTTAAGGCCTAGCATAGGGTCTTGGCCGTAAACTCCTAATTACTCAAGGAAATGGTGCTAAATGGTGCTAGAACAAATCACATGTGATTAATAGAATTATTCCAAGGCCTAACATGAATTTGTATGGGACATATGAGGGATTTATGGAGTTTACGGCCCATGAAACCCCCTTCATGGCCGTAAACTCTAATATAGGGAGCTACAAGGTGTTTCAAGGTCTAAAACTTGCATGAAAGGACTTCTAAAATTCATCTAAGGGCCTTAGGGGTGTGTAGTTTGCATTCTAACACCAAAATTTTTGGAGTTTACGGCCCAAGAACAGGTCTTGGCCGTAATCTCTTAGAAACCCCATAAAATATGTGTTTAAGGCCTTCAAAATATTTTTGGTTGGTACCTTGATTTATTCCAAGGCTTTTGGTGGTGTTGGATGGCTTTCTAACACCTTAGAATGAGATTTATGCCAAGTTTTGTGGAGTTTACGGCCCAAGAAATCTCCTTGGCCGTAAACTCATCTAAGTCCTTCAAAATTAATGTTTCAAGTGTCCAAATGCAAGAATCAAAGTCCTATAATTCATATCTAAGTCATAGAGGTGATTTGGAAGGGTTTAAAGGCATGAAAAACACCATTTTCATGAGTTTACGGCCCAAGCTTATGCCTTGGCCGTAAACTCCTTCAAAGTCCACAAAATTATAGATTTACATGTTCTAAGTCCATATCTTGAAGTCCCTTAGCCATATCTAAAGTCCATTTGAGTCTAGGAAGGAGTTTAAGGGCTAAAAACCCTTCAAAATGGTGTTTACGGCCTAGGCTGCCTCCCGGGCCGTAAACTCACATATATGGTCCAATTTCATGATTAAGTGTCTAATTTGGAAGCTAAACATGCTATAGATTAAGGCTAGGAAGGTACCTTAAGGATTTGAAGCCTTAAATTTGAGTTTTGGACACTTAATCTTTGGATTTAGGAGAGAGGTTAGAGAGAGAGTAGAGAGAGAAGGAAAAAGCTTCAAATGAGTTCTAAAACATGTTTATATAGTCCCTAAAACTTGGACACGGTGGAATTCTACCCGATACCGGCCTTAAACAATGCTTTGGGTCGCACCCGATTGAGTTTTCGTCACCCGACGAGGATATTTCTAAAACTTATGAAATAATTGTTTTGAGCTAAATTCATGAGTTCTTAAATGATTTGGACCCTTATTGAATGAAAATAAATATATAATTTTAGTTAACTAAGCCCAAAAATGATAACGGGACATTTCGATTTCCGACGAGTTATACGGGTAGAACGGGTTTTCGGCGATGAACAACTTCGGGTTGTTACAAGTTTTAAGGCTTTAGAACACTCCATATGGGAGTTTACGGCCTAAGGTCCTTCACCTTAGAGTTTACGACCGTAAACTCTAGGAATTTAATTGATTTGAGGCATTTAAACATCAAGAATGGCTTTCATGAATTTACCTAAGGCTAATGGGGACAAGAGGCACACTTTGGTGCCTTCACTTGGAGTTTACGGCCCAAGTCATGTTCCTTGGCCGTAAACTCCTTTCAAGGAGTGATTTCTATGTGTTCAACTCTCCATTCTAGTCCCAAAGGTGCAAGGTAAATTGTCTAAAGGCTTAAAGGTAGCTTGGAATGATTTTTGTCCCACAAAAAGAGGTTTACAGCCCAAGAAGGGTTCTTGGCCGTAAACTCCTAGAAACTTATGGTTTTTATGGACTTTTGATGTTCTAAATAAGCACAAGTACTAGTAGATAAAGTCCTTAAGCATTTGGGGAAAGTTTTAGGGCATTTAAGCCCTTGAAAAGGGGTTTACGGCCCAAGGGAGTTCCTTGGCCGTAAACTCCTAGAAACTTATGTATTTGATGTCTTTTGATGCCTAAAATAAGCACAAGCCATTTGGGGTAAAGGTCTTTAAGCATTAGGGGGAGTTTAGGGCACTAATTGCCCTTAAAAAGGGGTTTACGGCCCAAGCTAGTTCCTTGGCCGTAAACTCCTAGAACTTGTGTTTCTTGGATGCTTTTTGGCCTATTAAGATCATATCCTAACTCCTAAACAAGTTGTCTAACAAGGAATCGGGACTAGGAAGCCATAATGTTCCATTTTGGAGTTTACTCCCCAAGAACGATCTTGGGCGGTAAACTCCCGTATCTTGAAATCTAAACATGTTATGGTTGTTAATATGCATTAAACAAGTATTGAAACACATATAGAAAAGTAGACTCACAATCTGGGATTAAAACCCGAAGATCCGTCAGAGAGAATATGGCTTTTCTCTATTTGGAATTGTGAATAATGAATTAATTTAATTCAGAAAACTATTTATAGTCCTGGAATAATTTGGCAGAAAATATTTTCATTCTTGATATTGGACTGTAACAGTATGAAACTTGAAATGCCCAAGTTTCACCAAACCAGGAGTATCCACTCTCCTGATATCATCTAAAACATAAACCCTAATGTACACAAACTTGTTCGGAAAAGCTTGAAAATCACTAAAACTGAACTAGCTTCTATTGAATAGATGATGTTCGTACAATGGAAATTTCGGGTTGTCACATAAATCATCCATACTTATATAGTGGGCTAATGCTCCATGGATAATCAAGTTGGGCTAAAACCCATAGGATGGTCCATGGATGCTCCATGGAGTATTTGAACCCATGGATCCAAGAAAATGGAAAGCCATGACAATTAAGGATTTACCCTAATTGTAACACTATATAAAGATCTTATTCTTGACAAAAATCGGCCACTAGAGAGTGTAACAAAGGGCTAGCCGATTTCATGAAGTGTAGGACTCTCTCAAGTTATTCTAAGTGTTTTGTTGATTGTGATTCCATTTGAGGCTTCCACACTATTGGGGCTAGGCACTCAAGCTTCATGAAGAGTTTCTACATCAAAGAGGTATGTATTCTATCTTGTTACACTCATTGTTTTGTATGCTAGATTAGGATAATACCTTGGATGTTCTTATTTGCATGTATAATAGAGAAAACATAGATCCAAGGTATTTAGGGTTGCATGTACACTTAGGAGTGTTAGAATGCTCAAAACCCAACACTAGGCACTCAAGCTTCATGAAGACATTCTACATCAAAGAGGTATGTATTCTATCTTGTTATATTGATAGTTTTGTATGATAGATTAGGATAATACCTTGGATGTTCATATTTGCATGTATAATAGAGAAAACATAGATCCAAGGTATTTAGGGTTGCATGTATACTTAGGAGTGTTAGAATGCTCATAACCCAACACTCTCAAGATCCTTATCCCTAGAATATAGGCAGCTTCTCCTAGGTCCTTCATAGAGAAACACTTCCGAAGCAACGACTTAACTTCCTGCAGGGTTGGGATGTCATTTCCTATGAGTAGTATGTCATCCAAATACAATACCAAAAAGCTAACTATACTCCCACTAGCCTTGACATATACACAAGATTCATCTTCACTCCTAGAAAAGCCAAATTCCTTGACCTTTTCATCAAAGAAAAGATTCCATCTGCGAGGTGCTTGCTTCAATCCATAAATAGATTTCTCAAGCTTACACACTCTATTAGGGTACTCGTTGCTGACAAAACCTTCTGGCTGACTCATGTAAACATCTTCATCCAACTTTCCATTAAGGAAAGCGGTCTTGACATCCATTTGCCATATTTATTAGTCATGAAATGCAACTATGGCTAACATAACCCTAATAGACTTAATCTTGGCTACTGGAGAAAAGGTTTCATCATAGTCTACTCCAGGAATTTGAGAGAAGCTCTTTGCAACTAGTCTAGCCTTATAAGTGTGTACATTACCATCCATGTCGTTCTTCTTCTTGAAGATCCATTTTCACCCTACAGTATTACGACCTGGTACATTCTCAACCAAGTTCCAAACTTGATTGTCATACATGGACTGTATTTGGCTATCCATGGCCTCTTTCCACTTGGCTGACTCAGGGCCTGCCATGGCTTCCACGTAACTGTTAGGTTCATCCAGGCCTATCCGTGTCTCATCACTGATAAGTGTATCTCCTTCTGCAGTAATATGGAATCCATAGTAATGCTCAGGAGCATGCCTAACCCTTGTGGAACGCCTCAGAGGTACAGACTTGTCAATTGGCTCAACATGAGTTTCCTCCTCAGGTTGAGTGCTAGGGTTTGAAGTTCCTTCACCGGTTGACTCTTGAATTTCTTAAAGATCAACTTGCCTCCCACTGTTTCCTTGGCTTATGAACTCTCTCTCTCTCTCTCTAAAGAAAGCCCTCCAAGCTACAAAGACCACATTTTTCACTAGGTCTGTAGAAGAGGTAACCAAAGGATTGTTGTGGGTAGCCGATGAAAATACACCTCTCGCTTTGAGTTTCGAGCTTATCATGAGACTCGCGTCTCACAAAAGCCTCGCAACCCGAAATCTTGATGTGGTCTAGTTTAGGTACTTTACCAGTCCACATCTCGTGAGGAGTTTTGGCAACTTTCTTTGTAGGAACTAGATTAAGGATATAGGAAGCAGTCTCTAAGACATACCCCCAGAATGAGATTGGTAGCAAAGCTCGACTCATCATGGAACGAACCATATCCAACAGGGTTCGATTACGCCTCTCAGCCACACCATTCAACTGTGGTGTCCTGGGAGGTGTCAATTGTGAGACAATCCCACATTACCTTATATAGTCAAGGAACTCTGAACTAAGATACTCACCACCTCGATCGGATCAAAGCATCTTAATGTTCCTGCCCAATTGATTCTCGACTTCCTGTTTAAATTCCTTAAACCTTTCGAAAGTCTCTGACTTATGCTTGATTAAGTAGACATATCCATATCTACTGTAATCATCAGTAAAAGTCAAACAATAACGCTTAGCATCCCTTGTGGCATGTTTGAATGGTCCAAACACATCCGTGTGTACAAGGTCCAACAAACCTTCACCCCTCTCACACGAGCCTGTGAAGGGTGACTTTGTCATTTTTCCAAGTAAGCATGATTCGCAACTATCATCTGACTTTAGGTCAAACGACTCCAAGACTCCATCCTTTTGGAGTTGGCCTATGCGTTTCTTGCTTATATGTCCAAGACGACAATGCCATAATGATGCTTTATCCAAGTTATTATTATTTATAGAATCAATACACAAAACAATCTTTCCTAAGTTATCTACAACAGATACAACTTCATACACACCATCACAAGGTAATGCTTTAAAATAAAGAACATTATTAAAGAAAGCATCAATAGAACCAACTTCATTATTAAATGAAAAGGTAAACCCTTGTTTGTACAATGCATGAAAGAAAATAATATTTCTTGCCATTTGTGGCGAATAACAACATTTATTCAAATCTAAATTTAACCCACTACTTAGCGACAAAGTATAAACTCCAATCTTGGTGACAAGTGTAACTTTCCTATTCCCCATGATTAAGTTTATTCTTCCTTGCTCCACGTTCTCACTTCTTCTTAGTCCCTGCAAGTCACAAAAAATATGAATACCACAACCGGTATCAAGGACCCAAGATTTAGAATGGGTGAGTTATTAGAAATGATAGTGTAAATACCTGCATGGTTGGGTTTAACTTTCCCATCCTTCACATCTTGGTGGCATTTTGGGCAGTTCTGCTTCCAATGTGATTTTTCATGGCAATAGAAGCATTCAGCCTCTTTTGGGTCAGAAGAAGGAGTGACGAAACCTTTCTTGGTTCCACTTGAAGAAGATCCATCAAGGGTCTGAGCCTTGGTACCCTTTGAAGAGCTCTTTCTCTTCTTCCCTCGACTTTTCCCGATTGCCAAAATCGGAGTGGAGTTTGGAGTAGGAGTGTTAACAACCGACTTCCCCTTAAGACCTGATTCAGCGGTCTTGAGAACCCTAAAGTTTGCTGAGTGTGACCTCTTCCTTATTCATGTGATATGTCATGCGGAATTGATCATAGCACGATGATAAGGAGTGCAAAATGATATCTATTGCAAGCTCCTCAAGGAAGTTCACATTATGCTTCAGCAATCGATCCACATACCTTTGCATTTTCTGCATGTGGCTCGTGATGGATTCCCCGTCCATCATCATGGTTGTTATAATGGAGCAGATGATTTCATATCTCTCTTGTCGTGCACTTTGATGGTATCTTTCCATCAGATCTTGGTGCATTTCATAAGGATAGAAATCCTCATAGGACTTTTGGAGTTCCGCTGTCATCGTGGCCATCCTGATGCATGCCACTTTGGTAGCATCCCTTTCATCTGCCTGAAAGTCAGCGATCTCCTAGGGAGTTTCAGTGGTCTCATCAATCTGCTTAAGCTCCTTGTCAAGGACATATTCTTTGTCCTCGTAGCGGGTAATCATCCTGATGTTTCTGATCCACTCATTGAAGTTGGATCCATCAAAAGTGACTTTCCCACACAAGTTCATAAGGGTATAGGAGCCATTTGGATTAGAGCCAGAAGCAGCATTGTTTGAAGACATCTGAAAGAAGAGAAGAAGATTAGTTTAGATATTAAGAGAGTGCTTAATAAAACACCCAAATGTAACATTAAGGCTAGGATCCAATCACAATATATTATAACTTAGAAGAGGTATGTCGTACTCCAAGCTATAACATATTTGAAAGGTAGGTGAATGACGATTCATCAATTTCCACCACAAAAACCGAAATATTAAATATTAGGTTTTTTTGAATGGTTCTTAGAAATTCCTAGATTCTTTGAGATTCAATGAACTTTTCAAATGCATGTTTCCATCTCGAGTGCGCCCTCCAAGTTTTGTGACTGGGATACTGAGGATCACAAAACGAGGTGTGAAGTCACCATGCAAATCATTTGGTACCCTTAAAGTTTATCACTCAATCGATGTGCCGGTAAAGCACACACGCTCCACCGATACTATAATACACCTTAAGTCACCCTTTACCTACCTTGTTAAGTCCAAGTTAGTGTGCTAGTTAACCACACACGCTCCACCAACGACATAAATAAAGTGTAAAGTGTAATTTCATGGATTAGCACCTTATTCACATTTTTCCTAAAGTAACTAAGATTGGGAATTTAATAAAACATTTAATTACTTTATAATATTCATCATACTTTTAATGAGAAGTTATAAGTCCTTGTATTACCCGTTCGGCTAATGACCCTCCACCAGTCAAGCAAGCGGTGGGTGAGAGTGAACACTCATTAAGTTGCCATTTTATATGCAACAACCTTATACCCACCTTATAGACCGGCTTCGTGAATGAGGCGTACTAGTGGTAAGACGACTTTGTTCTATATATATATATATATATATATATATATATATATATATATATATATATATATATATATATATATATATATATATAATTATTAAATCATAATAACTTATGAGTTTAATAGAGTAATAAAAATGAAGACTCTTCATTTTTTTCTAACTCTTGTGTTCTTTTAATGGTTTTAATTCAAGTGACTTTTGGTTTTCCATAACTTGAGGACAAGTTATGGACTCCATTAAAACACATTATGATCAAGAATTAATCTACCACATAGGTTACAAAGAATTCCTATGATCATCTAAACATCATAAGATCAAGTACATGAATATGAACACTTTCATGAATCAAAATTACACTTAAAACTTTGTAATTTTGATAACTAGTTGTTGTAAATGTATTAGCAAAGACATTACACCATGTAAAACAAGTTTTCAAGTACCAAAACAGTTTAGGGTAATGTTTCTAGTCCATTTCCAGCAACTAAAGTCGAAAATCTGCACTCTATGGCTCCTACTCGCCGAGTGCATGAACCTACTCGGCGAGTAGGTTGAAGATACAAGTGAACTCGGCGAGTCCCCCCATGGACTCGGCGAGTTCATCAGGCAGACAGCAAGCTTTTCAACTTTTTTCAACTTTTAAGCACAAATAACAAACAAACAAGCCTAGGCTTTGATACCACTGATGGGTTTTGAGCATTCTAACACTTCCTAAGTGTACATGCAACCCTAATAACCTTGGATCTATGTTTTTCTAATTATCATGCAAAGTTGAATTCCAAGGTTATATTCCTATCTAGCATACATGGGGAACAATTATTAACTTGAATGAAAGATAGAATAACTAACCTTGTTGTTGCTTATGTTCATTGAAACCTTGTGAGCCTAGCACCCCAAGTGTGATGCCTCAAATGATTCACACAACACCAAATGCTCTTGGAAAGACTTTTGAGAGAATACACACTTCTTGAAATCGGCCTAGCCCTCTTGTTTCATATGTAGCCCATTTTGGTGGAGAATGAGATTCTTATATAGTGTTGACACATCTATGGTTACACCATGTAAACCCTAATGAGTCATGACTCTTCATTTCCATGACCCATGGGTTTGTAACTCCCATGGAGCATCCTATGGGTGGAACCCAACTTGATAATCCATGGAGCCTCTTAGCCCACTGTACAAGATATGGATGATTTACATAATCAACCCATATATTTAGTTAGTTATCTTTTGATCACTTAATTAATTTTAAATTAATTCTTGATCAAACTAATCAAATAATATTATTAATATATTAGAACTTATAATATATTAATAATCTCCAAGTGTTATTTCTCTCATTTAGTCTATCCAATTGCATGGTGCCATGCAACCCAAATGGACCATGCCGGGTCGGGTCAAGTACATACCAGAAATAGTTATGAACTTAGACATCTTATCCAACGCATAATACATATATCACATAATATATCTAGCTTGGATGGGCATGAACGCCCCTTCGGCCCTATCGACCAGTAGTCTGGGGGACTATCTCCCCCTACTACCTCTAACTCATACAACAGATCATGCTAGCATGTAAACATAATATCACATACTGTCAGACGTATCTGGGGTGTCTGACTACCCTTCGGTCCTAACAACCGATCTCTACTGATGAGTCATGGAACCCCATCCATGTTCCCACTGGTAGTGAGATACGGGCCCAGCCCACACTCACTCTTTCCCTATCTTGGGCCTCGCCCCTAATCTGCTGCTAATGAGATGTGGAACACCATCCACACTCTGCTATTGGTGAGATACGGGACCTTGCCCACACTCACCTCCCTACCAGCCACATACAAGTATCACACAGACAACAAGTATACACTATCACATAAACCATTCCTTGGGCACCCGCCTGCTATCACTGGACCTCGTCCTGAATATCATACTAGCATACTGTGCCTAGGGCTAACCCCCGGGTCTTCTACTCATAACTACATGGGTCGACATTATGGCCATAGACCCATTCATAAGAAAAAGGGAAACTCACCTACGCTAGCTGAACTTGCTGATGATCCCACTAGCTGCTGTCCGACCACTCACTGAACTCCAACTCTACTTGCTTCCCGAGCTATCAATGCAACACTTAGTCTAACTGACCCCAGACAGTCAACCAAGTCAACTCTGGTCTATGTCAAAGTCCTGGTCAAAGTCAACCTTTCCAGGTCAACTCTACTCGCCGAGTCCACTTACTGACTCGCCGAGTTCATATACTTAGGGTCCTTTCCATTCGAGACTCGACTCGCCGAGTCAGTCCATGACTCGCCGAGTCCAACGATTTCTGAGTCCCGACCTGTCCCACTTGCTGAGTCTCCACCCGACTCATTGATTCAAGTCTCAACTCGAAGGGTTTGGGGCTACGCGACCTGACTCGCCGAGTCGAAGGACAGACTCATCGAGCACAAGGCAATCTTCATCAAACTCGCCGAGTTGTTCATCCAACTCGCTGAGTTCATGCCCATCTTCATTCGACTCGACAAGCTGTTCATCCCACTCGTCGAGTTCCTCCTCATCTTCATGCTACTCACCGAGTCCACTCGAAGGACTCGCCGAGTCCTTTCAGATCTACATACATGCAGAGGACTTTTGAGTCATGCATGGACTCCAAACTGTAGATCTACCCTTCCCAAGCCTATTCCCCACGTAAAGTTGCAAACTTTACGTGTAGAGAAGGAGATCTAGGCACAATCCACCATAAACTAGGGTTTAAGGCCAAGGGGCTCCAAAACCGACTCACGGGCTGATACTTTATGCTTCTCTAGTCCATAACACACCTGGATCTAAAGTAGCAACTCCAGATTCGGCTTCTAACTCAAATGGGTGACAAAACACGGCTTAAAAGCCCCACATATCACAACCATAGAAGATCTAAAGGAGGGAAACGACTTGTTACCTCCAGATGCTCAGAAATGTCTTCCCAATCCCGGATCT
Source organism: Lactuca sativa (assembly GCF_002870075.4). Taxonomy (NCBI): domain Eukaryota; kingdom Viridiplantae; phylum Streptophyta; class Magnoliopsida; order Asterales; family Asteraceae; genus Lactuca; species Lactuca sativa. Next base: position 178,315,199 of record NC_056625.2, on the reverse strand, counting down.
ACAGTCCCCTTCTTGCACTCTCAAGGTTCTTCTTCCTTTAATCACTCAATATGGCTTGGGAGCTTGAATGGGCAACAATGGGGATTAGGGTTCGATGCTCTGGGTGCAAGAGGCAGTAAAAGGGACCCTAGGAAGGAGATTAAGGCATTTATAAAGACTCCAAGTCCCGAATTTAGGGTTTTCCTCACACAGACCAGACTCGCCGAGTCACCTTGGCCGACTCGCTGAGTCGGTCACTTACTCCTCGACTCGGATCCCGCTCGGACTCGCCGAGTCCCTCCTTGGACTCGCCGTGTCGCCCCTTAAAATTAAGGTTTTCTTTCCTTCCTTGGCCTTCCAAACTTTGGGTGTTACAGTACCCCACAAATTGAATAATAGCAATCAAAGAAAACACAACCATGGTATTAATAGTATAATGTTTACATTTCATTTGAATCGTACATATTTTATACCAAAAATACATAACAAGTAAAGTCTTGAAGCTACTATGCTCTATCTTCAAGAATCCAGTACGTATACTTGTCTACTAAAGTCCTGAGTATACAAGTATGTTTTGAAAGAATATCAACATAAAGTTGGTGAGTACATAAGCAAGTTTTGTTTTTGTAATGAAAACCTGTCAATGAATTTGTATAAAATGTTTGTTTTACTTTCCAACGAAATCCAATATTTTCTTAAGTCTGTGTCTGTTATTGTATTCTGCATTTGTGAGTGAAAACATTCTTCTTTTGATAATTGAATAAGTTTGAATGATCTACAAGAAAATCCTATATTTTCTTAATGCAATTTATGATTAAGCAGGTTCTTTTATAACTCCTTTGTTTATACATGATACATATGACTAAGGGTGGGCGGATAACAGATTGTAGGGTTCTACCATAGCTTCACATCCAAATAAGGAAAAGAAACTAAGTTAGAGATCTCACTTTCTATTGTCTACCCGAACTTCGTTATATATAACTCAAGTATGTATAAACAAAGAGATCATAACGTTAACCCTTAAGAATGTTTTGTAATGTACTAGTATGCTCTGTATGAAAAATTTGTATGAAGACATTTGTATGAAAACCTTTGTATGTAAACCCTTTTATGAAACCATTGTATAAAAAGCTATTGTATGTAAACCCTTGTATGAAACCATTGTATGAAAACCTTTTATGAAGACCTTTGTATGAAAACCATTGTATGAAAACCTTTGTATGAAAACCCTTGTATGAAAACATTGTATGAAAACCATTGTATGAAACCCATTGTACGTAAACCCTTGTATGAAACCATTATATGAAAACCCATTGTATGTAACCCCTTGTATGAAACCATTGTATGAAAACCTTGTATGAAGACCTTTGTATAAAAACCATTGTAAGAAAACCTTTGTATGAAAACCCTTGTATGACAAAACATTGTAAGAAAACCATTATATGAAACCCATTGTATGTAAACCCTTGTATGAAACCATTCTGTGAAACCCTTGTCTACCGTTAGTAATGTATAATAGTCTTAGTACATAAATAAAACTATTTAGTTCATGTTGTTCTGAATACTGCGGTTTTATTATATAGATAAAACTAATTGATAACATGTTGTTTTGTATACTGAAACTGTTGTTAGTACCCTCCTGTGCTCACTTAGTACATACATATTATGTAAAATTAGCAACGGACGGACAATTGATTGTGCGAGTCTATCGTACTCCCACATCCACACAAGGAAAAGGAAGTAAAATAGAGTTCTCACATTCTACTGTCTATCATGTCCCTCATCGTATATAGATTTGGTGTATTTTCTAAGTATCACATAGTTACTAATTTTGTTGACTGATTATTAGGTTTATTATTATGTGGACAAGTCGTTGTTTCACCTGTGGATTCTTATAACTATACTGATGGACGTATACTAATATGACGTACTTTGGTTGTCGAAAACTGAACTAAAGTTTGTCACCCCTGGTTGACTGTAGCTAATAGTCAGGGTGCGGGATTGTCACTCCCGTATAGATCTATACACAAACTTACGCTCTCCCTCCAGGAGACTCTAGCTATAAGGCGTCTCACACTGTACTTCACTCAACGAATCCACAAATAATGCTATGAAAACCGTTATGTTATTAACATGAATCCTTATAAAAAATTATCTTTTATTTCATAATTCATAAGTTTGTTTCCTTTGTTCTGAAAAATGTGTTTGCTATGTTTGTATCTTAACATGTTTATAAACTATTCGTAAATCTAGTAGCAGCTATGTTCCTAATGATTAGTTAGTTCTATGTTCAATGTATGCTAAAGATAGGAAAATATAATAAATCAAATTATATTTTAAACACAGGATTACTTGTGCTTTTACATGTAATCCCCCCTAAAAACATTAAAAACTTGGAAAATATAGGGGTATGAACTCACTGTTAGTTGCGTGCAAGCGTCGAACTGGAATTGAAGACCCTCAAGTTGTCGTACGTGGCACTTAACGGGGTCCTATTATCAATTAAGTACATGTATGCATCTGAATTAGTGTATATAACAACTAAATATGACAAGGAAACTCCCTAAGGGCTAGGAAACACTTGAACTAAGTGTTACAATCACACATGATTGATCAAAAGGGAGTGTGCGGCCACAATAATGGGTGTACGGCCACACCTTGAGTGTACGGCCAGGAGTGTACAGCCCACCAAGAGTGTACGAACGTACACACTCCAAAATGGTGCATAAGTAGGTCTTGGTGCATGGGGATTGAAGGTTTCTAGTGCCCTAATGGATAGCAAGCATCTAAGAGTGTTTGAGGCTAAAAATTTGGAGTTTGACAAGGGTGTACGGCCACACGTAGAGTGTACGGTTGTACACTCTCCAAGTTCATAAGTTTGATGGTGAATAAGGTGAACCATGGCTAGAGTCAAAAGTTTAACATGCCCAAGCATGAAAATGGGGAAGAAACTCTCACTTTTGGAGGGTTTTTAAGGTGTGTACAACCAACCTATGAAGGTGTACAGCCGTACTTCTTCAAAATATGAAGAACTTGATGAATCAAGGATTAGATTAAGGGGTCTTTCCAGTGAAACAAGTTAAAGGATGAAATACATACATTTTTGAAGCCTTTGGAGGGTTCACGGGTGAAGAATTGTAGAGAGAGAAAGTAGTGTGCAGCCAAGTGAAGAAAAGAAGTGAACAAATGAGGTCTACCTATATATAGGGGTGGGTGACTGAACACTTGGAGTGTACAACTGTACACCCATGTGTGCGGCCGTACACACCACTTGATGGCGTGTTTGGCTGGAATGTAATGCTATGTGCGGAAATTAACTCACCCCTTGACCCATTCCTTGAATACACTAGGCTTAGAACACTCAAACAGAATTTAAAAAGCTAAAAGATAGTAAAGATGAGTCTGACATTGATTTAATCGAATGGTTGAACAAGATAGAAATTTCAGGTTGTCACAGTAACAACCCGATATTTCAAGTAATTATAATATATCTCCAGTCAAATTTAGTTCAAAATTTAACTTTTTAAAAATCTTATTTGGAATGAAGAAAGTACTAGAAATTGTGCCTAGTTTTTTGAAAAAAAAAAGAACACTAAAATCCCAGTTATAATGAAGAAGTTATGACCAATCTATGATTCGCGGCAAACCCGGTAAAACATTGTTAAACGAAAAACGCGAAGTTTCAATAATATACCTTTTAGCCTTAGGTATCTAAATGAAAATTGTAGATTATTTTGAAATGTTAACATGTATAAAAAAACGTCCAAATCTAAATTCGTTTGAGGAAGTTATAGTTTTTCTAAGTTCAGAATAGCAGTAGACAACTAAAAACTTGAAATAAAGATCGAGAGGTTTTTTGCCGATGCAACCTAAATGAGAGTTGAAGGTCTCGACAATAGTAGTACAATAGTGAAAAATCAAACGAAAAAGGGCGTCTGATGGAGAAGTTATGGATTTTTAACAGACTTTCCGTCTCCCAGCCTATTAAAAATATATGATTAAAAATAAAGTCAAAATTGGCCAACGAAGTTTAAACGAGAGTTGTAGAATATATTCTCACCTATGTGTGAATATAAAGAATGTCAAAAAACGGAGCTCGTATGCGAAAGTTATGCATTTTAGAAGTTTATGGCACACCAACTGAGGGCTCGTACACCTAACATAACCTCGTACGCCCAACGTACGCGATACAAGGCCTCAGATTAGCCACGTCTCCCCTACTCCTCTACCCCCTGTCGCATCTAAATACCGGTGTCTGATGAATGCGTAATGCATGACATACGCCCCGCGTATGTGAGTACGCCCAACGTACGAGCTACAGACGAGGCACGCCTAGCGTACGAAGCCTGGCAACCCTCCTATAAATAGTATGCGAGGCTTCCGATTTTAGGTTGCTAATTCAAATTCTTCTCTCTTGTTTTCTCACTTTCGAGCCACTCGAGACTACCCCAACGTCCCGGTTACATATCTAAGCTCCGAAGAAGATTCGATGCCCCGAGATTTCTGAGAAATCGACTCCTTCGCGGTCGAAGTGCTGCCCGAGAAAAGCCTCGTTTTCATCAAATCGTCACTTCTACCATGAGTTCATACCCCTATCACTCTACTTTTAAATGCTTTTTAAACTCTTTTAGGGGGGGATACAAGTAAACAAAAGACTAAAATCGAGTGAAAACATCAATCTTTTGCTGTACTTTTCATGTTGTTGTTGTAACTTTCATACGGAAATGGTAGCATGCGAAACATCTACGATACCAATTTACCCCCTCGGGATAAAATATGGTTATATATATATACATATATATATATATATATATATATATATATATATATATATCAAAATATGTTTTATTGATATATTTGTATAACATATCATATAAGGGTAACCATTTTACTGTAACCTTGTTCATTTCAAAAATACATGACTTAGTTCAGAATATGTGAGACATTCGTCTTCCCATACCTATCAAGGTATACATGAAAGCTCTGTTTTATAACCAGAATCTCCTACCGGAGAACGTGATAAGCGTGTATAGATCTATATGGGACTGATGATCCCGCACCTTGATTGTTTGCTACAATCCAAGAGGTGACAATTATCATATCATTTCGACGCCTGAAGAACGTCGCGACAGGAAAATTTATCTTAGTATGGTTATGAAAACTCACAGGATAGACAATTATTACGGTATTATGTTTTTACGAGAAAAGTAATATTTCAGTTACTTTTACGTACAATTTCAAGGTTTCTATAGCTTTATTTTCTAATAAAACTATGCATTCTCAGTTTAAGTATGACATATTTACTTACATTTTCAGTCTTGGTTCCTTTAAGACTACTTCTCACTTTTAGGAAAATATAGGATTTTCCTTGTTCAAATACATCCATTTTATACAAACAACGATTCGTAACATCTTTCATAAGAAAATACTATAATTGAATTTTTCAAACATGTAATACTACAATCATGTAAACTTTTCAATTATGTATATGATGGTTGTGTGCACTTTCTTTACTATTCAATTGTTATGATATCATACATGACGTCCTCCGCCCCCGAATGTTTCCTCGGTTCTGGTTTAGGGGTGTGACAGATTTGTATCAAAGCATTGCTTATATTGAACTAAGTATCACAAACCATTTATGACATACAACTATAAATACAAATGGGCAGAAACACTCTAATTTAGAGTTATACTTTTTCAATAAATTTTTATAAAAGTATTAAAGCATACAATATAGAGCAGTGTCGTATTAAAACAATATAGAAGTATTGTAGATGAGTTGTGCATTGAAAGTATGCCTTGGGACATGTAATCGGTGCTGGGACGAATATAGCCTGATCAACTTGTTAGATATAGTGTCTAAGTCTATAATTGTATTTGGTATGTACTTGACCCGACCCGGCATGGTCCATTTGGGTTGCATGGCATCATGCACTTGGATAGACCAATTGAGAGAAATAAGACACATATGGTTTATTAATATATTATAAGCTCTAACATATTAATAATAATATTTAGTTAGTATTGATCAGGAATTAATTTAGAATTAATTATGTGATCAAAAGAAGACTAATTAAATATATGGGTTGATTGTGTAAATTATCCATAACTTATATAGTGGGCCAAAGCTCCATGGATTATCAAGTTGGGATGAACCCATAGGCAGCTCCATGGATGCTCCATGGAGGTTACATAACCCATGTGTCACACCCCGAAAATCAAAGGCGGAAACATTTCCAGGTGGACTCCACGTTGTGTATCAAATCCAATGTACATAGTAATCACAGTAAACAACGATTACATTACATATATATGAAAGTTTACATTTGTTTCAAAAGTAAAGTTATACAAGATATACATATGCATCATATTAACAAAAGTTGAGACGAGTCTTCCGAGCACTCCGTCTTCGCCAAAAGATATCGTCGGGTACCTATCTAACTTGGACCTGAGAATACAAGCGGTTTGAAAATCAGCATAAAGCTGGTGAGTTCATAAGCGGTTTGTTTTATGAGAATGTATCGATTTCCTTTAGTTTCCGAAAAGGTTTGTTATCCAAGAAAATCCCATATTTTCTTATGTAAAGTTAGTTTAGTTATCATTTGTTACCAATTCGATTACGTGTTGTATTTTACCCCAGGAAAATCCCATATTTTCCTAATTGTAAGACCCGTTGTATATCACAAAGTATAGTTTAATACACAAAACTATATGTTGAAAATCTTGGGATCACTATCCTGAAAGAGATATAAGATAGTTTGACACATATGAAAGTACAGATTTAAGATCATGGGAATACCATCCCGGACTAGACACGAGATAATTTGATATATATGGAAATATAGATTGAAAACCATGGGATCACTATCCCGGACAAGATATAGATTTAGACCATGGGATTATCATCCCGTACTTGATATAGATTGAAATCATGGGATTACTATGCCGAAATAGATATAGATTGAAAACCATGGGATCACTATCCCGGACAAGATATAAGTGTAAACCATGGGATTACTATCCCGTATAAGATATAGTTAAAAATCATGGGGCAAACATCCCGTACAAGTTATAGATATCTAACCATGGGATCACTATCCCGTATAAGATATAAGATATATACATACTGAAAAACCATGGGAATAACATCCCATACTAGATACAAGTTCAATAGACTGAAAAACCATGGGACTACTATCCCGAACTAGATACAAAATAGTTTGACAAAACCATGGGATCACTATCTTGAACCAGATATAAGATTATAATACCCAAACTGTGAATAAATTTATGTTAATACGTGTTGTGAGTCGGGTAACCATGCTAATACGACAACGAGACCTCCTTGACGTTTGTCAGATGTCAAAACGATATCCAGAAATTTGTCGCCCCAAGCGTGCCCGCCTAACTGTAGCTAGCAGTTAAGGTGTGGGATTGTCAGTCCCGAATAGATCTATTCACAAATTCCGCGCTCTCCTTCCAGGAGACTCTAGTTACACTTCTGGGGAGGATTTACTGATCATCCATAAAGGGTAGTGACTATCTCACAAACTAGTACTAAACTATGCACAGGGTTCTCATACGATATCGACATATAGAAGATTATGAAATGTAATACAGCGAATATAGATACATACAAAGAAATTATCTGAAAATACATTCAAATGATATGGAGATAAACTGAATCAGACATAGTTTATCTAATAACTTTATATAGATATCAGAACATGATAGAACGAACAGCAAGGCACCCCAAATTATTCCCATCATAATTTGATTAGTTTGGTTATTTCCTTAACTAAAATACATTTAGTTGAAATTGATAAATCATTCCTTATGCTCAGCATAATACATAAGGAGTAAAAGAGTTTATAAGTTTGTCAGATATTGTTTGAAACATATCAATGTTATGATTTGCAAACAGTTATAGTTTGCTTGTATTCCCCCCCTGAAAACATTGAAAACAGTGAAAAGGACGTAGGGGTATGAACTCACCGAACGAGAAATGTGACGATTTGGATGCTAAGAGTTGATACAGGGCTTGTAACCTCACGAGGTTCCTAAGTATAATGTAAAGATACACATTTGTATCTAGTTAGGACTTAGATTGATTATTGGATAGGGATAATTGCTTCAAATCGCGAAAACACTTCGATACGAGTGTTTGGAGGGACCCGGGTGGCGTTTAAGGACACATATAGTTAGGATAATGAATTGGGACTTCAAAGGAACACCCCTTATGGAGTTTACGGCCACAAGAACCATTCCCCATGAGTTTTCGGCCGTAAACTCATGGTGGGGTCAATTTTGGGCAAAAATGATTTCAAACACTTAGGGGAATTTTTCTAGGTTTGGTTCAAAGTCTTGGAATGGATTTTTAACATAAAAATGACACATTTATGGGAGTTTACGGCCTAGCATAGGCTCCTGGCCGTAAACTCCTTAATTCTCATGAAAATGGTGTTAAATGGTGTTAAAACAAATCACATGTGATTGCTAGAATTGTTTCAAGGCCTTACATGCATTTGTATGAAATTTTGAAGGGGTTTTTGGAGTTTACACCCAATGAGACCCCTCTCATGGCCATAAACTCTCTTAGAGAGTGATTCCATGTGTTTTAATGCCAAAAACTTGTTTGTAAGGACTCCTAAAATTTATTCCAAGGCTTTAGGGTTGATTTAAGGACATTTTGGCATGGCTTTACGAGTTTACGGCCAAAGGCTATGTGCTTAGGCCGTAAACTCCTAAATGTAATGTGTTTGATGTGTTTAAGGTCTCCAAACCATTTTTAGATGATTCTAGGATTTACCACAAGGTCATTGGTTGAGTTTCAAGGCATTTGGACATGTTTTAAAGCACTAAATTCCCCATTTAGAGGAGTTTACAGCCCAAGCACATGCCTTGGCCGTAAACTCTTGTTTGTCCCCCAAAAATGATGTTTAAAGTTTCCAAATGCTAAAACCATTATTCTACAAGCCATATCTAAGCCTTGTTTGTGATTTGGAAGGGTTTAAGGGCATGAAAACCCCATTTAAATGAGTTTACGGCCCAAGCTTATGCCTTGGCTGTAAACTCCTTCAAATGCATCAAAATTCATGTTCTAAATGTTATATGTCCATTCCATAAAGTCATCTAGCCATATCCAAGGTCCAGTTGTGTTTAGGAAGGGTTTTTGTGCTCCAAAACCCATTATATATGAGTTTACGGCCTAAGAGGGTTCTACAGCCATAAACTCATGAATGATGTCTTAATCCATGCTTTGAACTCGAATTTGAAGGCTAAGAAGGTTACATAACAAGCTAGGGAAAGTACCTTAGAGATTTGAAGCCTTAAATTTGAGTTTTGGATCCTTAAACTTGGATTTAGGAGAGAGGTTAGAGACAGAGTAGAGAGAGGAAGAAAAAGCTTCAAATGAGTGCTTAAACACGTTTATATAGGTCCTAAAACTTGGACATGGTGGAATTCTACCCGATACCGACGTTAAACGCGGCTTTTGGTCGCACCCGATTAATTTTCCGTCACCCGGCGGGGACGTTTCTAAAACTTATGAAATAAATATTCTGGGCTAATTACATGAGTTCCTGAGTGATTTAGACACTCATTAAATTATAATAAACATATAAGTTTAAATGATTTAACCCAAAGTGAAAATGGAACGAATTTGATAACGACGAATTTTTCGGGTAGAACGGGTTTTGGCGATGAACAACTTCGGGTTGTTACATTATCCCCCCGTTAGAGGGAATTTCGTCTTGAATTCAAAGAATAAGATATAGATCATGAATTTGGAATGAGAAACGAATGGATTTGTTGCCTCGGATCTCCACTTTCTCAAGTGGAATCAGGTCTCTACTGGGCGTTCTTAGTGAATTTCTCACTATCGGGACGTGTCTTTGTTTCGTACCTTGACTCTCTCTCTATCTATGATATCAATCGGTTTTCTCATGGAAGTTCCAATCCTGAATGACTTCGGTTTCCTCAAAGGAATCACTAGGGTTTCGTTGGGTAGATGCTTCTAAGGATTTGAGACATGATGTACTTGATAGATGTTAACAAGCTCTACGAGCATCCGAACCCTGAAGATTGCAGAATCAATCTCTACGAAGACCTCGAAAAGTCTGAGGTGGGACTAAACTTTAGACGTTCGAATGAAATTCCCGGGAATCCTTCGGGACAGACATTTAGAAGAATGAGCTGCTAACTTCCCGTTTCTCAATGATCATAGAAACGAGGGATATGTGGTAATTTACATGGGGAAAACTTTTGAGTTCTAAGACATGGAATTGATACGAAGGTTTGATGCCAAAGATCATGAGAGTCAGGTCGAGGAAAAGATATAGACAGGCGACCCTCTCGAAATCAAGATAACAACATGGATGAGGCTCAGTCATTCCATGTTAAACGTAGCATCAAAGCATTTTCGTGAAAAGTTTCCCATTTAATCGAATGGAATAGAATAATTCTCTGGACTGAGAATATAATCTATAGGTACGAAGTTAGTGTTCTCAATCTCACTAGTTAGTCGTTTCGATGATACACCTTTCGATCACATACGAAAGATTGAGCTTAGAAAATGTTCGAATAGATAGATAACAGGTTTCCCACTTTGTACTGGAATCGAAAAGAGTTGCAGGTATAAGAATTATCAAAGAGAAGTATACCTGCGGCAACAGAGGGATTAATGGTTGTAGCTACTTTGGGGAAATTCCTTTTGAAGTGCCCTGCTTCACCACAATTGTAGCAGGATGGACTGATTCCCGCTCCAGATGATTGGTTCGTTGATTTGGCTAGTTTTTTGCAGGTTCGAGCAAGATGGGCCTTCTTGCCACAGTTGTCGCAGATCCTTTCGTGACATGGACCAGGAATGCGGTGATGGTAGTTGCACTTACCACACCAAGGAAGGGTACCGGTGTATCCACTTGTAGGAGTTTGAGCTGTGGATCCAACAGCTGAGATAGGGACAGAGGAAGTAGCAGCATGGACTGCTACCGTTTGCTATTTCTTAGAAGACCCTTTCGTAATCGGGGCCTTCCGCTTGTTCCAAGATTTCTTTTTGCTTCCATCTCCATTGGTGACTGGCTCGGGGGTAGTAGCTTCCTCATCAGAGTTGTCTTCGTGATCGATCAAGACTTTCGCAAGGCATTTAGCGTTGTCGTAGGTGTCTGGCTTCGCAGCCAAGACATTCCCTTTTGTTGGCTGGGTCAATCCCCGGATGAATCTCTCGATCTTTTTACTCTCCGGGGTAACCATTCCTGGACAGAGTAACGCCAGATCATCAAATCTTGAAGTATAAGCAGCTATGTTGGAACACTTCATCTTAAGGTTTCAGAGTTTGTGTTCTAGCTTCTGAATTTCGCCCCGAGGGCAATACTCTGCAAGCAGAAGCTCCTTCATAGTTTCCCAACCCATGGCATTTGCTACGGGTAAAGTTCAAGATTTGACTCGGACGTTCCACCAAGTCAGGGCTTTATCAAGGAAGGTGCATGCAGCAAACTTTACTTTGTCAGACTCCGAACAGACACATATTTCGAAGATTGATTCGATTTTCTCGAACCATCGAGTCAGGGAAATGACACCTCCAGTGCCATCGAACGATGTGGGTTTCACATTCATGAAGTCTTTATAGGAACCCCCTCTTCGGTGTTCCTGGCTGTCTTCTGGGTCTTGGGGCTGGGGACCACCTCCGGAGCCACCAGGATTCATTTGTGACATGGCTGCCACCATTGCAGCAGTCAGAACTGTCTGAAGTGATGCGAGATCAAATTGAGGAGAAGATGGTGGCGGAGGAGGATTGTCGTTGTTCTTCAAGCTGGGTCACTTTCTCGGAGGCATCTTGATCTAAAAAGATCAGGAAAAAGAGGATTATAAGTCCTCTGAATTGAATCAAGAGATATTGAACAGGGGATATCTCATCAAGACAGATATAGCATCATACTAAGCGATAAAGCAGGAAAGAGTTATCAAAACAGAACATTTTATCGCTAGCGGAATGGTCAAGTAACATCGCGTATACGAGGATTTTCTACGAAGGATTGGCTCGAGAAATACTCCCATAGTATTTCATGGTTGCGCTGCAGCGACGATTCGTTGTTTGGGATATTAGGTAAGTTTTAGGCATGCTGCGTACCACAGTCACTCCCAAGCACATGTTGGCCGTGTCTCGAATGAATATAGTTGGCCAGGCTATATTGACCCTAGACACGACTACATAACTGCCCAGGTTTAACCGCAGCGCACAAAACCCATTTACTTATGTTTTGTTCTACTTGTAGTTACGGATCACGACGGTTCGGTATACTTGTATACTTTTTAAAATACTTATAGTTTTGAAGATACTTTTAATTCAGAGCACTAAGGGCCTTTAGTGTTTATAGTTTTATACCATGTAAGGTTTGGTATACTCTTTTCACTATAAACAAGGGCTCTGATACCAATCTGTCACACCCCGAAAACCAAAGGCGGAAACATTTCCGGGTGGACTCCAAGTTGTGTATCAAATCCAATGTACATAGTAATCACAGTAAACAATCATTACATTACATATATATATATATATATATATATATATATATATATATATATATATATATATATATGAAAGTTGAGACGAGTCTTCCACGCACTCCGTCTTCGCCAAAAGATATCGTCGGGTACCTGTCTAACTTGGACCTGAGAATACAAGCGGTTGGAAAATCAGCATAAAGCTGGTGAGTTCATAAGCGGTTTTGGTTTATGAAAATGTATCGGTTTCCTTTAGTTTCCGAAAAAGTTGTTATCCAAGAAAATCCCATATTTTCTTATGTGAAATTGGTTAAGTTATCATTTGTTACCAATTCGATTACGTGTTGTATTTTACCCCAGGAAAATCCCATATTTTCCTAATTGTAAGACCCGTTGTATATCACACAGTATAGTTTAATACACAAAACTATATGTTGAAAATCTTGGGATCACTATCCCGAAAGACATATAAGATAGTTTGACACATATGAAAGTGCAGGTTTAAGATCATAGGACTATCATCCCGGACTAAACACGAGATAAGTTGATGTATATATGTAAATGTAGATTGAAACCATGGGATCACTATCCCGAATAAGATACAGATTTGGAAAACCATGTGATCACTATCCCATATAAGATATAGATACAAAACCTTGGGATCATTATCCCGTATAAGATATAGATTTAGAAAACCATGGGATCACTATCCCGTATAAGATATAGTTAAAGACCATGGGGAAAGACATGGATTTAGAAAACCATGGGATCACTATCCCGTATAAGATATAGATACAAAACCTTGGGATCATTATCCCGTATAAGATATAGATTTAGAAAACCATGGGATCACTATCCCGTATAAGATATAGTTAAAGACCATGGGGAAAGACATCCCGTATAAGTTATAAGCATAAAACCATGGGATCACTATCCCGAAAGAGATCTAGAAACAATATCATGGGATCACAATCCCGAAAGAGATATAAAATATAGATGCAAAACCATGGGATCACTATCCCGAACGAGATATAGTTTCTGAACCCAAACTGTGAATAAGCTGGTATTAATACATGTTGTGAGTCGGGTAACCATACTAATACGACAACGTGACCTCCTTGACGTTTGTCAGACGTCGAACGATATCCAGAAATTTGTCACCCTAGGCGTGCCCGCCTAACTGTAGCTAGCAGTTAAGGTGTGGGATTGTCAGTCCCGAATAGATCTATTCACAAATTCCGCGCTCTCCCTCCAGGAGACTCTGGTTACACTTCCA